>NC_091458.1:38847649-39195149 GCF_027789765.1 Dendropsophus ebraccatus | reverse complement strand
CAACAGGACCACCTCGATTTCCATCTGACCCTGCCAAGACGTAGTCTAAACTCCTCCACCTCTTACCAAAAGCTAACCCTTCTCCGCATCATAAATCAGAGCTCTGTCTGTGAATCGGCACCTTTGCTGGTACTTTCTGCATCTACACAATACAATGTTTTCTAATCTTATATTCCTTACATTAAACAATAGAAGAAAATTGTTGTTCCTTCTTCTAATGCTCAAGAGAATCATCTAGCATAAGATGTATAGAACTAATAACATGATGGTATCTTCCTGTGCCTTACATCTAGGTTTTGTCTATAATAACTGGCAAGTAGGATTTACTGCACCACTATTATTATTATCCAGCTAAGCTTCGTATATAGCTTTAATATAAGATCCCAATAAATATGTGTTGCATTAATATTATAGTGCCGGTCATTACATGAGGATAAAACTGGACTTTTAGGACTGCACCATCTGGCAGTTCTATATAAAGAGGAATTTCTATCCTCTCAGTAGCATATGCTTTATGATGGTGGGTATTGTAGAGTTGTAGCAGCACGTCCGCTATACAGCTTCATGTACAGGTGGGTACGGGCTGCTGTGTGTGGGGAAAACAGCTCTTTCCCCTTGACTCTCATGATCGGTTAGTCTATATGCAAGAGCAAGTATGTATTAAAAAAAAGTTATATACACAGGGTGTTCCAAAAGTAGGTGGACAGTATGTGTAATAGGGTTATGAATTTAGGGGAGATTTATCAAACATGGTGTAAAGTGAAACTGGCTCAGTTGCCCCTAGCAACCAGATTCCACTTTTAATTCCTCACAAACTCTGAAAAATGGACTCTGATTGGTTGCTAGGGGCAACTGAGTAAGTTTCACTTTACACCATGTTTGATAAATCTCCCCCTTAAAAACCCTATTACACATACAGTCCACCTACTTTTGGACCACCCTGTATATATCACACATACATACATTATACCCCAAAATACATATTCTTGATGGACTTGGTAAATCAGAACGTTTGTGCATCAATTTTTAAAGGCCAAACTAGGAGTTCACACACAGCTATTTGTGGAAGTTTTTTTTTTTTTTAATTAAAGTGGTTATGCATCTAGTTTAATATTACACTGCTAACCTGTCCAGATCCTTCAGTGATCCCCCGTACAGGCTCCTGGTGATGCCTAGTACATGACCACTGAGGACACAGATCCACTGGAGCATTGACCATGACGCTAACCTAGGGATCATCGAGGGATCACACAGGTGAGTAACATTTTTTGTGGTTGTTGTTTCATGGTATTTGAGGCCTTAAAAATAAATAAATATCCTAACCTGGATAATCAAATTTCTGAGCCAAAGTCTAAAGTACATTCAAAAGTAATGGGAAATGCATTGAAAGGAGTTATTACTCCTTACCCCTGGGTCTACTTTTGAATGGAACAAAAAAAACTGTTGCGTGTGAATCCCGCCTAACCACTGGTAACTACAACCTTGGCTGGTCTAGAATACGTATTCATGTGTCTCAATGCCTCGCCATCATGGGAAACACCACAATGAGGTCTATTATCAACAGTCAGATAAGATCACCAGCTAAATACACCCCTATGTATTATGTCTATTTTCCTTCCATCAAGAACTTCCATGTCAAAACACAGAGATACACGTGACCTCTATGACTATTTAAAAACTTATGTCAAGGTATGCAGAAAAGAAAACAACAAAGTTACAAGAAAAAGAAAAAATGTTCACCATTGCCAGGGATTATTTTTGTATAGAAAACACTTTCCTCAAATGTTTCAAGAAAAGTTACATGACAACCTTTGAGGAGTCACCAAGTATTTATAGAATCCTTAATTGGGTTCCCCTAAACTCAAGAGATCCCAGAGGTGGGAGAAGCTCTTAGGTGCCCCAGACCCAGTGGTTTGAGGATGAACATCCATCTGGTTCCTAAAGTTCAGTATGACTCTTGCCGGATGGACCATCACTCTATTGCCCTGTTCTGTACAAGTAGCAAATTGTTAAAAGGAAACATTAATAAACAACTGTCCTGGAAATAAAAAAGAGAGAGAGAGACCTTAGGTGTGGGTATCCAGATGCAAGAACCCATGCCAATGACTAATAAAAATGTGGAAAACTATTTAGCGGAGAGCCTTTGTGCCTTGCTTAGTGATGGTGGTTTGTTACAGGGCATGGCTTTAATGAGCAAGAGGCAGATCTGATATGTACTCCCCATTCACTGTAGTGATAGTCTCCGCACATGGCCCCCCACTGCTCAAAACTGATCTGTCCCTATGTAAAAAGAAAAAAAAAACTATTTTCTGCCTAAACTGTCAATGTACTTTTAAAAACTTTTAAACTGGGGCACCCATAAAAATCTTGAATGACACCCTAGGCAACTGCCTACTCTTCAACCCACTCCTGGATGTTTTAGGCTTCTATCTGCTGCAGGCTTCTATTTATCCCACAATGGTGTCTGTATAGAAGAGTTAGTATAATATGCATAGACCAGTCCAAGGCCATTTTATAAACACATGGATAGGCTTGGCTTGCCAGAACGACACCAGAACGGAGATGAGCACAACTCACAACTCGAGAGTGCAATTGTTCAGCATTTGATTACCGATGGCTGAAAAAATTGAATGCAGCCCTAGGAAGTCCTGGAAAACATTGATACAGCCATTTGCATAGGCTCCCCTAGGCCTGCATTCAACTTCTTTCGTTACCGGTATATAAAAGTGCTGAATGATGGGACTTGAGAATGCTCGAGTTGCGCTCATCTCTACGCCGGAACATTCTTAGTGGGTCATAGAGGCGAATTCTGAGCAGTGGACCAATATCTATGTAGTTATTCAATACAGAACTGGTGGGTCTCATTAGGTCTGGAAACTTCTACAACATGCAGGGTTGGACACGTCATGGGAACAAGTGTACTCAATACTTTGTTTTTCTATAGAGGTCTATAGAAGGGCTATTTTCATAGTTACTTTCCCCCCAGTAAATACACAAAAGATACACAAGAATACACAGACAAAAAGACAAATCAAGTATATACTGTAGCCATTTGAACATCATTCTTATAGTAAAGTAATGACGGAAGCTCCTGGGGCAAATCCTTGGGTGGATTCAATGGTCGGCAGCAATCCAGGTTTTGGTTAAAATTAGCTAACTCCCCCCTTACATTGCAGTCTATGTACCATGTTGTCCATGGCAGTCCAGTGATAAACTTAAAGACTATGCCCCAAATTTATTGCAACCCCCCCCCCCCCTAAAGTCTGACATTTATGTGAAAAACAATGGAGGACATTTATCAAGGGCTTTGCGCCTATTTTTAGGTGAATAATTGGATTTTTCACCCATTATTGGTCTAAGTTCTATTTATGAACCAGTATTCGACAGGCAAATATTTTTTAGATGCAACTTTTTCATATCTGTCTGTTTTGAGTATTCACCCAAAGATTCTCCCAACCCGTGATTTGTGCTAAATATATCATTTGCAACTTTTTAAAAAGTCGCACAAACTGGTGCAAGCCTATGTCTGGTCAGTACCAGGTGAATATGTTTGCACAATTTTTGCGAATATTCTGAGAACATTCTGTTCACCAATTTATGAACAGTTTGTTCAATTAGTCCTATTCTGTTGAGTAAAAAAACAGACGAATGCGCTGTAAAAAAAACGTAAATGTCCCCCAATGTGTTTGTGCAGAAATGTTCAACAGTTTTAGGCTATGTTCACACTACGTATATGTCTGGCCGCATATTTTTCACGGCCGGACATACGTGTAAAACTCCGGCCAGGATTTACGCAAGTTGCGGCCGGCTACGTACGGTCCGCGAACTTACGCCCATAAGCTACTAACGCTTCCCGAGCGGCGTACGTAGCGATCTGACAGCGGTATTTTACTTGGATATCTTCGGCTAGCCCTGGACACCCCACAGAACCTTTTGGATCGTCAAATCAAAGTGTAAAAAAGAAGAAATCACCACTCCGTACGGGACCGCATGTTCCGCTACTGGCGTAAGTTACAGCATTTCCGTCCCGAAACAATGGTCTGGTTCATTTTTTACGGTGCCGCATACGATCCGGGCGTAAGTTCTTACGTAGTGTGAACTGTGCAGCCGTAGATCCTATACTTTCCATTGTACGCAAACTACGTAAATCTCCGGCCGCTTATTCACGGAGCGCGCTACGGCCGGAAACTTACGTAGTGTGAACCTAGCCTTAAACATGTAACCCTGTTAAACAGTCAGAGAGGTGGGCCAAGTTACAGTGGTGCGTCCCCTCCCCAATCTCTGCTCCCTGTGCGTTACAGTGCCCCCCCCCCCAACATGAGTTCATAAACTCCTAACCCGGCTGTTTTCTAACTGTACTCGGAGGAAACAAAGGTATAGTCTTCTTCCTCTTGTCATAACTGCATTGCACTACACTTCCTCATACAGATCTGACTGGTTCCCTTTATATAGACAAGAGGCAAAATATATTTATAAATGTTCTTCCAAATAGGATATATTAGAAAAATTTTAAAAAAATCAAGCCAATAAAACTTTGGACAAATTTTACAAAAAAAATCTATTTTTTTAGCATAGTTATATTAAAAAAAAAATCCCCTCTATAGGGCGTCCGTCAAGAGCCCATTGACAAGTCGGTTACTATCTTTATTCAGTGGCTAATACAATTGTCAATTTACAGCAAAACTGGCTCCACTTCCAGGACTAGTACACACAATAGAACCATCATGACATCATAGTATAAATTAATAGCAAACAAAAGCTGGGGACTGAACACGTGTGGTTTCCATGACTATTCCACTGTGTATTGTTCAGGAGTCGCAAGACCATTACATTCTCCAACAGTGAAAACAGAGTGTTCAGACAAAACAGAAAACAACCAAGTCTATTTTCATCCTTCATTTTAAAAGGAGGTTGTGCGAGGTTAGAAAAAAACAAAAAGTTATTTTTTCCAAAAACAGTGCCACTTTTGTTCACAAACTTTGTCTGGTATTGCAGCTCAGTTCGGTCTCATACACTGCACTTTTAGCACATCTTTATTTCTTAATTTTCACACCAGATATGGTGGTATAGGTGATCGCCAACCTGTTATATTCGGTCACAGTGCTGTCATCAAAAACTAACAATATTTTGGTAAAATTCCATTGTAACCTAGTAACCTGTGGATTTTTAGGGTACTTTCTGAGGGCAGGGATACTACATGTAGATAAAGTCACAATAGCTGCACACTTTTGCTTGTAACGGTGACATGTTACTTATCCCTTAACATGAATAGTAGAGTAAAGCCAAGAGGAAAATTTTTAAATGTCCAACGCATTTTGGCCATGAATACCCTTTACAATAGCCAATGATTAAAGGGAATCAGTCGGATGTAATTCATATTTCAAACTACTGACACTGTGAGATAGCTGTTAGGTCAAGGAGACACCTGGTACCTTACATATATCCAGCTGTGCTTCCAGGATGTAAGGAAATGCTTTTATTGTCTGGAACAAAGAGTCAAAGAGGCTTTCCCAAGCTCCCGAATAGCTGCAAGCTGGATGACTCCACCATCCCTGCTTGCTTGATTGACACCTAGAAGCTGATTCCGAAGCAGGGTCAGGTATGGGAAATGGTAGTAAGGAGGTGTTACAGCTTGCTGCAGTTGAGAAGCTCGGAAAAGCCTCTTTGACTATTTTTTACTATATAATAAAATAATTTTTCTACATTCTGGAAGCACAGCCATATACAAAAGGTACCAGGTGCCTCCCTGATCTAACAGCTATATAAAAGGTCCTATTACACGGAGCGGTTTTTGACGATTAATGACTAACAATAAACGATCGCAAACGATCGTTTATCGTTAACCTGAAATGGTTCACCATATTACACAGAACGATGGTCATTAGATACGATTATTACGATCATTATTGCGATCGTTTACTCCTTCTCATCTCAGCAAAACAATGCGCAATGTGCAATTACCCTTAACGATTAGTGAAAAAATGCGGAACTTAAGTGAACGAACGTGGAATTACAGCGAACGATCAACGATAATTTTAGGTTCAGATCTAAATCAACGATCAACGACATACGAGCGATTTTTCGATCGTTGCCTGCAATTACACAGAATGATTATTGTTTAAATTCGAACGATATAACAATTTTTCGCACGATAATCGTCCCGTGTAATAGGGCCATAACAGTGTCAGCAGTTTGGAATGTGAAATGCAGCAGACAGATTCCCTTTAAGGGAATTTTCATTCATTTATTCCTGAAAAACTTTTACATAAGAACTTTGCCTTGAACTAAATATTTAGTGTGTATCTAAGGGCCCTATTCCACCGGACGATTATCGTTCAGATTATCGTTAAATCGTTCGAATCTTAACGATAATCGTTCGGTTGAAATGCAGTTAACGATTAACGACCGAACGAGAAATCGTTGATCGCTTTATAAGACCTGGACCTATTTTTATCGTTGCTCGTTCGCAAAACGTTCGCAAATCGTTCGCATTGAATAAGACATCGTTCGGTGGTTTGCAATAGATACGAACGCAATAGCGCTGAAATAGCGAAGAAAAAACGATCGCAATTACCATCATAAGTAACGATTGTTCCATGGAAATGAGTGAACGTTTTCAGGTCTTTCGCAATAGCGGTCGTTTGAGATTGTTAATCGTTAATGATTATGCGAACGATAATCGTCCGGTGTAATAGGGCCCTAAAACGAAAACAACAACCCTCTTGGGTCGGACATCCCTTTGCTATTGGATGTAACCGGATCTGTTGCACTCAGGGTGATCCGTACACCTGAGGCCAAAAAACATCATGTGTTGGTGAACCAAGTCCCATCTGAATTGTGTTATTACTGACGGGTAATTACTGTAGCCACTATATGTGGGCGCTACTCTGTCTACATGCAGTCGTCAAACTACGAAACCCTGCTCTTACACAGAAGGAAGGACCCCCAAGTCAAAGCAACTGCACCTATAATCTAGTCCAGGAGGTGAACATAAAACTGACCAAAACAGGAGTCAGCTGAAGTGAATGAGGATGTGGTGCAATACTACATACAACCAGCTGTGGTGCTGTTTTGGGCGGGAAAAAACAGCAATTTTTTTTTCCCCCTCATTGAACAATTTTAACCGTTGATGACAAATGCTGTACCTCGGAGGATGAATGGTAATTTACTGCATCACGTCCTCTATGGTAAGAGGCAAGTTCCTGTTTAGTAAAGCGAAGGGATAAATAAGTGTAGTGCTCAGAATTTATCATTACTGCCACAAGACACATGAATTAAGAAGGCAGATGGAAATGAACAGAGGAAGAGATGAAATAAAATAGCTGCAGTACCCAGCAGAAGATTGATATGAAAGCTGCGTTAGAGGATCAGGAGGCAGCAGTGATATGGGATTGTTCTTTTATTCATTTTACATAACACAAGAGAAATTTTTGATTGTTCTGATCCACAAAGGGAATAATTAAAAAAAAAAATCCCTTTTGCTGTCTAGGAACAGTGCAATGTCTGTTCATTGGCACAGCCTTAGAATTAGAGCCTTTCCCTAAAGGGGTTTTCCAGAATTAGAAAACATAGCCACGTTCTTCCAAAAACATCACCACCCTGTCTCCAGGTTGTGTGTGGTATTACCACACGGCTCCATTTATTTCATTGGAACTGATCTGTAATACCACACCCAAACTAAGGACAACAGTGATGCTGTTTAAGGGTATGTGCACACTACAGAACTCCCATGGATAACCCGCCAGTCGCCCCCCCACACTCACACCTCCGCACATGCCATAGACTCCATTCTATGCACAGGCGGATTCCACCGACAAGTCAATTCTTTGGGCGGAGGGCAGAATCCGCCTTAGCATGAAATGGAGTCTATGGCACGGGTGGAGATGCGTGGGGCACAAGCGGGGGCGAGTAGAAGAATCCTCAACAGGTTATCTGCACCAATTCCATAATGTGAAAATACCCTCAGAGAGCAACTATATTTTTTCTAAACCTGGAAAACCCCTTTGACGTTGGACAGATTGTGATTAGAGATGAGCACAACTGGAGCATGCTCAAGTCCCATCGTTCAATATTTGAATACCGGTGGCCAAAAAGTTCAATGCAGCCCTAGGGAGTCTGGGATACCATGGGTACAGCCCCTATTCATGTTTTCTAGGACTCCCTAGGGCTGCATCCAACTTCTTTAGCCACCGGTATTCAAATACTGAACGGTCAGACTTGAGCCTGCTCCAGTTGTGCTCATCTCTAGCTATAGAGAAACTATAATTACTGTACTTTAGTCCAATGAGCCAAATGAATTGGCCAGGGCAAGGACATTTTTAAGGTCCCATTCACATTTTATAAATTAAGATGTGTAATCTCATAATACAATGTAGATTGTGGTTAACAAATCAAGAATACAGGACACAACTGCTCTGGGCGTACCTAAAAGAAAAATCTTTTGTCACATCCCGTTCTATTTAATTGTCCACAATGTAAAAGGAGCGTTATACTTTGGAGCATTTGATGGACCTTTTACATGGGCAGATTATTGATCCATTTAGAAGGCCCAATAAACAAGCAACTGATTGATCAGATCTTAAGTGGGGCTAAAAATTATAGTTTGTGGCAACCCATCTTTGTAGATAAGGGATATGCTGCCAACAAAAAAGTAAATAAAGGGCCGATACTATGATATGTTCACTCCTATTGGCGTGTACATAGTTCATCCGTGCTTCTTTTGGGAAACTATCTGTCCATGTAAAAGGCCCCTAAATCTTTTTATAAAGCTTTACCACCAGTGGTTACATTCAGCCATCCCACCTGAACATTCTAGTATGGCAATGTATCCAACAAGCTCTGTAGATCAGCTTCAAACCCGGGTGTTTGTTATATAGATCTCTTGTATTATTATTATTATTATTATTATTATTGTTATTATTATTACAGGACAAAAGAAACTAGTTTATATTTAAGCTCTGTCACTTCAAAAGAACTGGTCTTCATAGAATATCGGGAATGCAATACAACGTTTCAAGGTTTTTCATTCCAAGGTATTCACAAGTTGCTTATTGAATTATTCCCTTAAAGTCAATGTTGTTGAGCAAACACTCACTTGTTTATCTATCATTGCCTACCAGAGACTTCACATAAGCACGTCAAACATTCTAAACATTCTAGGTTGGAGGTGCTAACTATCTCTGGAACACGACTATCTCAGCATTCCGTATCAGTAGGAGACACAGAAAGAACACTGGCTCTGGAGAGATAGAGCTGTGTCCGATATGCTGGGAATACTCTGTCAACTAATCCTTACAAGTCACTCTGCAGTCCAGAAGCAAAATAGAGGTTGTCCCTACATCCAGCAGGTCACCTGTACCATAATTCAGAAAAATAAGGTGGCTAGTTTGAGGAACATGGCCATCCACTGTATGGAGGGAGCTTGGACTGGGCCATTAAACCTGGCCATCCAAAGTATAGAGGGAGCTTGGTCTAGTCTGATAAACCTGTCTGTATGCATATTAGTATACACAACACTGCCCATCCAGAGTATAAAGGGAACTTGGTCTAGTCAGAAGATGTAGGCATATATAATATACACAACATTGCCCATCCAGAGTATAGAGGGAACTTGGTCTAGTCAGAAGATGTAGGCATATATAATATACACAACATTGCCCATCCAGAGTATGGAGGGAACTTGGTCTAGTCTGTGGGACTTGGCCACCCAGAGTATTGAGGGAGCTTGGTCTAGTCAGATGAACCTTACTGTAGGCATATATAATATACAAAACACTGCCCATCCAGAGTATAGAGGGAACTTGGTCTAGTCTGTGGGACTTGGCCACCCAGAGTACTGAGGGAACTTGGTCTAGTCTGTATAACAATACTGGTCAAGCTTTGTGAATCCAGAACAATAGGCCATAAACTCCTATCTACAATGTCTTCCTAATGTTGGTTAAGTACACAGAAAACTTCAGCTAAAGCTGGAACATAATATTACTCACTTCCTACAGTCATTACTATACACGGATAGAGAGCATTTCTTCACTTTTCACACTTCCTTTCGGGAAATCTGTGTTATATTATATTATTTGTGAATTTATGTGGTAATAGCCATGAAAATCTGACTTCCTACAGTTTGATACTCTACTCATTACTCTCATGAATATTTAAGCCTGAAAAGGTTATATACAATATAGGAGGCTATTTGACATGGTGACAACTTTTCTGCAAATTCCTAATATCTACACAGATAATCAGATTCTGGGCCAAGGAGATCCAAGATTTAAAGGGAACCTGTCACCCCCGTGCCAGGGTGAAGGCTGCGTGACCCCCCGCTAGAGCCCCGGATACTTACACCATCTCGCCAAGTCCCGTTCCTGGAGCCGGTCCCGGGACAGAGATAAGCCCGATGCGCGCGCTGCTGAAATGAGTTCGACGCCCATAGAGAATAAATGGAGCCGAATGAATGGGCTTCAGACGGGGATATGTCCGTCCCGGGACCGGCTCCAGGAATGGGACTTGGCGAGATGGGGTAAGTATCCGGGGCTCTAGCGGGGGGAAAAGGCGGCCTTCACCTCAGCACAGGGGGTGACAGGTTCCCTTAAAAGGGGTATTCCATTATCAAAATACTGTATTTTAATAAAACTTTCACCACAAGATATATAAAACTTACTAATATAGTGTTATCACTAATAGTCCAGGTTTCAGCGTCATTTTGCATAATTGACCCCTTGAAGGAATCCGAAAAATAAAAGAACTACAAAATGTGTATTGACTACAGCTCCCTGGACCCTCCCTCTGTCCATAGACAATGTATCATCCTCTGATGTCACAGGAGGTTTGGCTGGATCTTGTCTTTAAGCTCTAGCAATGTCCACCTGAGTGATGTCTCAATCTCTGCGGTGTTTACAGCATGCTGCCTTGTGATGAGTGATGCTACACAAATAGCGGACAAGTAGTATATGCAGCAGGTGCTGCAACCTCACTGATGGATAGTGCAATAGTCTGCAGTAACACGTGATGTCCTGCAAGAGCTTTGGGCGGGGAACTGGCAGGAGTGCTGTGGGAGGAGTGATGGTGAGCTGCGGTAAAGAAATAGGAATTGTACTAGTGGGCATCTGCTCAAACCAAAAGTACAGAACTAAGGGCTCTATTCCACTGGACGATTATTGTTTGCATAATCGTTAACGATTAACGATCTCAAACGACCGCTAT
This sequence comes from Dendropsophus ebraccatus, assembly GCF_027789765.1. Taxonomy (NCBI): domain Eukaryota; kingdom Metazoa; phylum Chordata; class Amphibia; order Anura; family Hylidae; genus Dendropsophus; species Dendropsophus ebraccatus. The sequence goes on along the minus strand of NC_091458.1, from coordinate 39,183,950 downwards.
TGCGAAAGACCTGAAAACGTTCACTCATTTCCATGGAACGATAATCGTTACTTATGATTGTAATTGCGATCGTTTTTTCTTTGCTATTTATTCGCTATTGCGTTTGTATCTATTGCGAACGACCGAACGATGTCTTATTCAATGCGAACGAGCAACGATAAAAATAGGTCCAGGTCTTATAAAGCAATCAACGATTTCTCGTTCGGTCGTTAATCGTTATCTGCATTTCAACCGATTATCGTTTAGATTCGAACGATTTAACGATAATCTGAACGATAATCGTCCGGTGGAATAGGGCCCTAAGACCACCAAACCTAATAATTTTTGATGGTTTTAGACTTTGGGCAGACAGGCAAGCAATGCTATATGCCTCTGCAGCAGGTTTATTCTTTCATCTGATGTCCACTTTAATTAAATATCCTTAAAAAGATTGTGTCCTGGCAGGTCTATCTATACTGGATACCTTTTTATGGAACTCTGCACCCCATTATTAGGTCCGCTTTAAAGCTTGGGGGCCCATTACCTATTACTGCAGCAATGATCTGCTTAAAGGAAGAGTGGCGGATATCCAATGCATGGGTATTAAAAATATACAACCAGCATCCAGGATTGTTTTTCATCAATTGCTAGAATAAGTTTCTTTGCTTCCCTGTAAATACTTATATGTATGTGGCTGTGAGATATGCTGCTGACCTATTAAGAATGGTACATATTATTGAGAATTACTCCTGTAAAAAAAAAAGAAGAAAAAAAAGAAAAGGAATACAAAAAGGGAACAAGTCCAGATCTACTACAACTTCCAGCATGGACAGGATGCAGGAACACAAACTACAGAATAGTTCATGGAATTTATGGAATTTTAAAGATACTAAATAAACACATGTTGACTGCATCTACATATCCCTCCACCCTGCAGCAGTAACAAATTCCAGAGAATGGACATACTGTACCAGAGCTAAGCTTCCTTTATACTGAGATTTGCCATTATCCCTTTATCCATGATATGTAAGCACGACCATACATGCACCAGTCACATCACGGAACCATTTATTCATCCTATGTATTATATGATGTAGGATTCTGGATTATGATGTATTATTCTATATGATATATAATGGATTCTATGAAGGTATGTATTATTTTAGGATAGGATATATGCATGATTCCCCAATATGATGTGTGTATATGATATAATGCATTATTCTTTGATGTATGATACTATATTGTGATGCAATTATAATATATATATATAAATAATTCTACTGACTTCACTCATTAAAGGAAGTATATAGAGGAGAAAAGAGGAACACAAAAGGTGTGCATGTGCAGAACGATATACCTGCAGGCAAGTGAACAGGTAACATATGAAGTGCACTCATATAGCACTATTATATTTAGGCTACGTTCCCACAATGTAAAAATAAAGGAAAAAAACTACTTTTGATGTCATTAATAACAGCCACTAATAGCATAGCCTTAAAGTGTACCTGTCATTGTTACTTTCAAAATCTAAATCAACAGAAGATGTTGTATAAAGTATTTTTGCAACTTTTTTTTTTTTTTAAGTTCTCATGCTCTAAAACAAAGCTATACTTACTTGTATCCCGGTCCAGGCTCCTAATGGCAGGAGCAGCTTCTAAGTCTTGTGCTGGTTGAAAAAAAAAAAAAAAAAAAAAAAGCCTAAACACGGGAAGTCCCGTGTTTCCCAGGTCATCTGCCCTCACAGAGAAGGACTTCATGTGATTGATGGACACATTGAGCCGTGACTCTCCTGGCCAGAATTCCTGTGTTTAGTTTTTTTTTTTAACCAGCAAAAGACTGAACCTGGATACAAGTAAGTATTGTAAGGTTTGTTTTAAAATAGGATAACTAATATTTAATAATGAATGTAAATTGCAGATCTGTTTTATATCACATTTACTGTTTATTTAGATTTTGAAAGTTATAAAGGACAGTGATATTTTAAAGGGATATTCACAGAGTTTGTTCTTGTCTATCTCAATTTGCTCAGGTCACAGGTAAATAGAAAAAGAAAACTCTATACTTACCCCTCTCACTTCCCCACTGCTGCCATCTCCATCTGTGTCATACAAGGGCTTTCCTGCTCAACCAATCAGTGGCTAAGGTGGGACCTTATTGCAGTGACTGATTGGCTGAATTGGCTGAGAAAGTCCTTGTGCGACACAAGCACAAAGTGCAACAGAGCTGGCAAGTGTGTGCTGCATGTAGATTGTGGTCGTGGAAAGAGCAGGGGAAGGGGGAGTAGTTTATGTAGGGTTTTCTTCAATTTAATTGAAACCTGAGCACAGGTAGATAGAATTTCTTTGTGGAATCCCTTTAATGTATGATGTATGTATTTGTCTATGTATGATTCTAGGATATGCTAAGCTATGATGGATGCATAGTTCTCTTAGCTGATATGTATATGATTCGCGGATATGATGTATTTTTTTGCATCAATACTTGGAATTCACACATGGAATGGTTTTACTATGATGTAAGGTAGTTTATAGATGGCTGCAGTTATATCAATGTAAGGCCAGCACCAAAGCCTCAGCTACATACAGTATTAGGGAAAATCAATTCTGCAAGTGCATTTCTAGCAGAGATCACTAGAAAGAATGCAGAGACGATTTATTTGCATATTTCGAATAATAGAGATGAAAAACAGGATCTTCCTTAACTTGTTCTATGTAGAGATAAAAGTAGTCTATGTTTCATTGATTAAAGGGGTTGTCCAGCAAAAATCTTTTTCTTTCAAATCAACTTATATCAGAAAATTATATAGATTTGTAATTTACCTAATAAATCTCAGGTCTTCACATACTTATCAGCTGCTGTATGTTCTGCAGGAAACATTTTATTTTCAGTCTGAGACAGAGCTCTCTGCTGACTTCTCTGGCCCAGACAGGAACTCTGTCTCAGTTTTCTATGAATCCCCATAGAAAACCTCTCCTGCTCTGGACAGTTCCAGTCTTGGCCAGAGATGTCAGCAGAGAGCACTGTGTCAGAATGAAAATAAAACAACATTTCCTGCAGGACATACAGCAGCTGATAAGTATGTGAAGACTTGAGATTTTTTAATAGAAGTAAATTACAAATCTATATAACTTTCTGACACCAGTTAATTTATAAGAAAAAGATTTTCGCTGGATAACCCCTTTAACTCCTTCGGTTCCTGTCCGGAAATCTGCATTCAAGCATCACTAAACTATTTGGACTGAGAACTCTGTTATCACTGTTATGTGGAGAGATGGAGAGGAGCACATTCTACAGTAACACAACATTAATGCAGACAGTATGTCAGGCACTTGCTGAGAAGACAGAACATGTCCATTATGGACACAGTATGTACTATACATCAGTAAGGCTCAGGTCACACACAGCATTTGGGTCAGTACTTTTTAGCCAAAACCAGGAGTTTACAATCTTTCTACTATAGTTTATGTGTTGGTTCCACTCTTGGTTTACTGATCAAAAAATTATGTGTGAACCCAGTCTAAAAGGTGAACATTAACCAGTGCATTAGCAGTCACTGCTCTCATTTAACCTGGTCAAGGACATACCATTTTATTTACAGATCCAACTTTTAGTAAAGTTTCTTTTACATCAGCTAATCCTAGAAATTTGTAATTTACTTCTATTAAAAAAAAAATCTCAAGTCGTCCAGTACTTATCAGCCGCTGTATGTCCTGCTGGAAGTGGTGTATTCTTTCCAGTCTTGAGAGCAGGAGAAGTGTTCTATGGGGATTTGTTGCTGCTCTGGACAGTTCCTGTCATGGACAGAGGTGGCAGCAGAGAGCACTTTGTCAGACTGGAAATAATACACCACTTCCTGCAGGACATACAGAAGCTGATAAGTACAAGAAGACTTGAGATTTTTTAATAGCAGTAAATTACAAATCTTTTGCACTTGCTGGGACCAGTTGATTTGAAAGAAAACAGTTTTTGGTGAACCCCCACCAGCCATATAACATTAGAGTTTTTATATGCCTAAGGACCCAGGGGCATCAGAGACCTGGGGTGACAGTGTCCAATAACACCAAGCAAAACACTTTTGAATGTCACAAAAACTGCCTAAATTTAAAGACAAACTTTATTAAACTCTGAGATGTAGTAAAACTGACGCAAAGGCAAACGTTTACTAGAGACTGGATGAAAGTCAACTGAATTTGGAAGCAACTTCCAGTAGTCTGAAACAGGCAGAACCTTAGGGCCCTATTCCACCGGACGATTATCGTTCGCATAATCGTTAACGGTTAACAATCTCAAACGACCGCTATTGCGAAAGACCAGAAAACGTTCACTCATTTCCATTGAACGATAATCGTTACTTATGATCGTATTTGCGATCGTTTTTTTTCTTAGCTATTTCTTCGCTATTGCGTTCGTATCTACTGAGAACGACTGAACGACGTCTTATTCAATGCGAGCGATTTGCGAACGTTTTGCGAACGAGCAACGATAAAAATAGGTCCAGGTCTTATAAAGCGATCAACGATTTCTCGTTCGGTCGTTAATTGTTAACTGCATTTCAACCGAACGATTATCATTTAGATTCGAACGATTTAACGATAATCTAAACGATAATCGTCCGGTGGAATAGGGCCCTTAGGGTCCTTTTACACACAGAGATATCTGACCAATTTATCGGTCAGATTTTTGAAACCAAAGCCAGGAAGAGACTATAAACAGGTAACAGGTCATAAAGGAAAGACTGGCTTTGGCTTCAAAAATCTGTCAGATATCTGTCTGTTTAAAAGGGCCCTTAAAAGAAAAAAATAAGTGTCACGCCAATCGGCTAGGAACTAGAAGCCTGGGCCTATGGGTGACCCTGTGCGAAAGGACGTCTGCTTCCCAAGGACAGAGTTGGATTAGAGTTTCTGCACTCCGAGCTGATGGAGTCTCCAGCCAATCCTTATGGGCACACTTCATATCTCTATATTGTATGAGAATAATACTGCAGAATAAGTCATCTATATAAGCAGCATAAATAAATCATACGACAACTGGCCATCGCCGGTATAAGGCTGTGTTCCCACATTGCATTTTTAACAGGTTTTTTCATCTCCTGTCTATGAATTCACCAATCAAAACAGCAACGTGTGAACACAGCTCAGGTGCAGACCCAAGCTGATCTGTATATGAGCAGGGAGCATTATGTGCGGACATCCTCCTGAGATGTAATCCCTGTACTGCCTCGTCTATATTGGGGGAATTATTTTCATCTATTATTATTATTGTTGTTGTTGTTGTTATTCTTTTACTCAGAATAACCAAACATTAGACTGATCTCACTAGTATTACTCAATATTTTGTTCAAGTAAAAAGAACCTGCACCACTATGAATACAACCAGAACAAGTAGTGCTGCCATACCCCACCAGTACATAGGATGTATACTGTGCTTATCATCAATGTATGGAGTACGCGGACCCTGTGTATTTCCCTATAGACAGCAGACCCCATCACTGCGATGTGGTCCCTCTCCAAGTATTGGCCTAATTTGTTTATGAACTACACAGCAGGTGTTCTGCTACTATGTGTTTACTATACAAATATTCTACAATGTGGATATTTATAATAACTATTTTTTTTAGTGACAGACATCCAGGCAAGCTTCCACCCCTGTCCCTGCAGACTCTAAAATATCACTGGGCATTATTATAAAAGTGCTCAGCAAAGTGCACCACACCCAAGCATTTTTAATAAGTTAACACCATGCTAAAAATAACTTTGCATTAATTATGACACCCTTTCCTTGCAGCAACAATGTAGCATAACACAGACAAGGTGTGCAATAGAAGTAAACAAACACATACACACATACAATGTATCATCCCTGTTTACATAATACACTGCCTTTATGTGGGCACTATAGGCTGCTCTTATCTTCCCAGCCTGACACAGCAGATTGACTACAGTGCATACATACATCTTATTACCCAGCATACACCTAAGATTCATTAGAGAAGAGGAGGGGGGGGCATTTCATGGCAAGGGAAAACAAAGGGTTAATCCAGCCTGTACTCACTGTTACTCCAGGATTTCAGCAAATACTTGATACTGATCTCAAAGAACCCTGAGTCCTGCTGGCTGGCCATGTCTTCTCTTAGGCAGGGAGGCTTCTTGCTTGCACCTCCTCCTCCTCTAAGCAGGTAGAGCTTATATGAGGAGGTGAGTGACACCAAACTAGAGGTCAGCAAAGGAAATGAAGTCTGCAGATGGGTTTCACCTCTTCCTGCTAGGTAGAGCCCTCATTAAAAAGACATGAGATGCTTCTTCCAGTGTGCTCCTCCTTCACCCTGTGATGATGATGATGCTTCACTGCAGACTCTCTCTGGCTGAGGATGATGATGATGAAGAATATGATGATGATGAGGTTGGCATTGCAGGGTATACAGGGGGTGAGCACCCAGACACCTTTTGTTCCATGTATGCAGCTCTGTCTATAGGCACATTGCTGAGAATGGCTTCTTCAGCTGCTTAAATCCTATTGCTGCTGGGGGCTGGCAGGCAGGCAGGCAGATAGGCTGCATGTGCATGCACCTCCTCCTGAAGACGCAGAGAGCCTGCTTGCAGGGATCTCACAGCCTCTCTGTTGCTCCCCTGACTGTAATTGCAAGCTCTGCAGCCCAGGATCCCCCAGCTGCTGCCCTGTCCTCCCCAGACTGCATCATGCTGCGGTAGCTGCACCCATAGATCTGCTGCCAGTGACGTCCATAGACAGCAGCAGCAGCAGTCAGCACAGTCGCAGAAGGGAAGCACTTGGCTTTGTGCTCCCATTTGCCAGCTACTGTAAACACATTACATGTTCCAGGGGCTGATAAGCTGCTCTCTGCCAGTCATCCCCATTGCTGCCCACCTTATATTAAATAAACTCTTCATTTCCTGACTCATTGCTATGTCTACATGTCTAATAAGGAGGAATCAGAACAAGCCCTGGATTCATTCTGCACTGTATACAGTAGCACAGGAAGGTGCTGGGAAAATACTTACTGCATAGCATATACAGACCAGAGACCCAATGACATTCTGGCAATTATTCTTACCCTAGGAGAGAAAATGATCCTGGGTAGCTGACAAAACCATTTATGAGAAGTTTATGTTTATTGGGGCAGATCAGGGACTGGAATATGTAAGGAATTCTTCTCCGACATGTCCATCATTCATGTGGGGTCCTATGTGCAAATATGATGCTTAAAAGCATTCGATCAGAGCAAAAAAAAAAAAAAGCTGAGAAAGTGTAGAGGTAGTGATGGTATTGGACATGGTTGCAGCCCCAGGGTGGGCACTATTCTTCACAAGTGGGGAAATCTCTCTGTTTTAGGGACAAGGGGCAATCCCTCATCAAAGGCTGGACGTGAAAGTATTTTGGTCAGTAATTGATGCTTATTTTGCTGCTTAAAAATAGAAAAACTATAAAAGGGAATATTTGCAGTGGACCCACTTCTGGTTCTGGCTAAAATACAATATATGAACCTTGCCTTACAGGTTAAGGCTATGTTCACACTACGTTCACACACTGTACGCGTGGAGTAGTCTCATGTTCTTCTATGGGATCCCGGCCGGAGCGTATACACATAGGGGGAGATTTATGAAAGGGTGTAAATATACACCTGGTGTAAAATTCCCACAGCAACCAATCACAGCTCCTCTTTTATTCTACCAGAGCTGAAAGCTGAGCTGTGATTGGTTGCAGTGGGCAGTTTACACCAGGTGTATATTTACACCCTTTCATAAATCTCCCCCATAGTACTGAAGTATCGGCCAGGATGATCTTTGCAGAGACTGGCCGTTCTGTGACCCGGCCAGGTCACGGAATTGCCGGTCTGTTCCGGTGTGTAAACATAGCCTAAGGCTATGTTCAGACACAGTATTTTTGCTCAGTATTTTGCAACCAAAACCAGGAGTGGATTGAAACACAGAAAGGATCTGTTCTCACACTGTTGAAATTGAGTGGATGGCCGCCATTTAATGAAAAATGGTCGCCGTTCTTTTAAAATGTTGGCTGTTGTATTGAAATAATGGCTGTTATTTGCCATTAAATGGCGGCCATCCACTCAATTTCAACATTGTGTGAACATAGCCTTTCTGTGTTTTCAATCCACTCCTGGTTTTGGTTGCAAAATACTGAGCAAAAATACAGTGTGGGAACATAGCCTTAAGGGGCTTTAAGATAGGTCAGTATACTTAGGGCCCTATTACACCAACAGATATCTAACAGATTATCCAAGAGATTTTTGCAACCAAAGCCAGGAACAGACTATAAATAGAGAACAGTTCATAAAGGAAAGACTGAGATTTCTCCTCTTTTCAAATCCATTCCTGGCTTTGGCTGTACAAATCTGTCAGATATCTGTTGGTGTAATAGGGCCCTTACATTAGCAATAACTGTAGTGCACCACTATGCACTGTTCTGTTCTCTGCACTATATCACCTTGTATAACGACATTGTTGTCCATAAGGAGTCGCACTGATATGATTGATAAATAGTTAGATCTAGCAGCCTGAGAGTCGCCGGTTTTACTGACAGACCTGCACCTCTTAGTATATCTGGCATGGGCTCTGTGTAAAACTGCCGCACATGTATGACATACTTGATCAATCCTCCCCATAGGGTATATGTACTGTATGAATATATACACACACTGGCTAGAATTAAACAAGCCATACCAATGTTACTAGAGCAGAGCTGTTGTCTGTAACCTACACAATGAGCTGTCAACAAGAGGATGAAAAGAGCAGCATATCATGAGAAGGAGGCAAGTTTGATAGATTGATGTACAGTGGTACCTTGGTTTAAGAGTAACTTGGTTTAAGAGCTGACAGTTTTTCAAAATTGTGACTTGGTTTAAGAGCATCGCTTTGGTTTAAGAGCTCCCTGTACTGGGTGGGAGGGGGAGTGGGGGAGGGGCATGGTCTGCATAGCGGGGTCTACAGCCCTGTACTCTGACCCAGGAGGTCTCTCTCACCTTCCAAATCAAAGCAGATCCACTTCAGGCTGGGGCTCACATCAGGGGACAGGACTGTGGGGGTAATCTCTTCATAGCTGTAACCCCTCTCTCCCCAGAGTGCTGCATGTATGTGCCCACATATGTCCTGCTCATTCCTTCATGCCCCCTGCAGTCTCTGTCAGCCCTTGTGTTTCCCATCCTCTCCATTACTGTACAGTAACCTATAATATCACATATTCTGCTGTTTCTGAATGTTTGTTTCATCTGTTCTACATGTTATTCAGAATAATAAGTCATTATATTCGGGTGTGGAACCAATTGTCTGCAGATCAGTGATTTCTTATGGGAAAATTTGCTTAGGTTTAAGAGTGGATTTGGATTACAAGCGCGGTCCTGGCATGGATTATTCTCGTAATCCAGCACCACTGTATTTGCAAGAAAATAGTTAACTTGATGAGTCTTAAGGCTATGTTCACACAACGTACTGTATATGTTGTAGATATCACGGCTGTTGTTGCACTTTGCAACAATGGCTGTGATTTATACAACACACACGTTGTATGCGAATGAATGGAATCGTGGCCAGAGTGTATCCACATAGTATACACTCCGGCCGGGATCGCTAGCGGCGCCACAAAAAAACTTACATGTCACTTTTCTGCAGCTGCTATGATACAGCCAATGACTATATCCATGATTTCCACATAGCCTTAGGGCTTTATCTAACTTCAGCCGCCACCGCTAATCAAATGCCGAACGGTCGGGTTCGGATGGACTTGAGCATGCTCGCGGTTCGCTTATCTCTTGTAGGGACTCATGTGGGCCAGGGGACCTGCATGTGGTACATGAGGCAATATGGTTAATCAAATTATATACCAACATCCTGGCGCTGGTTTTTAAATGTAGCCGAGAGGCATTAGTGTCAGCCATAAGTGTGAGGTTCAGCAGCTCCTTTCTCTCTCCATGTCCGTATTGGACTTTAGGGTATGTTCACACTGAGTAAATGCGGTGGGAATTCCACAGCGGATTTCTCCGCCACGGAATCCAGCCTGCCCCAGAGTGCTATAACCTGTCTATGAGAGGGCTCATGTCAATTCTTTGCGCGGAGAGCTGCTGGAGCGGAGGAGCGCGCAAGCCTTCCCATAGACAGGCTATGGCACCCCTAGGCAGGCGGGATTCTGTGGCGGAGATATCTGCTAACAAAAAAACAAAACACAGCTCCTGCAATTATACTATATTGTGGAATTATATTTTGACAGTTTCTCTATTACATGAGGTTCACTTTGCACTGTGCATAAGATTTTTTCATGGATCATACTAAAAGCTTTTCACAAAACAAATACCAAGTAAAAGAGCAGGCCCTAAATATCACGTCTTTCAGACCAGGAGATCACGTTCTTTGATTTTGATTTTTTTTCTCTCAGATGAAGAACTTTAAACGTAGTACCTGCAGATTATCTGAGGGGGGAAAAAGCCAGAACATCAGATAAGGGACGCTTAACATAATAAAGCACGACTCCTCTTGATTTAAGAATTTCTGAAGATTACATGATGGTTGAACAAGTTCTAAGAATGCTGAGGGGCTTTAAAGGCTTTCAACAGCGATTCGAAGTCAGTTGACCAAGACGTGACACATCTCTCTGTATAAGAACACATAGGTCTGGTCCTGGCTGTCTGTATGACCTGAAGCACAGGTCCACCATGAGGAGTAACACTGGCTGATGTCTTGGGTAACATTGAGAAGTGCAGCCAAGCGTTTCAGGACGGACTTTAGACGGCAGCATATTTCATTAACACCATGGCTGACTGGTGATGTGATCTCCCTAATGATCAGCCACCCATGCATCAGTATGAACTCAATGTAGTTCAGGAGGTGGTGAACACAGTTTTATGGTACAGAGGTGGCAGGGGTTGGGGTCAGCCATTCAGATTTTATACGTCATACCGCAAATGTAACTAACATAGTGCCAGCTAGACTGGTTAATACAACTTTGTAACATTGGATTCTTAAAAGGGGTAGTCTGGGTAGGACCTGTTTTTCAGAATGCCCTAGTAGGGGCTGAGTAAAAAAAAACATCCACTTACCTCCCTGGCTCCTGCACTCTGCTACACTAGTTCCCTGGTGTGAGACCGCTTCCTGATACTGAGACTGGATGTGACAGGCTTGATCATCTATTCAGGAGCTGTAGCGGTTTCTCGCCACTAAGTTGGCTTGTCTCAATACCAAGAAGCGGCTGCACACCAAGGGGCCGAAGTAGTGGGATGCAGGCAGCAGCACAGGAGCCAGGAAGGTAAGTATGTAATTTTTTTTTTCCCTCGCACCCTCCTAGGGCATACCTGTTTACATGGCCAGCAGAGATAATCTATACAGAGTGGTTCATCAGGCAACATAGAACCAAAAGAGAGATCAAAAGACATCACAGATAGAAAGCACTGCATCACCGGTAATGATTTACAACCATGGTGGAAAGGATCAACAAGGGGATTTCCACTTCATAAAGGGATGACATATTGCTAAAATGGGATTACAGTGGTCCTGATGGGACTCCATATGGTAAAATATAGTCTCCACGTAAACCCCAAACTCCATGCGCTGAACCCCAAACTCTGCATCTGGGTGCACATTTTACACATAAGAGAAATCGCCTCAATGCAATGCAAGTCGGAGTGTGTCGGAAGAATCTCCTATTGTGCATCCCAGGCTCTGCACTGTACAATGTATTGCCTGGTGATATTTCTCAGTACGCTGTATTAACTGTATTGCCCTAATCCTATTTTCTTCTAAAATTAAATTCTATAGTGATAGCAGCACATTTTTGGCATCATTTAGAAACATTCCTAAGACAGCTGTAGCTGGCCGAACTGTTTCAACAACAACCAGCCTTTTATATCAAGGGTTGTCAAATCTGTCTGGTGCCTTAACCACTGCTGAGCTGGCAATAACCAGGGCGCGCTTCATATCCCATCTTATCTCCATTCATATTTTCCTGCAATTATTCAGAATTTATTACAGTAAAAAAAAAAAAAAAAAACACAAAAAAACAACAACATATCAGAGAGCCAGATTCAGTGCAAAACAGTCCCAATATAAGGAAAGGCTTATACATAGGGGTCATAGGGTGCAGCTGAATATCATACAGAGGATGATTGCATATTTGCAGTAAATGCTTTCATGACCAGGATCTGAAAAGTTTTTGTGTTCATTAAGCACTAGAGATGAGCGAACCTGGAGCATGCTCGAGTCGATCCGAACCCGAACTTTCGGCAATTGATTAGCGGTGGCTGCTGAAGTTGGATAAAGCCCTAAGGCTATGTGGAAAACATGGATATAGTCATTGGCTGTATCCATGTTTTCCAGGCAACCTTAGGGCTTTATCCAAGTTCAGCAGCCACCGTTAATCAAATACCGAACCCGGTTCGCTCATCTCTATTGAGCACCAATAGGATCTTCTGGTAGATCATGTCTCTACTAGGGACTAGGGATGAACGTTACTCGAGCATGCTTGAGCCCTATCGTTTGGCATTAGACTCCCAATGGCTGAAGTTGTTGGATGCCACCCTAAGGAGTCTGGGAAAACATAGATACAGCCATGAGTAGCATGCTCATTTCTAGTCTCCACCAATACAATGGTCTAAAAGGACCCCACAGGTGGTAACTCCATTTGAAGAAACAATGGCCTGTGTCTTTGGACTTTATTGGTATGTAGTTCTGATAGACGTGTTCTGCACAGACTGTGATTTTGTCTACACGAGCTGATAATAAGATATCTTATTTTCTTATGATAATAAGAAAGGGATTACTAAAAGGGCAAGCTGGATGGACCAGGTGGTCCTTTCTGCCATGTTTCTTCTATGTTTCAATGTTTCTATGACCAGTAGTGGTAGGGACAGAACCTTCAGGTCCACATGAGGTGTATAGTATTCCCAGCTGGTGAAGTACAAAGGAAGAGAGTACACATACATGTCTTGGTGAAGAACTGAAGACATACCATGACACCTTAAACAGGGCAATGTCAGTAGCTTCTCACTAGTGGACAGGTACACCACTTAACATTACAGCTCTAGGCCATAACATACATGGGCTGGATACAGACTCAGTCTCTATTACAGGGGTCTCAAACTTGCGGCCTCCAGCTGTTGCAAAACTACAATTCCCATCATGCCTGGGACAGCCAAAGCTTGCTTTGGCTGTCCCAGGCATGATGGGAATTGTAGTTTTGCAACAGCTGGAGGGCCGCGAGTTTGAGACCCATGCTCTATTACAACTCACTTTAGGTAACAAAGATCTCTGGTCACCCTCAGGCCTTGACCAGACATTTCTGCTTTGTCACGCTGCTCACCCAGCTGCTGAGCACCATTGTCACTTCTCCGATGGCGTATTCTACTAGCAGACCTTTCCTAACCGTGATACCTGGCACCTTGACTAACATGGTAGCATTCCTGTGGCTCTTGCACCAAAGTGACACAAATTATGGAGTGTAAATGCAGTACCATGTGTCACCCAAATGCTTAAAGAGACTCTGTCAGTAGGTTTCTGCTGTCCTATCTCAGGGTAGCATAAACTAGTGAAAGAGAAGCTGAACAGAATGATGGATCACTTACATTGTTCTGTGCAGCTGATCTAGAGATATCCTGCTGAATAACATGGACAGTAAGTAGTCCTCTCCATTATGTGCATGAGCCCAGTAGTCCTCAATATTCATGAGAAGCAGAAAACTCCACCCATCCCGCTGTGAGTATGTAAGTGACGGCCCCCTTAACCCACCGCCGGCCGGAGTATACATTACCTGCTTCACGCTCCAGCTTGCTTTGGGGGCTCCTGGAGTCTGGACGTCCCGCTCAGCCAATCAGTGGCTGCGAAGAGGTAGCACACTGATTGGCTGACTAGGACGTCCAGCCAGGAACTCCCGAAGCAAGCTAGAGCGTGGAACCAGTAATGTATGCACCGGGCGGCAGGGGGTTAAGGGGGCTGTCACTTACATACATACTCTCACCAATGTCAATCCCGCTGCGAGTATGTATTCTCAGTCAAAATGACAGGCTGCGGATCTGGTGTGTGTGAATCTAGCCTTAGAGAAAATGGAAGGGGGGGCATCATAAAAATGTGTGGAAACCTATAGGACATTCATGTTCCAACAGAAATTCTGGGAAAATGTATATGCAAAGCAGCTCTTTGAAACCATCTTTTGGGAGTAGCTTTCTTTTTAACTCAATATTTGGGTCCAATAAGAAGCCTTAAAGAGGATGTACCACCAGGTACATCCTCTTTAATCTGAACCCACGGATCGAATGTGGAGCCGCGTCATACAGGGGAGGGAATTCCCTCCTACTGGGGCGGGCCGGCCTACCTCCAGTGCTTGAGCACCGTCCGGTTCCGGAGCATAGAACGGCGCCGTGTAAGGGAACCGGACACGCGGTCCGAAAAACGGACCGTGGCACCGGCTTCCCCGTGACGGCGCTGGTGGTACATCCTCTTTAAAACATGACTGAGGGTTTAAAATGTACCTATCATTACAAAGAACTTTTGACATGTCATAGAAACATGTCAAAAGTTTTTAGTGGTCCGGATCTGAGTGTTCAGACCCATACCGATTGAGAGATAGAGTGTGTGTGTCTGTGTGGGGACGACACAGAATCGGGCTCCATAGAAGCCCATTATAAGTCTGACTTTTTTTTTTCAGGGTGGACACACTCAGCGAGTCTTCTCCTGGCTCTATCTCCTGATCGGTATGGGCCTGAACACTCGAACCGGGAGAGATCAAAACTTTTGATAATGTCTCTATGGCATGTCAGTTTTTTTTATAACGACAGGTACACTTTAAGCCAAGTTAAACAACACTCCAGAAGGACATATTACCCATCTGTTGGCAGTTCTTTTATGGTCAGTTCCCTTTATCAGTTCTACAGAGAGGCCAGCACACAGTTCTGTACTGCCAAGGGACCAATAACCCCAAAACAATTGCCTACAGATGGCTATTCCCCTTCTGGAGAGCTGTCTGGCTTGGCTTAAACCTCCAGTCAGGGGCGTAACTAGAAATGGCTGGGCCCCATAGCTAACCTTTGATTGGGCCCCCCCACTTCCCGACTGACTACTAAGCCGTCAAGTGTGATCATAACTGCACTCACTCATCAGGGGTGCTTTCAGTTGAAGGGAAATTTGCAGATCCCAGGAGGCCAGCTCGGCCACCTGGTGCTGCAAATAGTGACAGCTCAGGGGGCCCAGTGTATTGCAGGAGCAGGCCACGGGGCCCCCTGACTTGGTGGGCTCCATAGCAGCCGCTATGGCTGCTACAGTGGTAGTTACGCCCCTGCCTCCAGTTATGTTCTAAGGCTTCTTGTTGGAGTAAAAGGCTCACTTGAAGGGAAAGCTACCTCCAAAAAGTGGTGTAAAAGAGTCCTTCCCTAGATAAAGGAAATCCTATCTACTTTGCTGGCAGCCTATTTGTCTCATATTCAGCTGAAAACAGGATTGTAAATGTACTGACAGCAGAGTATGTCATTACCTATTATTGATCACATAATCTTATTATTCACCCATTACACAATACATCACATTTTCTCTCGTGGGCACAGTCCTGCAGCAGAATATACAGATATTGTCAATTTCCGCCTAATCCAGATTTTCTATTTTTGTCCTTTGGATAAAGATTTGTCTTATATAACATGCAATAGTAACACAATATATATATATAAAGCAGCAGGTATGTTCTGAGGACACTGCATATAAAGTTTGATGTGCTGGCTGCATTTAGAACAGGATATCAATATTTTAAAAGAAGACAAAAGAATGCAAGAAAATGCTCTGAGTGTTGTGGTTGGCTGTGCGCCCAATCCAAATCGCCATTGTCATCTTATTCAGGACACTTGGGAACATGACATGACATTTCCGTGATACATTAGGCAAATCTCAGAAACAAAAGCAGAACACTACTTTGTATTATGTGAAGGAAAGTAAATGTATGCTTAGAGGGAATCTACATTTTATACTAGGTCATTTTAGTTGCCTGTCTGCACTAGAGAAGATGTAGGCTCTATATACTTTCTGCTTCAATACTAAATTTAAAGTGTCCCTGTAATACATGTTACAAGTTCCGCTCATGTTCAGACCACCATCAATCACTAGCTGAGTCCTAACAGCTATATAAGAGTGTTAGCAGGTTGGAGTGTGAATTGCAGCTGACAGTTTTATCATGTCTGCCCCAGTATGCAGTAAGCTCCTGAGCTCCCTCTAGTGGTAACTGCAGACAGTGAAATTCTTCTCTTTTATATATTTGGAGCAGTGTATCAGAAAAATCTGAAAAATGATTTGCCCACTATAAAGATATAGTCACAAATGTATCACCTTTTTTGGACCGATTTAGATGTAAAAAAAAAAAGACATTTATTTAAAGTTCAGATGAGTGTTGTGTGAATATTGACAAATTTAGAAATTAGGGGGCCCCATGTTTTGTTTTTTTAATCTGCATCCATATAGAGAATAATTCTGGTGGAACAGCTCATTATTCTCATTACATTGTATTATCTGGTGTATGTCATCTATATATACACAATTATTTCCGTGGACCCATTATTTAGGGGTGTATGATTTCCAGGCATACTTGGACACTTAAAGGGAATCAGTCAGCTCGCGGGCGGTGTTGACAGTGTGCTGTAGCTGGCAGCCCCCAGTAAGCATGGTGCCTTTTTGGTAATTTTCCGTGCAGCGGATTATGTACAATCTTATGTCTCCTATTGTCACAGAGCAGTTGTTCGTGCCACAAATGCCACACGTGCCATCCTCCTCCCTCTTCATGAATAATCAATGCTGCCCGGCCTCCTGCTCGCTCAGCTGTCAACTGATTGCAGATCAGTCCTCTGTAGCCAGTTTATCTCTGAAAGAATCTCTCCTCCCTAATGTGTTGCAACTGTGGTCTAGGGATAACTCACCTGTCTAGAGACCTGACAGCAGTTCATTCTCTGGTTTGAAACCCCTGATGGAAATTAAATAGATGTCCTTTTTTTCTCATTATTGTATCATTTTTAAGGCTATGTTCACACACAGTATTTTTGCTCAGTATTTTGGAACCAAAACCAGGAGTGGATTGAGAACACAGAAAGGCTATGTTCTCACACTGTTGAAATTGAGCAGATGGCCGTCATTTAATGGCAAATATTGGACATTTTTTTTTTTTTTAAACTGAAATTATTTGCCATTAAATGACAGCCATCCACTCAATTTCAACAGTGTGTGAACATAGCCTTTCAGTGTTTTCAATCCACTTCTGGTTTTGGTTGCAAAATACTGAGCAAAAATACTGTGTGTGTGAACATAGCCTTAAAAATGATACAATAATGAGGAAAAAAACATCTATTTAATTTCCATCAGGGGATTTGAACCAGAGAACAAACTAGTGTCAGGTCTCTAGACAGGTGAGTTACCCCTAGACCACAGCTCCTACACATTACAGAGGAAAGATTCTTTCAGACATAACCTGCCTACAGAGGACTGATCTGCAATCTGACAGCTGTGAGCAGGAGGCCGGGCAGCATTGATTATTTATGAAGAGGGAGGAGGATGCATGACAAGTGTGGCACGAGCAACAGCTCTGTGACAGTAGGAGACATAAGATTGTACATAATCAACTGCACGGAAAATTATCAAAAAGGCACCATGCTTACTGTTGGGCTGCCAGCTACAGCACACTGTAAGCACCTTAGATAGTGCCCGGGAGCTGATGGATTCCCTTTAAAGGGAACCAATCACCTATTTGAGAGACAGTAAGTTAGCCCCAGTACGTCTCGGATGCTGTGCCCGGCAGTCTTGATCTTTAATCCTTCGTCCTGGCGCCCGGTGACTAGGCATGAGGGTGAAGCATGTAGTCACGTTACCTTCGCCATCTTCCTAGCCACTCACACTTGATTGACAGTCAGAGCACTACACTTTACATTAAGTTCCCAGTGTGCATGCTGCCAATCTGGGCGCCAGGACAAATTATTAAAGATCAAGATTTTTAAATTGTCGTCCCGCCTAAAACTGCTGGGCATAAGCGTCAGAGAGCTGTTCCCAGCACTGGGGCCATTCTCTCTCAGGGAGGTGATTGGTTCCCTTTAAAGTCTGATGGGGTACAAAAGGTTCCTGTGCTGTGGCCCATAAGAGGGTACCAATGAATGACATGGGGGGGGGGGGGGGAAGGGTGGCTGGTTCAGATTTACTTTTTGATTTAATTGTCTATTCTATTATTATATTTGGGCATTTTAGATTATTAAAGGACATTGGATTTTAGGGCAGGGTTACAATAACTATTTTGTAGTAAACTAGCATACGTGGCTTAGTAAATCCCCTCAAGAGTTATTAAAAAAAGAATTTACAGTACAATCCTCTATGTTATTTCAGACCTTTTGGCTATGTGAGCAGAACCTGTCTGCCTCCCTGTCATCTCAGAAGGGACAAGAGAGGCTGGTACCATATTGTGATGACCACAAGTGGACAAAACCATGCCGGTATATGGTATCCAGTGGCCACACAAAGCTATCCCTATATGGGGACAATATTTTTCCCCCCTTCTTCCTAGACAATCCCTTTAAGCACCACAGAATTCTACATAGAAAAAAATAAATAAATCAGCATTTCGGGACACATGTTTAAAAGAAAAAGTCTTAGACTGTTTTTTAGACTTTTAGATTTACTTGCCTTATTTTTTTAGGCTCAAAAAAGTGGGAACATAGCTTGCTAGTTATTAAATTTTTTTTGCGTCTCTGTGCATCTTTACACAGGTGCCGGAGATATGACTGACAGCTTCACATCTTCATATGAAAGGGTCTGGCTCGTAAATACTTTTACAAGGGGCTGCTGCTTTCTATCAGGTGCCAAGTACAGTAAGGCAATTTCCCAGCCTGTGGCCAGCTGTTGCAAAACAACGACTCCCAGCATGCTGAGCTGCAGTCCCTTATTCTAAGCCTCCATAAGCCTGTCCTATATACAACCTGCAAAGTGACTCTCAAATTATTCCACGTATTTATAGAGTAAAAAAATATTCACAAACAGAACAGATTTTTTTTTTTTACTGTGTATATTGCTGTAATTTTTTCCACTTTGACACTATGGAAAGTTTTACATACATTTCTGAGGAGAGCACTTCCATTCATGTGGATTGTAGCGGTGACTGTATTTGCTCAAAAGGACAAACAGACCGCGAGACTCCGCTTCAGACGTCGTAATATTCTGAGAACTGTAGGTAAAAGCTTCCCTTGTATTCTCAGGCGCTGTTGTTTTATAGAGTCGGCATTTGAGCAAGAATTTAACCCCTAAAGGTTGCAGTTATTTTGGGCCTTGGGGACACAGCGATATTTTCCATTTTTTTCATCACTGCAATTTTTCTTTCGATGGAACAAAATGTAAGGTAGGGAAAGGACAAGTTGTATTTTTTTTAAATTACGTCATTTTGAAGTACATAAATGGTGTTGAAAAACATTAATTTGTGTGTGTGTGTGTGTGTGGGGGGGGGGGGGTGAAGAACATAAAGGCTATTCTGCTTCTTTGAGGTTTTGTGGTTAACGCAAGGTGAAAAAAAATCTTGTCACCTAACTTGTCAAAAATACTGCCAAGCTCATGAGACCACTCCATCAATACATTGACAGTGTTATATATATATCGTGGATGTTACTAAGGGGATTAACTCCACATAAGGAAAACTTGTTTTCTATTAAAAGTACATTAAAAGTTATACAGATGTATTACAATATCTGTGCGGTTCTGCCACACAGGCTCGCCCAGCAAGTCAACTCTGTCCCTCCTCAGTTGCCAATTGGCTGGGTGAGCCTGTAACGTCACAGCCCAGGACCTGGAAGAGGCTGAACAGTGGGACGAATCGGTAAGATACTGTAGGCACTGCAGGAGCCAGGGGGGTAAGAACACTTTTTTTTATTTTTTAAATGACCAATCCCCAGGCATAAATTAAAAAAGGCTACCCCTTTAAATAGTTATTTCCTCAGAATGACTAAACATTCTAGGGAACGGCATGCATAACAAAAGTTCACTAACACTGGATTCACACATAGTACTGTATATTGGTCAATATTTCTAACCAAACCTGGAGTAGAACTGAAAGAGAGAAAAACTATAAATGGAAAAATGTGAACTTTCCAGTGTTTTGGACCCACTGCTGGTTCAGGGTTCAGATACCGATCAAAACACAGTGTGTATACTCTAAACTAAAAAACTCATTATGACTTTTTACGTTCCATCAAAGTGGCAACAACACAGAACAGACAGCTATTAGTTGTAACGAATGAACCTAACATTAGAGAATTAGAGTCATCCTGGAGTCAATGTAAATTATTGGCATGGGCGGATTAACTTTACTACAGGCCCCGGGCTGTTCACTAAGCCCTGCCACCCCACTGTAACTATGGCAGAACTAGTGTGGTGCTCATAGTACAGGATAAATAATGTCATGATGCCCTGATTTCGAAACCGACCTATTATAATCCGCTGCTGATTATTGGTATAGTTAGAATACATAGATAACTCAGATCCACAGAAGCACAGCCAAACATACCTGCTAAGACCTCCTTATGTTTTGAGGATTTCCTTAGTATTTCACAGGTGATATAATTAGTCCTTGCGTCATGTATTTCCACAGGTGTTCTATTCATGGGATATCGTCAAAATATGACCTGCTGGTGGTCCCTGAGGACTGAAGTTGGGGAACACTACTCTATAGACAACCCCTTTAGAAGAGGACAAGAATTGCTTGTTACTAGCATCTACTGCATTTACACAACAAGGTCTTTAAATGCAATTATTTATTGCAGGCCGGTCAGCAGTTTTTTTCTAATGTAATGGCAGTGTACAATAGGGCTTCTTAGCTTAAATCAGTAGATTAAATTCCAGAGCGGAGATATAAGCTTTAAAAGTTGTATAAAAAATTTGGAGAGAAAGCCTTTGGGGTGCTCCCCTGGGCTGCAAAAGCCCAGTAATGTAATGCCTACTCTGTTTTGATTGCTTGTCAAACATTGCTGGGCTTTTGCATCCCAGAGGAACTCTCCATGAGCTTTAACTTCTAATTAAAATAAAAACTGCTAAAGCTTATCTCTCAGCACTGGAGCGACAGATTTAAATAAGAGTTATATCTCCGGACTCAGGGTGATAAGTTCTATTGTTCACCACCTTTACTTTAGTTAACAAAAAGCTGCTGACAGGTCTGTGAGTCTGTGAGTTTCTCGCACATAAATTCACAGCGATACCGATTGCTATCAATTCAATGTATGTGTATTCTCGCTGCGTGTTTGGTGCGATTTTTACATGCGAGCTTTGATTTTCACATGATTTTCACAGGCAAGTTCAACACCACAAAAAACGCAGCTACTTTCATGCAAGTTTGATGCGAGTTCTGTGCGAGTTTTACGCAGCGAGTCTGTGTGAGTGAACAGACCCTTAAAGCGAATGTACCACTTTACTGCCTAGATTGTTACATACCACCCCATCTGTGCCGCCATGCTGAATCGGGTGTTACGGTCATTCTTTTCATCGGTTGTCCCATGTGCATGCCTCCTGGTCTCCTCAGTCCCATGTCCAGTAACCTCCCTGGCCCGACCTGTCAGTGTGGCCCCATCTCAGATATGAGCGGCGGGCAGTTGTTCTATAATATGCAAAGTTATATTCAACACCAGTGAAGAGCGGGGTATGAGCCTGTGCAGTAGGACTTATACCCGCCCTGATGACAGCTATGGAGACGCTCTGAGATGAGGCCGCACTGACTCATTGGGCCGGGCAGGATACTGGAGGCGGGACTGAGGAGACCAGGAGGTGCGTGTCCTTGGGGGAGGAGATATCTTTAAACTGGTTTTCCCGGGCTTATCTCCTGTGCACGACTGTTCTGATTTGCAGGTGAAAATACCATGAACAGGACGACCAATTAGAAAAAGAACCGCCGCAGCTGATTCAGCATGGCGGTGCGGATCGGGTGGTATGTAACACGTGATCTAGCCAGTAAAGTGGTACATTCACTTTAAATACAAAACAAGGATTGGATTTAAAATAGGGACAAATCTCAGTCTTTCCTGTATATGTGTCCTCCAATTATGAGCTGTTCCTGTCTCTATATTTAATAACTGCAACTAAAAACCTGAATGTTTGTGAACACTCCCTTATGGGATCATCACAAACTATTGTTTTTTTTCTGCGTATAAGACTACTTTTTAACCTAGGAAAATCTTCTCGAAACTCGGGGGTCGTCTTATATGCCGGGTGCTGAAAAACTTCAGAACCAGACTAGAGAATCTGCTTTCACTTCTTACGGTGGGAGGAGCTAAAAAACGTCCGCATGTGGCGACCGTATGAAGGGCAGAGCAAGTGGGTAGAGTTTTGCTGTGCCCAGAAAAACAGGCCTTTTTAACCCGTATAGCCCGCCCTTGTATCCTACCAGTATTACTGTACCTCCTTCTCTGCCTCTCACAACTCGCTGCTGTCAGATGTTTTATTAATCTTTGTCGTGTGTTGGAAGAGGGGTAGTCTTATATGGCGAGTATATCCCAGACTATATTTTAACTGGAAAAGTTGGGTGGTCGTCTTATACGTCGGAAAATACCAGTATCTATTATGAGTTATTAATGATATGTCCGGTGTACACAATAACAATAACAATAACAAAGACTATGAAGCATAGTGGTTGGATCCTCAGAATCATTATCTCGGCTGGACCCGAGGACCCCAATCCCACACTATACGAATAATTAGTTGTACTACATAGAAAAATGAAATAATATAAAAAATAATATAAACTATATGGAAATGGGCTGAAATGTCATGTCCGTTATGTATTCTGGGGTATATTATAGCTTACAGATATATACATAGGACACACATAGCTCCCGGGAGGCTCCAAGGCTACAATTTATATTTATAGCACATCCAGCTTGTGCTACAATGTTTCGCTTTGGGTAATTTTTCTCTGTTACTTTCCGTTTTTAAACATTAAAATATTTACTTCTGGGCAAAGTCATTATCATATGAAAATGACAAAAAATGCTTCAATGCTATAGAAGGTACAAGAGACATGACAGCAAAAGCCCTAACACGTCCCCCAGTGCTTTACAGTAAGAGATATCAAACCTAAATACCATCTTATCTGTGTTCAATATAAGCTACTAGTACCTGGTTTTAGCCAAACCAGACTGGACGGAGGCAGAAAGTAGCATATTTGACAGGTCAGAATGTTTGTCAACTGGATTTTTCACAGGAAATATGTCTGCCCCTATGATCAACCTCTCACATGTCTCCAGTTCAGGGAATCCAACATAAACATTTACATGCAGCCAGACTTTATACGTCACAGTCCTTAAGTAGGCAACACAAGGACCAAAAGATCTACAGTACAAGTCCCAGATCCAGAAAATCCCATCTCTCAATGAATTATATAATGTTGGATGATTACCATGTATATAGTCCTCCTAACTCTCCCCTAATAGATAATGTTATGGGAGCGAAGGATCGGTCATGTTGAATTTCAATGATTTTTTTCTCCTTGGAGATGAGCTGCTGCTAGAAGTGTCTGGTAAAGGCCTACTATACTCTCTGCATTGAAAACACAGGCATGCTTAGCTGAGCCGAGCACACATATAGAACACTTGTTCAGCTAATGATTGATTTTTTTAAGATGTATGGACCCCTATAGGCAACCTGCCATCAGTTTTATTCTGCTTGAACCATTGAGTCATTGGGGAGGTCCCAAAGACTTCTCCCTGTCGCTGATGGTTCTATCCCTACACCTAAGCAGGGAGAGATCATCAATCACAGCAGGTAGGGTGACACTAAGCTGCCAGGGACCGTCCTGATGTCTCATGGTTCAGGCAGCAGACAGTAGTTTCCCTGTAACTTGCTGCTCGGCTTTATCACTTTTTACCCCTACGCATTATTTTCTAGGGTTTTCCTATCTATTATTCTTATGGAATATAAGTGTAGATGCTATTCACACAATGGGCAGTTACCATTACAATTTGTTTCCTACTTATGAGAATGATAATTGTCCAATGCAAATGCATGTCTATCAATAAAGATGATGCCTGCTGGGCAGAGGAAACTACTCCACAATAATTGCGGGTATAAAAATGTCGACAAGATACTGGAAATTGATAGGATACTTATCACCAATTGCTTGACTGTTTCAGTAAATTTCCCCATATGCTTTAGAAAGTAAAAGTCATCCAAAAGCACAAGCTTCGGTATATTCAGCCAACTGTATAAAGTATATGGAGGGGGCAGAAGGAGTGGGCATGTCAGGGGAGACAAGAGTAGGGCATGTTGGATTTCAAGTATCAGACCCTATTGTGTTTGGAGAGAGAAGCCTCCAAGGGAGCAGTCTGGCTGCAGCTTACCGCTTCTTTCACCTTAGAGATTACACGATCATTTGGAGGTCAATAGCTGACAGCTACTGAAAGTATATGGCCACCTCAAAAGGGTTATCTGGGTGACAAAAACAATATTCTAAACGACCACCCTATCTCTAACATATGTGTACTCTTTCCCTGTTTTTTTTCTCATACTTACACGCTATGGACATCTAAAATCATCTTCTCTGTGTCCTCTCTGACAACACAAGATGTGATCTCCTCTTTGGGGGCCGGATTACCTATCTATTGACTTGGTAACCAAAATCATCTCCATGCACCTGTTCACTGCTAGTTAAAGTAATAGTGCTGCTTTCATAGATTTACGTGTCCCTGAGCCTAGGTTTCTTTAATATAGAACTAGAATGTTTTCATTCACAGTCAGCAAGCAGAGATCTAAACCTACACTACACCCCCACCCCCGGAAAACAGATGTCCGTTATGCAGCACATAGCTACACCATGTGCAAGTCAGCTCTGATACGCCATGAACATATAAGCTCTGCTACATCAGCTAGTATGTGTTCCTGTGCAATGGTAATAACAGCAGTGGGCAGGAAAGAAAGCTATGGGGGCAAGTATGCAAATGGACTAATCAGGGAGATGCATGATGGGAAATGTGTCCTGGCCGGTGCCATCTTCGATATAGACCGGCTTTTAGAAAAACTTGTAACTCAGGAATGGCAGCAGCTAGAAAGACAAATACTCAGGTAAGGCCAGTTTGGTTTGGGAGCATTCCATTTTTTAGCTCTTAGGTGGATAACCTTTTAAAGGGGTTATCCAGCTCTACAAAAACATGGCCACTTTCTTCCAGAGACAGCCCCACTCTTGTCTCCAGCTTGGGCATGGTTTTGCTGCTCAGTTCCATTGAAGTGAATGGAGCTTAATTGCAAACCGCACCTGACCTGGAGACAAGAGTCGTGTGGTCTCTGAATGAAAATGGCCATGCTTTTGTAGCACTGGATAACCCCATTAAACTTTCAGACTAGATTGAGGTGGGCCACTCTCTTTGTAGCTGAACTGATAGTGAACAAAGGACAGTTTTTCAATATCTCCACTATAGGTAATACATTTTCAGTTTATGGGGGCCACGGTTCTAAAACTTTTTACCATCCATTGTACTGTTTTCAAGTAATGACAGCTTTGTTGCCATGCGAGCACAACAATGGGTTGGGAACAGTGCTTTGGTGTTTTATTTTTAGTGACAGATTAGCAATATATTTAATGATAGATTACTGGTTTCCCAGTAATGCAAACTAGACAGAAATTTTAATGGGTGCTATGCTTTCAACAAGCTTTGCATAAATCAGTAGTACAAGAGAATGTAATATATTTTTGCATTTGTCTACTTAGACTTTATTGCCGACAAGAACCCCCCCGCACACCGCACAAGCTCATTATTTACTCTGCAAAAACAGCTCTTGAGACAGATGAGCTCTTCAACTAGTTTCAGCCAAGACTGGGTTCACACTGCATTTTTGCAATTCATTCTTTCCATACGTTTTTGCAAAAACATAGTGTGAGCCCAGCCTAACTATACAAGTCAGAAGCAGTAAGACAAGACTGTGGCTAAAGATGGCCATAACCCTTCAATAAGTGTCAGTCAAACAATTGGTCGGCCAACAGTTCTCTCTCCTTACCTTTCCATACACAGTTCCTGTGTCCTCTACAATGAAAGGTAGGGCTGTGGCCAGACAGCTCTGGTGGTGGTTTATTTCTCTGAGATAAGGGGCTGAGCAGTGAAATTCCACCACATTCATGGTGGAATTTACAGTCTACACTGCTAAGTACTGCTCTATAATGTCCTCAATTTTGCCACCTCCCTCTGAAGGTGCACTCTAAAGATTTAGGGTAGCAGAAAACTTTCTTCTGCAGTGTATGGGAATCAGTGTCTAGGCTATAACTACTATCTCAGGGACAACTAGAAAGTAAAGATGAAGCCTGTAGGGTGGAAACCTGATAAAAATGCCATATATAAGTTAAGTATGGCTAGAAACCGTCCTAATCCTTATATAGACAAATATATAAGATATATATATGCCTTAAAAGATGCCTAATACAATCAGGCTATAGCAATGACATATACAGTAGATGGGTAATACACCAGAACACAACAGGCATACAGGTCCAAATACCGCTGGGTATGTAGCTTACAATGACCCGCCACCTGTAAGAAGCAATCATTCTCACCATTGTCTACTCTGAACTTTGGAACTTATTGCATTGTATCTGCTGAGAAAGTTTCTATGTCTGGCTATAACTTCAGTGGATATGTATTTATATTTGGTGCTGTCTTCCTGTACTGAGTCCATTGTGGAGAGCAGCAGGAGGCAATAGAAAAGGTTCATGAACTTAAAGCGCAAAGAACAAAGCAGCTTTACTAATTCTATTTTACTTCAGAAAACTCGAGATTTATTACTGGCGTTGTAAAATGTTGGCACTTTTAAAAAAATGTAGTTTATTTATAATTATTGTATTAGTTCAGTGCTATTACCTCCTGAGGTCTTACAAAGGTGCTTGCACTGCTAAAAAAAAAAAAAAAAAAAAAAATAAATCGCAACAATATCTGCATGATTTATTATGGATTTACTGCTAAGGATTTCCCCCCAACTCTATGGTGATTTTTTTTCTTTTTTACAGCAAATCCATAATATGTAAACCTGCCCTTAAAGGGGTAGTGCAGCATTTAACATTTATTCACTAAATAACACACATTACAAAGTTATACAACTTTGTAATGTGTGTTATTTTAGTGAATGGCCCCCTTCACCGTGTTCCCCCCATTTCACAGAAGTGTGGTGCATTATACTTACTCCATTGCTGTCGACAGGGTCGGTGAGTATAATGCACCACACTTCCAGGGTCTGGGGAACACGGGGAAGGGGGCCGTTCACTTAAATAACACACAATTACAAAGTTGTATAACTTTGTATTGTGTGATATTTAGTGAATAAATGTTAAACACCACACAACCCCTTTAAGTCACACACCTTTAATAACTGATGGTTCAGAGGTCAGTAATCTTCTGGCCGCGTTCGGCACAGCTGAGCATTTCTGTATTCTCTATGGTGAGGCCTAATGGTGCGTTTACACAGGCAGATTTATCTGACAGATTCTGGAAGTCAAAGCCAGGAATGGATTTGAAGAGAGGAGAAATCTCAGTGTTTCCTTTAAGAACCGTTCCTTGTTTATAGTCTGTTCCTGGCTTTGGCTTAAAAAAAATCTGTCTGTGTAAACGCACCATAAGCTGCAGCCAGAGAGATCTGTCAGTGGCTTATCTTTCCTAGAACAAAATGGTCGGGCAGTAATTCTCCATCATGCCTCACCCCCATCACCATTGACATCACCTGTCAGTGAACGGCTGTGAGGGCACCATACAACTTATACTGACAGCTGAAGTATATGGTATATGAGGACCTTTAGTTTTTGTCTATCATATTGTTACAAATTCAAAATAACTTTTTCTGACTTTTGAACAACATATATATTTGGATATACAGTGATACGGGGAGTACTGTTGTATCTGCCACTCCAGAATCTGAGAAATAAGAATAACATCCCTGGTGGGTGTTGTAATGTCAGCTATACTGTCCCACAGCTCTCTTTTGGAAACTAGCTATAAAAAAAAAAGGTTAAATGCAAGTTTTAGTAAAAGTGAATCTATCAGCTGCAATTCAGGTTCTAAACTGCTGACATTGTTAGATATCTGTTAGGTCAAGAGGACACATAGTACCTTCCATACATCAGTCTGTGCTTCCAGAACTGCTTTTATTCTCCAGTGCAAAGTGTCAAAGAGGCGTTCCCAAGTTCCTAAAGTGTTTCTGAGTCGAAGGCCTCTTTGCTCCCCCTCCCATCTTTGCCCTCTTCTGATTTTTTTCTCCTTTTAGGATGCATTCACACCTACAGGATCCGCAGTGGATTTCCATGCTACGAGTTTGCAGCGAAATCAGCTGCGGATCCTGTACTGTGAAGCTCAATGGGTCCCATACACGCAGCGGATCCGCGGCCTGCATGGGACCCGGCCCCTTTAACCCCTTGCCGGGGCGGCGATCGGGCGTGTTTGTGGGGTCGGGCGGCAATCGGGCGTGCGGGGCGGTGGTCGGGCGTGGGGGGGGGGGGGGGGGCGGCGGGGCGGAACAGCGATCGGCCGTGCGAGGGGGCCAGTGGCGGCGCAGGAGTTAAAGGGGCCGGGTCCCATGCAGGCAGCTGATTTCGCTGCAAACTCGCAGCATGAAAATCCGCTGTGGATCCTGTATGTGTGAACGCACCCTAACGGGGCATGTTATCCGCATTTGATGCCTGCAAATTCCCACATTACAAGCTGTAATACGTCAATAATACACACGTAAAACTGACATGTCCATATTATGTGGTGTGTGACTTCTTTTACAACTATAATTAAAAAAAAACTATTAAGGATGTAAAATCAGTGTATTACAAGGCGTATTATGGATTTGTTTTACGCTTTAAAATACACCTGAAAATACTAAAGCCGTCCGTTGCCCATAGCAACCAGTGTGCAGCTTTCCTCTTAGAAGAGTAGAATATGAAATGAAAGCTGCGCTATGATTGGTTGCTTTGGGCAACAGAGACGGCGTCATAAATCTCCCCCTATGTGTGAATATAGCCCAATGCTACAGTTCTCCAGCTGTATACACTCCTTTAACACAAGACTATATAATAAGAGATCATTTACCCTCTCTCTCCAATAAAACATCATCTTCAGCCAAAAACGGATTTTACACAATAAACATATAAGAATTTCATGTGATTTATAACATCAACACTTACATAATACCTGGAAATCACGTTCCAAACACTCCGCAATATCAAAGAACATAGAAGTAGAAAAATGCGACAGTGAATTCTTCACCTTTGTCCATTCTCAAAACAAAGCTGTACGATAAAAGGGATATTTTCTATCCCATAATTCTAAAGTAAAACTATAAATCCCTAGAGACAAAGTATATGGCACACAGATTTGTCAGTACTGCGCCTAAGTATTTATCACCTCCATACCGCTCTTGTGGTACATTGTACTAAAGCACATAAATTATGGTCACCGACAAACCTCACCGGGGTCAGATGTGATGGGGCTCTGGTTACAACATTTCAAGGTGCATCCAAAGTAAACCTATAGAGACCTGCACACAATGGAGTTACTAAAGCCGCTACACAAAGCACGACAAGTCTGTAAATCAGGTCCAACCTATCAATGAAACAGAACTGAGAAGGTCACCCGCAATGGTCAGGAAAACAAGACCACATAATTATGGATCCTCTTTGACAAGGGGTATTCCCATCTGAAAAAATATCCCCTATCCTGTAGATTGGGGTTTAACTAGCTGATCACAGGCCGAGTCAGACCCTTGCCCCCCATGATCTTAAGAATGGGGACCCTAGTCAATTTTATTGTACTCTATGGTTTCCTTGGCTCCCATAAACAATAAATACAGTGGTGGTGTGTATGTACAACCCGCTGCTCTACTATAACGGGAGGTGGGCCCTGACCACCGTGCCTTGCTCCCTGCTGAGCTCTAACCTGTAAAATAACCCTTTAGTAAGGGTGCGTTCACACCTACAGGATCTGCAGCAGATCTGCAGCAGATTTGATGCTGTGTTCAGTTATTTAAATGAAATCTGCTGCAGAAAACCAGCTGCAGATCCTGTAGGTGTGAACGCACCATTAAGATGTGGATTTTTTAATGTTAATACATTTTTTTTTTCAGGTTAAAAAAACTAAGGTGCCAAAAACTAAGTACAAAACAAAAACTTTTTGGATTAAAAGATGGTAGTTTTTTTTTTTACTCCTAGGTAATAAAATAATACAGTGTGCATTTACAGCACAGGCCACAGTGCAGTATAGTTTGTGCGACCATAAACGTTCATTTAAATGGTCCGTGGTTCGTATTTTCGCGATAACGCTCACATTTTAGCGATAAACGGCTCGTGTAAACACAGGCAATGATCAAGCAACGAGCGAGAAATCGTTCAACAGGTTCTCAAATCGTCGTTCCCTTCAAATCTTTCTTTCATAGATTCATCCTAATGTGTGATATCTTAAAATGATCACAAAAGCTATTTTTTCAAACAATTTATCTCTTCAGCTAAACGCTGATTGTTATAAAAATAAATTCATTGCTTTAAAAATCGATAGACGATCGATTGGGCGAATTATCGCTTTGTGTAAACGGACCATTATTGATAGCAATAAATTTTACTACCACACAAAAGATTCAATCAGCTGTTGAGCGGGCGTCCTGAACTGAATGAACGTTTCTGGGAATACTAATTAACGATTATTGGCTCATGTCAAAGGACCTTAACGCTGCACAGTAACATTTGGTCACACAAGTCACAGGATTACCATGTTCTACATTTGTAATATTTGCATGGTCACCCATGACCTTGTTTTCTTTATCGAAAAACAGTGTGATTGCACGTGGTTATTTATAATATTACTTGCATGTGGCCAAAAGTCCTATCCTCATAAACACCCTGAAGTTCCAGTTTGGAGCAACTTTATTATAATGAAGACCAGCTGCCATGGAGCCACTGACTGTGTATGGAGACAAAATGTCCTGCAGCATCCAAGATCAGTGTCCAAACAGCAATTTATTGAATAATCGGCACAGAGGAAGGCAACGTTCCAACCGTCTTGTGGTATTTTCTGAGCCAAGTTGATTTGAAAAAGACAAGATGGATGAAACGTTGCCTTTCTCTGCACACATTCACACAGCAATTTATTGTATGCAGCATCCAGTGTGTCCAAACAGCAATTGATTGCATAATGTGTGCAGAGAAAGGCAACGTTTCAACCATCTAGTCTTTTTCAAGCCAACTTGGCACGAAAAATACCACAAGATGGTTGAAACGTTGCCTTTCTCTGCACACATTATACAATAAATTGCTGTTTGGACACACTGGATGCTGCAGGACATATTGGGGGAGATTTATTAAACATGGTGTGAAATGAAACTGGCTCAGTTGCCCCTAGCAACCAATCAGATTCCACCTTTCATTTTCCAAAGACTCTGTGACTAATGAAAAGTGGAATCTGATTGGTTGCTAGGGGCAACTAAGCCAGTTCTACTTTACTCCATGTTTGATAAATCTCCCCCTTTGTTTCTTCTAAGTTTGACCCTAATGGGGATTACGGCCTACTCCAGCATGCATCCTCTTCTCTCTACGGTGGTCACTTTCTGAGACCTCACAGAGTGCTGTTGGACTTTTTCGGTTTTGTGCATATAGATGGATGGATATACTGAAATCCACCTGTTCACTCAAATGTACCTGTAGGGGGACTAAATTACTTCTATATTTATAAGTATGAACACATCCTAAATGTAACTTTTAATCAATATTTTTCCAGTTCAAGTTAAAAACATATATAATAAATTACTTTGTTTTGCACGCCGAGACTAGAAAGATCCAAGGAAGGAACTGTATTCTAGTATATTTAGAGGCCAAAAATATCCAGGACACATTACCCTGACCACATCCACCAGAATATGAGCGCATTTAGACATTCGCTGCACAATGGCTTATTTTAGGATAGTGTATTTTTTTTTTTATAAATAAACTCACAAACCTGCCTGGATGGAAGAGGAAAAATGAAAAGCAACAAACACAACATAAAATTATATTGAGAGAAATACACTCAGTTATCCAGTCTATAGGCTGCAATGTTTTTTGTGGATTTTACAAGTCCTGATTCCTGTGGCTTAGTATGGTGAGAGGCTCTAATGTACATGGGATTAGGATTTGCCAAGTATAAATATAGTCACTAATGAATAGAGATGAGCGAATCGGAGTGTGCCGTATTTGATTACCGGTGGCTAAAGAAGTTGGATGCAGCCCTAGAGAGTCCTGGAAAACATGGATGTAGCCATGTTTTCCAGGCAGCTTTAGGGCTGCATCCAACTTCTTTAGCCACCGATAATCAAATACGGCACACTCCGATTCGCTCATCTCTACTAATGAAACCTTCATGTTATTGAGATAATACCTTCATATTATAGTGAGTCCATGTAGACAAACCCTTTTCCATATGGCACTTGTAAGATCATCCACTTAGATCAGGGATAGGGAACCTTCAGCCCTCCAGCTGTTGCAAAACTACAATTCCCATCATGCCTGGGCAGCCGAAGCTTTAGCTTCGGCTGCCCAGGCATGATGGGAATTGTAGTTTTGCAACAGCTGGAGGGCCGAAGGTTCCCCATCCCTTACTTAGATGAACTAATGGAAGCAAATTGCATCTTCTAGACTCTCCGTGCCTACATTGGCAACATTCAAATAAGGCTGGGTTCACACTACGTTTTTGCAATCCGTTTTTTTCAACTGTTTTTAAAAAAAAACATGGAAAAACTGACGCAATTGTGTGCATCCGTTTAGATCCATTTTTCCATTGACTTCTATTACAAAAAAAAACAAAACGGATCAAAACGCATCCGTTTTTTTAAACGTACACAAACGCACTTGACCTTATTTTTGTGTACGTTAAAATAAAAATAAAAAGATACGTTTTGATCCTATAATGGAAGTCATGGGAAAAACGGATCAAAACGGATGCACACAATTGCATCCATTTTTCCATCTGTTTTTTGCAAAAGTTGATGGAAAAAAACTGATTGCAAAGGCATAGTGGGAACCCAGCATAACTGGGTTGTAAATTATGTGGCAGGCTGCAGGATAGGGATATGGGGGTAGATTTCCTATTTGCTCAGGTGTCACCCATGTGCACAGGATACATTCTTGCACATATCCCATGTCCATTAAGTAGTATTTGTCAAGAAACCAGTTTTACAAGGGCGGGCAGCGTGGTCTGGGCCTATTATCAACTACTCGATAAGACAGACTTAAGCCAGGTTAGGACAATGCCTTTAAGCAGTATTTATCTCATGTATTCCTATATTTCTGAACTAAAACTTTAATAGCTTTAACAGCCATAGACCTTCAGGCACTTGCCTAATGCCCAAATTGTTAATCCACGCAATGCGCATATTATGTTATCCACAAACATGAGGCTACAACTGGCTTAGGGAAGATTATTAGTTTAGACATAGTAGAGAACAATAAAGTATAATAAGTTATAACAAACTTGTATGGAAGTCATAATCCAGCTCTGTACAACATAAAGGTTGTATATAGACCTGTTAAATGCCGCTAAATAGAGGGGAGTGAATTTCCCACTAGATTGGGTGGATGTCCTTTCCCTTAGAGCCCTATTCCACCGGACGATTATCGTTCAGATTATCGTTAAATCGTTCGAATCTAAACGATAATTGTTCGGTTGAAATGCAGTTAACGATTAACGACCGAACGAGAAATCGTTGATCGTTTTATAAGACCTGGACCTATCTTTATCGTTGCTCGTTCGCAAATCGTTCGCATTGAATAAGACATCGTTCGGTCGTTCGCAGTAGATACGAACGCAATAGCGAATAAATAGCGAAGAAAAACGAAGCAATTACGATCATAAGTAACGATTATCGTTCCATGGAAATGAGTGAACGTTTTCAGGTCTTTTCGCAATAGCGGTTGTTTGAGATTGTTAATCGTTAACGATTATGCAAACGATAATCGTCCGGTGGAATAGGGCCCTAACTCACTTGGAAAGGTGAACTCGTTTTTCAAGACTTGATAAGAATCCTGTAAATGTGGTCACCTCTAGCCCGAAACATAGGTGAATCTGATAGAGAAGAGCTGTATATTAAGATGGTACCCGTCATCAATGTAGTCTTTGTTTCCCAAGTGTTACAAGATGTGTTGTCATTCCCCATGATCTAGTAGAACTGTACATTTCCAGATCTGTATAAAACCTTTGTTTGATACCAATTTGTCCTTTCAATCTTGACTACATCTCAAAAACCACATAAAGGAGCACATGGCATGCAACCGTTTCACCATCCAACACCTCCACCTGGTGAATCTACCCCATGTGGCTTACGGTGTGTTATGAATTGAGTGCAATACACTGTATAAGTAAGGGTCCTATTACACTGAGCGATTTTTAACGATTAACGACTAGCAATAAATGATTGCAAGCGAGATTGTTTATTGTTAACCTAAAATCGTTCACCATATTACACAAAACGATTGTCGTTAGTTACGATCGTTATTGCGATCATTACTATGATCGTTTACTCCTTCTGATCCCAGCAAAACAATGAACAATGTGCAATTACACTGAACGATTAGTGGACAAATGCGTCATTTCAGCGAACGAATGTGAAATTACAGCGAATGATTAACGATAATTTTAGGTTCAGATGTAAATCAACGATTGACGACATATGGACGTTTTTCGATCGTTGCCTGCAATTACACAGAACGATTATTGTTTAAATTCGAACGATTCAACGATTTTTTTACACGATAATCGTCCTGTGTAATAGGGCCCTAAGTAATAGCCTATATTTAACATACTGAACTCAATAAGCCAGCTAGGAGTGCGTTGGGCTGTACATAGGCAAACCTTGAGAACAATCAGGTCCCAACCCGAGCGTGCATCATGTGATTACCGGTGGCTGAAGTAGTAAGATGCAGCCCTAGGGAGTCTTGGAGAACATGGCTACAGCCTGCGGCACTGTTTTTGGAAGACGTTTATAACTTTACATGCATCTTTTAATCCTTACATATTATATTTATGAACTAATCTTTCAACTCCGAGTTTAGGATGAAAAAGGTTTCTTTTTATCAGATTCAATAGGCGCCCATTCATCGTGATCCAGATAACCTAAAATGACTGTTTTACGCATATTGTGGCCTATCGACAACGCACATATTTCACAGGTCAAGTCAATTTCAGTCACTACAGCTGTAATTATCCTCATTTGACAATAGCTACGGGTCATTCGTATTGCATACAGTACATAGTATGTAAACTAGAGGTATCCTGTGTTTCTTCACGGTTTCCATAGGGAATCAGGTCATGATGGGAGTTGTAGTTTTGCTCAGTTTGGTCATCACCTGTGTACAAACCCCTAAAGTAAATGTAGCCCCAGGGTTCCCCCAGTCACAAGAACATTAGTTATGTTTACCTTGCATTGCTCCATATGCACTTTTCTCACATGATAGTAAACACCATGGGGCAGCTGTCTGGTAGAATGCAGTGAAAACTATGGCCCAAACTCTATATTTAAAGGGACACTGTCACAGTTTTTAGAAAAAAGTTTTTTTAATTGTTTAGATTGGAAAGTTCAGACCCCAGGTGATCAGAAGAAATCCATGCTTAGTGCACTGACTCCCGGCTCTGTGTCACGTGACCAATAGCCACATAATGTAAATCTATGGGGCGTCTGGCTCACAGACACGGAGCAGCACAATGCGTGTCTCCCCACTCGTTCAGGGTCTGAACACACCCAATCTGTGACATGTCAATAGTTTTTTTTTCTATGACAGGTATGATTTAAGAATTTCCTGTGCTTCTTTTGCTGATACATACAAATAGATGGGTGGTACTTATGAACTGCAGCCAGGCGTAACATTTTTTCAAGCAAAAAAAACAACACTGTTCTACATAGACCAGAAGTAGATTTCCGCCTGGGGCCAGTTTCAGATAATCACATTTATATGTTTGTGTTACAGCCACAAGGCCTGGCCGTGGGTCTAATGACATCATAGACCCTTGTGATGCTCTTAATTTGGGCCATTTGGACTGTGACTTGTAACGTGGGCCAGTCACCAAACCACTTTATGCTCCTTTGAAACTAGAATATGGCTGGTCTCACATGGGCATATAACAAATGCATTATTGCATCCGTGTTATGGCTGGAGGTCCAGGCACAACAACGAACCTGGTGACCCAATTGACAGCTGTCAGTTTGGGCAGGGCCGGCGGCAGCACAAGGCTTACCTGGGCAAGTGCCGAAGCCCCAATGCCTCCAGGGGCTCAGAGAGGGGCCTGGTGTTCTGATGTTCAGCCCACTCACTGTAGTGCAGGGTGAGCGTTGAACATCAGAAGACACAGGAGACGGAGCAGGACCTGCCAGCGTCCTGCAGAGAGAGGGATAAAGGACCTGATCACATGATTGGAAGGTCCTCAACCTAATTATACAGTGTGGAGACCAGCCTGGCAAAGAGAAAGAGGGAGAAGACTTAGGTGTAATTACTGTGCGTGTGTTCCAGTCAGTAACGTGTGTTTCAGAAATGTGTGTTTGTGTATGTTAGTGGTGTCTCAAGTGATTGTGCATAGTGTGTGGAAGATGGGTGCATAGTGGATGGATGAGGGGTCCGCAAAAACCTGGAGCCGACCCTGAATTTGGGTCATCAGTAGTGTTGAGTGACCCAGGCAGAATGTTTGAGTTCAGCAACGTTATTCAAACCTGAACACTCGATATTTGATTCCACATGGTCGCTGGAGTTGGAGCCGCCCTAGGGCTGCCAGGAAAACATGGATACAACCTGATGATGTATCCATGTTTTCCAGGACTCCCTAGGCCGGCAACTTCAGCAGTCACAAGGAATCAAATGCCGAACATTTTGCTCAACACTAGACATGTGGTAAGGCTGGGACTTGTGGCTACAATGTAGATGCTAAACTGCAACCTATTTGAATTCAGCCTATTGTATATTTATCAGCAGAGCATGTGCATGTCCAATATAGCCTCGTCTCTTGTTCTCACTGGTCACTGTATAATCATTTATTCACCATTTCAAGGCTTTTTTTTTTATTTTTATAAATCACAGCAAAACGTCATACTTATGTTGTAATGTCAGAAAAACTGCAGTGAAGGATGTGATATATACCTGAATACCCGACTGGCTACAGGGTCTCAGGAGCCCGACGTCACATGGCAGGTATTGTCTATGATGACACAACCCTCTCATAGATCTCATAGAAACATAGAAGATTGTTGGCAGAAACAGACCACTGGGTCCATCTAGTCTGCCATTTTAGTATTACCCTTTTTATTATCTTAGGATAGATATATGTGTATTCCAGGCAGGTTTACATTCTGTTATTGTAGATTTACCAACCACATCTGCTGGAAGTTTGTTCCAAGTATCCACTACTCTTTCAGTAAAGTAATATTTTCTAACACTGCTTCTATACTTTCACCCAACTAACCTATATATATATATATATATATATATATATATATATATATATATATAAATTTTTTTTTTTTTTTTTTTTTTTTCTGATCAAACAAGCATAAAGCCATCTCATTGTCTTACCTGGAATAATAGATGGTCTCTTCTTAGTCCGTCTTATAGGATCCAAAATTTTCATGTTTCTTGGAATCTTTCCCTTACCCTCAATCTCAGAGAGCAGCTCAGGAGGAAGGCTGCTCCGCCGTGACAGGACATTGTCACCTGCGTTTAACCAAAGCTTAGTCCTGGCGTATAGACTGATATCGTCCAGGGCCATGGTGGCCGGCTCCTGAATTGTTCAGCATAAATTACAATGAGGGTATAAATAAAGGCATTTCCTCTGGTGTGCTGACTGCCTTCTCATGCTTAGCCGTGCACTTGTTTGGGAAGTTTAGCATGGTGACAGGCGTGGTCTCCAGCAGGTGTAGGATTACTAAGCAGCACCTCCCTGAACCAGGTAAAAGCTCAAAGCTGGAGGAGGGGAGAACAATGAAAACCATTAGATCGAGACAAAGATTTGCACTGACTTCAAAGGAGTCGATGATCTTCCATCCGGTTGTACAAACACAAATAAATGATGGCTCTTCCCCAGGTGTTACATTGTGTGTCATGTGACCTGCTCGCAGGCGTTTCACATAATCACTGCTGTCATTCACCATGATGGAAAAGAGACCAAAACCATAAGAGAAGGACACTCCTCAGTAACATGACGTCGCTCACTTTGTTCTTTGTTGGTTACATTGTTTTCAATGTTTTCCTAGTTATATGTTTTTCGGGGACTAGCAACAAATATAGATTCTATTACAGCTCCAACTCAGGTTGTTGACCAGTTTTCCCTGAATCCTGAGTATATAAATAAGACTACTTTATTGCCTATGAAATGGTGTCATTAGCATTTCATAACCTCAACATTACTATGATGTTATTCCCACTTGTACGCAACTTAAAGGGGTACTCCGATTAAAATTGTTTTTCTTTCAAATCAACTGGTTTCGGTTATGCAGCTTTGTATTAAAAAATCTCAAGCCTTCCAGTACTTATCGGCTGCTTTATGTCCTGCAGGAAATGAAGTATTCTTTTCAGTCTGACCCAGTGCTCTCTGCTGCCACCTCTGGCAGCAGTTTTTTTTTTTTTTCTAACATACACAAAAATTAGGTTGACCGAATTTTTGTGTATGGTAAAAAAAAGATTTGTTTTGATCCGTTCTTTTTATCATGGAAGTGAATAAAAAAT
Organism: Dendropsophus ebraccatus; assembly: GCF_027789765.1. NCBI lineage: Eukaryota > Metazoa > Chordata > Amphibia > Anura > Hylidae > Dendropsophus > Dendropsophus ebraccatus. The sequence goes on along the minus strand of NC_091458.1, from coordinate 39,145,298 downwards.
AGATCAAAACTGATGCACACAAATGCATTTCATTTTTCCATCCATTTTTGGCAAAAACGGAAGAAAAAAATGGATTGCAAAAACTTAGTGTGAACCCAGCCTGAGTTGATATGACATCAGAACTGTGCTTCTATCATCTTCGGTGACTTCACGGCTGTAAATGTCTGTGACAAGTGAGCTACTATGACATTACAGCTGTGTTTCTATAAAGTCGTCTGCATTTGGGGACGTTACAGCAGGGCCGTTTCTAGGGGCGGGCGGGCCGTTTCTAGGGGCGGGCGGGCCGGGCGACCGCACGGGGCGCCGACAGCTTGGGGGCGCTGGTGGCACCCCCAGGACGTCACTTATTGGCACGCACCGTCGGCCGTCAGTCCGCCTGCCCCATCACCTGGCCTGACCTCCCCTCCCCATCAGCTGCCCCGAATGCCCGACCACCCGCCGGACCGAAGCTCCGCCCCTCTCGGACCGAGCTCGGCTTGGCCGAGCCGGGCGCTCATCAGCTGGCCCGCGACTGCTGCTCCCTCACACATCTTCTTCCTCAAGTAGGCGCAGTGACGTCATATTACTGCGCCTGGAAGAAGAGGATGTGTGCGGGGGCGGCAGTGGCCTGCCTGCTCCTCGAAGGCTAGAGGAGGAGAGGAGACAGGGACCCGATCTATGTATTAAGGTGAGTATAAGGTTGTTTTTTTTTATTTTTGTGTGTGTGTGTTTGGTAATTGGGGTGGCGGGGGCGGGCGGTTAGAGCACAGGGGGAGATTATTACTATTATTACTATGGGGCAGACCACGGGGGGGGTATTAATATGAGGACAGCATGGGGGGATTTTTACTATGGGGAGCAGAGCAGGGAGGGGATTATTACTGTGGGGACAGAGCACAGGGTGGATTATTACTGAGGGGGCGAGCACAGGGGGGATTATTACTGTGGGGACAGAGCACAGGGGGGATTATTACTGTGGAGACAGCACAGGGGGGATTATTACTATATGGAGGCAAAGCAGGTAGCAGGGGATGCTACATACAGGGGCAACCCACATAGCTACTGACTTTACTGCACATGACACAAAAAAGTAAAGTAAAGTTGTAAAAGTGCGGAGCCTAAAATGTTTGTCTGGCAGGTTCAGAAGAGACGAATTGTAGCTGCAAGAAATCATCATGGTGGTCTGGGCTGGATGGAGAGGGAAAGGAAAGTGACACCTCAGAAGAAGATGTCACCTGTGAGTCACTGAATGACTTTTTTTGCCCCAAATTGAAAAGGATTGAATAACACTGCTCTATGCCATAATACACACACTGCCCGACCACCCGCCGGACCGAAGCTCCGCCCCTCTCGGACCGAGCTCGGCTCGGCCGAGCCGGGCGCTCATCACCTGGCCGGCGACTGCTGCTCCCTCACACATCTTCTTCCTCAAGTAGGCGCAGTGACGTCATATTACTGCGCCTGGAAGAAGAGGATGTGTGCGGGGGCGGAAGTGGCCTGCTCCTCGAAGGCTAGAGGAGGAGAGGAGACAGGGACCCGATCTATGTATTAAGGTGAGTATAAGGTTGTTTTTTTTTATTTTTGTGTGTGTGTGTTTGGTAATTGGGGTGGCGGGGGCAGGCGGTTAGAGCACAGGGGGAGATTATTACTATTATTACTATGGGGCAGACCACGGGGGGGGGGGGGGGGGGTATTAATATGAGGACAGCATGGGGGGATTTTTACTATGGGGAGCAGAGCAGGGAGGGGATTATTACTGGGGGGGCAGACACAGGGGGGATTATTACTGTGGGTACAGAGCACAGGGGGGATTATTACTGGGGGGGCGAGCACGGGGGGATTATTACTGTGGGGACAGAGCACAGGGGGGATTATTACTGTGGGGACAAAGCACAGGGGGGATTATTACTGTGGGGACAGAGCACAGGGGGGATTATTACTGTGGGGACAGAGCACAGGGGGGATTATTACTGTGGGGACAGAGCACAGGGGGGATTATTACTGTGGGGACAGAGCACAGGGGGATTATTACTGTGGGGACAGAGCACAGGGTGGATTATTACTGAGGGGGCGAGCACAGGGGGATTATTACTGTGGGGACAGAGCACAGGGGGGATTATTACTGTGGGGACAGAGCACAGGGTGGATTATTACTGAGGGGGCGAGCACAGGGGGGATTATTACTGTGGGGACAGAGCACAGGGGGGATTATTACTGTGGAGACAGCACAGGGGGGATTATTACTATATGGAGGCAAAGCAGGTAGCAGGGGATGCTACATACAGGGGCAACCCACATAGCTACTGACTTTACTGTACATGACACAAAAAAGTAAAGTAAAGTTGTAAAAGTGCGGAGCCTAAAATGTTTGTCTGGCAGGTTCAGAAGAGACGAATTGTAGCTGCAAGAAATCATCATGGTGGTCTGGGCTGGATGGAGAGGGAAAGGAAAGTGACACCTCAGAAGAAGACGTCACCTGTGAGTCACTGAATGACTTTTTTTTGCCCCAAATTGAAAAGGATTGAATAACACTGCTCTATGCCATAATACACACACTGTTTCTTCCTAGTAACAAACCCCCCCAACAACACTTTGGGGGGGGGGGCGCTTTTAGCAAGATTCGCCCTGTAGTTCAAATTACCTAGAAACGGCCCTGCGTTACAGTTCTGCAAAAAACTATGCATCTGCAAAAATTACAGACATTCCCATAGACTTCTATGAGACAATCTGTGCCGCAACTGAGTCTTAAGATAAACAGATCACTTATCTCAGTGAGACCAGCCAAAGATAACACTGCTGGCTGCTGGTTAAAACGCTCAATGCAGTGAAATCCTAGGTGCATTGCTCCCTGGGAAACATGAATATGCAAAACAGGAGCCCGTGGAGCCTCATTTAAGAGTCTCGAAACACAGGACTAGCCAGATACCCCTCAGGGAAGGACCCAGCCAAGGTGTGGATCCTGTAGTGCCACTTAACATGGTGGTTTTGGTTGTTTCCCTACAGGAGCCACCCCTTGGCTGGGTCCTTCCCGGAGGGATATCTGGCTACTCCTGTGTTTCGAGACTCTTAAATGAGGCTCCACTGGCTCCTTTTTTGCATATTCATGTTTCCCAGAGAGCAATGCAACTAGGATTTCACTGCATTGAGCACTTTAACTGGCAGCCAGCAGTGTTATCGTTTGGCTGGTCTTCCTGGGATCAGCGATCTGTTTCTCTTGTGGCTCTAATTGGCATTGCTCCCACCTATTCAGAATCCTGCTCCACACTGATGAGGGGCAACACCCCAAAACAGCTGTATGTCACTTAATGCCGCTTAATATGATGGTTTTGGTGGTTTCCCTACAGGAGCCACCCCTTGGCTGGGTCCTTCCCAGAGGGATATCTGGCTACTCCTGTTTTTTAAGACTCTTAAATGAGGCTCCACAGGCTCTTTTTAGCAATTAGGTCTTATTCACACATCCCCGTAATTAAGTCCGTAATTACGGATTCACAGCTACATACTCAAGTTAGTGCCCGTTGATTTCTAACCAATCCAATCGCCCCCCTTCCCCCAAAAAAGGACATTTCCTAGTACGGATCAAGATTTTTCAACGGATTCTTTAATTGAATTCTATTGGATCTGCAATTTTTTGTAGACATCTATGCAACAACCCCCCCCCCAAAAAAAAAAAAAAACGGCTGGGTCACGGAACGGCCGGTGTCAGAGAAGATCATCCCGGCTGGTACTGCAGTACAGGCTGGATGATCTTTATTTCTGATGAATTGAGATGCGGGCACATCAGTGTGCGCCTGCATTCTAATTCGCCGCTGCACACAATGGAGTGTGCGGCCAGAGCCGCACAATCCATTGTGTGCACTGACATGTCTCCCCTGTCTACTCTTCAATGACATGTCAGTTTTCTACAGCGCCACTAGGGATCCCAGCCGGAGTGTATAGTATGTGTATACACTCAGGCCGGGATCCCATAGACAGTAGCTCTACATAAGTTCCATAGTTGTCATGGCCATTGTTGCAAATCGGCAACAACAGCCATGATTATTACTGAACTTATGTAGTGTGAACATAGCCTTATGTGGTATCCCACCACAGGTGTTTCTTTTCTGTACATCCCTCGCAAGAGTCTGTACTTCAAAGTTTTGCCACTAGATGTCGCTAGTATGTATATTGTGTACCTAAGTATTGCACAGCTGTAGGTAACCACAACTTTTTTGCCTATCTCTATCCTCCTCTTTCTCTTGCACTCTCTTTTCACCCACTCACAGCACACGTTACAGATGCTATTGAAGGAAGTCACATGGGGAGAGGAAGTGTAGCCGCACCTTTAGTCAGTTTTTGTTGGTCTCTGCAGAGAACGAACGCACATGAGACACCTCAGCACTTGTTTCTTGAAAGCAGCACTTCTATACACTATACAGTGCTGAATGCACACTTAGAGAGGTCAAGTCAGGGATCACCTCAACCCACGCCGAGAACCAGTCTAGCAGTGCAGGACAGTATCCTGGAGAAAGAGGAACTGATCCGGATAGAGAAAAGATGCTAGAAGCCTACGTACTATATCTAGGAGCGAGGGTGTAATCAGAGAACTCTGACCACTCTGCTCATCCTAGGTAACAAGGTCTGGGGCTTGTGTCACCCTCTAGGACGGGTCGCCTGACACTGGTGGGCAATGGGTGGTGCAAAGACCAAAGAGTCAAAACACAGGCACAAGTATTCTCTCTACTCTCAAGTATTCTATGTATTTTCCTTCTAAAGTTCCGGCAACACACAGTACTACATTGGGTTGGGACTCTCTCGACATCCTCCTCTCTGCTTCTCTGAACCTCTTCTACCTCTCAGCACGCAACTTAGCATTACTGTACCTCTCTTTAAGCTCTCAGCACAGGTCGTGTCACTAAAGATTAAAGTATATTATCAAGTCAAGTTCCCACTGTATATCACCGTATTAAGCCTTCCGGCAGTAAAGAAGAGTTTATTTTTTTTATCTGGACTCAGTGGTTATTCGCAAAGCACCTACACAGCCATTGCACCTTCCTTGGGTACCAATAGTTCGGGTGGGTCATAACTCCACTCCTGACCACCATGATAAGCGCCCAAGGGACCCCCAAACAGCCCGGCAGGTCACCGACCACAGGGGATAGGGTAAGCTTACCAAAAATAAAAGCAGGTGTGCCACCATACCTGTGTGCCCAACCGGCACTGGCGTCACGACAACCTAAAATCTGGCTGAGCTATATTCCAACCAACCACCACAGAAGTGGCGCCACACATTACCATCTAGCAAGTAACCGGTCGAGCATCCACCACACTTAATGTGTTTCTATCAAGTGAGGTGCTGTGACATGCCAACCATCGTCACAGGTGAGCTTAGAGGGTAGACGTACCATATGTACCATCTGATTGATAGAATTTATGAAGCCCATAAACTGTTGTTGTACAGGGGCCCTCTGTCAATGTTTAGGGCAGCTGAGGAGTCAGTAGATTACACTGTCCTGCGAGCACTTATGTACTGCTAAATATTTGTTCACTTGCATGTAAATAGCAGATCTCAGCCTTGTCCTTACGTCCCCCCTATTACAAATCACAATACTACAATCTCAGAGGATGTTGTGAAACTGGTAGTTGCTGCCTCTGAATGCTCGGTACTGCAGGAAGTACTGCTGCTGGTAGATTTGGTGACATCAGCCTTCCTTTCTCTAGGGCTATGTGACGACATACTGAGCTGTTTGTGGGAAATTGCTGCAACCGTCACATTTTACTGTGAATGAAATAGAATTTTAAATAATTGCTTCAACACAATAAAACTGAAGTCTGTTCTGCTCCCAGGGCAAGGCTAGGAATGGCTAAAGTTGCAATTTTACAAAAATGCCATTTGTGAATACAGCCTAAGGTTATTTTCCCACACCTTCTTATTTTGGCCATTTGACAGCTGTTTGAGTCCAAATAACGGCTGCTGCAATTGTGGTGACCGGGAGTGGTGGAAACGGGGCCTGAGTGGTGTTCGGCCTCCCTGGGTCCCAAACATGTCCGTTGACAGGTTGTTGGTGTACTCCCTGTAGTGTATGATGGAGTGCAGGGGAATCACAGAGGCCAGGATAAACTTAACCACTTGAATGCTTTACTGGAATGTTTCTTAACATGACAGTACAGCTTAATACTTTGCATAAGTTTACAGCAAGCAGTTTGTGGTTGAAGTGATGGCCAGTTCTCTTGAAAAATACTCGGGTGATAGCTTTGAATAGTTAGACTTAAATAACAGTCTCATACGTAGGTTTTAGGTTAGAAAACTTTGCAAAGTTTGCAGGGGGCTACCAGGGGGACCAGGGGGCTACCTGGGGGATCAAAGCAGTGTCAGGCTGACCTTAATAGTTGAGACTTCATAGAAGAAACCTGTATTCATGGTTTAGAGAATACAGTCTCATGCCGAAAGAGATTACAGAGTGCCAAATCCAGGAACATGGTTCCATGGCTTGAACAACCGGCATACCTATTCCCTCAGGATTACGCGAGGAGATTGAGCGAAGGTTCAGTGGGGTACTTCAGCTTTAAATGCTCTTTGCCAACCACTGAGGATAGTCTGGACAGCTTCCTGACAAATACTTTTGCAGAACTTGGTCACCTCAGATGTAGACAAGTTAGGTCTCTTGGGTGGTAGTTGCCCTGCTTAGCATTTTAGTAGCACATACTGCTGTAAACACTTGTGAAGAAAGGAACAGTTTCTGCAGGAACAGGCACCTGGCCACAAGGGCCAGGCCCTGAGGTAAACTCTCTCTGGGGCATGCTATCAGGATACACACTCCTCCCCCCTCTATAAAGGGGCTAAAACTGGGTCAATCACCCATTGGTGGAGGAACTGTGAGGTGACTCGACATCCTATTGGTAGCAACTTTCAATAATCATGTTGTGATAGGCTAGGGAATGGGAACTGTCAGGTGATCCCACTCTTGCACATGTAAAACATTGTACAATATAACCAATGCATTAACCTCGATTAGCTACAATGTGCTGTAGAAAAATACAATAACATTCAGTGGTAGCAACTTGTGGCCAAAGAGTAGTAAGACATCTTAGAAAATATAATAAAGAAGGATCCAAAAATAACTTTCTGTGCCGACAGGACTAGGAAAGGAACCCATCAGAGGAACATGGGTTCTGGGCTGCTACATCATTATAAAATAATGCCCATTATCTGGACTCACAATGATGGCTACGTCCTTAAGGATGGCCAAAGGTAAAGATGTGTGAAGTTATGTGTTATCCAAATTATCCAAGTTATCCAAATACAACCAATTAAAAAGCCAAAATTGGCACATTTTAGTAAAAAGTTTTTTTTTTCCTGCCTTCAAACCGCTGCAGCCAGATATTAGCTGAAAGTCAATGGGGAAAAATTAAATGCAATACCCACGTGACATTTTTTGGTTTGGTGTTTTTAACTTTTTTTTTTCAAAACGCAAGGGCATGGGGGAACATGAAAAACTATCCAGACTCACCTCTTCCTGTGCCTTCAGCATCTGATCGCCGCTCCAGTAAGCCCCGCCGGGCTTGGGGATCTCCACCAGAGCCAACGCCATGACCCGGCTGATGGACTGGCCGCTAAACCAGTCAGTGACTGGGAAAGGACTCTAGTCACCGATTCGCTGAGTGGGCTGTCTACCAGCCAGGACGGGCATTCTCCCCCGAGTCGTGATGTCATCACAACTCGGGGGGGGGGGGAAAGGCTTTCCGGCGGGGGTCCCAGAGCTGGTCACATGGCCGATTGTGACACGGGGAGAGGTTAGTAAAGTTTGGTTGTTATGTTCACCCATGCCCAACACCTGTTAAATTTTAGCCAGGGCTGGACTTTAAATTGTAGCAGCTTATGTGTTTGGGATTTTATCACAAAAATTTAGTTTTTCGCCCATAGTCTTGTATAGCGGCTAATAATGCCAGAAAATGCATACTGGAGTTTTTGGCATTTTTTTCAGCCCCAAGAAACACTATGCCTCCTTCTCACCTTGCGGAACCCCCTGCATACCCATTAGGCGAACGGGGGTCACGGCAGGCATATGCCACGGAAAAGGTAAGTATATGCACCTTCTTCGTGGTGTACGCCACTACTGGAGGTTTCATAAATTTTCCCCTCAATTTTAAAAAACAGCAGAAACGCCACCAGGAAAAAAGACAAATTCCTGTGTGTGGCTTTTTTTTTTATCCTGGGAAAAAATGGTATTCAAAATTTGTATCTGATGGAAATCTTAATATGTACAAAGTAAGAATAAAAATCTTTTTAGGCATCATGAAGCTGATATTAGGGTTCCTCTTAGCCCCCTGTAATGGGGTCTGGTCATTCTCCTGTAATATGAGCTGGGGGAGCTGTTTCCAGCAGCAGAAATCACAATCATCACTGTCTAAATCAGATGAGACAACCATATACTTCCTGCAAACCTAATGACATGTGACTCATAGAACCAGAAATATTTCTCAATGCTGCACATTAGGGACAAGCACACCTGTAGGGTCAGGGGAGTTTACCTTATACTGCTATTATGCCATTTCTTTACAAACCCATCCATCATCCTCTGTTTACATAGGTGTTAGGAGGTATGTACCTAGAATTAATGGGTGTCAGTATATTTTTTACTTGACAACACTTTCTTTTGTGTGGTATATAGGGGTCAACGACTGTTTCGTATGGCATTAATGAACACAAAATAGCTACCTCTTATCTTTGTTATAACCTAATCCGCTAAAGCTGGGAGGGGCTGGGTGTGTTTGCCTAAGAAACTCTTTAGAACAGCCATTATTGCTATTGTACTGCTATACCGCTGTGTATACATTTTAAATACCTAATTTTCCATCAGATTTCTAACTTGCTGTCTCTATTCTTTAGTTGTTCCTGACCTGTTAGGTGGATCCTAACATGAATAGTGTCTGCTATACACTGTATACACACACACGGATCCTGCTCTTCTGTGTCGCTATACACAGCCTAAAAAGCAGTAGCATGAAGGACATTATAGAGCAGTAGTAAACAGCCTAAGCTGTGAATCAGGCCCTGGATGAGATCTGTTACTTACAATTAGTTTGTGCAGTCTCTCCATGTCTCTGTCTCTCTCCTCAACCCTTCCCTCTCCATAGACTTGTATGGGCAACATATAATTTGTTATATTGGAATCAGGGGGATTCATTTGGCTAGCATGCTGCCAATCAAAGGTCATAGTGGTTTGTCATGGGACTTTGTGGCTGACATGTGGGAATGCTTCTACAGTAGCACTGTGGATTTTGTTAGATATCTGAGGATGTCATGGCTGCATAGTAAGCTCAGTATGACCTCCAAGGTGTAAGGAGCCATAATATTGGCCTAGATCTATCAAACAAAATTTTTCTTGATTTTTGGGTAAATTTTACCATTTGGTGTAATGTTTGGCACCTATTGCTGTAGTGTGGTGCAACTTCACCTAAATCACATTTATTATGTGCTTCTCACCAAACAAGGTAACAGGGCTTTGCACTAGGGATGTGGCGTTACAGGGAAGGGCGTGATATAAGACAAGTCCCAAGTTTCTGCAGATGGAGTCCAACGGCAACCGAGGATAATCTTCCAAAACTTTATTGGTAACCAAGTCTACATAAATATAACGTTTGCCGAAAGACCTCAGTAGGGGTCGAAAAGTTGCATTTATGTAGACTTGGTAACCAATAAAGTTTTAGAAGATTATCCTTGGATGCTGTTGGACTCCATCTGCACTATCATTATACACCCACCTGGGGATTGTGGGTCTACCAGCGGGCATCTAGCAAGTACTAAGGACGGAGATTAAAGGTTCCAGTAGAGATGAGTCCGATCGTGTGGCATTTGAATTCGGTGGCTGAAGAAATTGGTTGCAGCCAGTCCTAGAAAGCATAGGGCTGCACCTAAATTCTTCCGCCACCGATATTGAAATGCCAAATGATCAGACTTGAGCATGTTCAAGTTGCACTCATCTCTAGATAGGATGGTGCACCATATAGCAGCACTTGGAGTGCATACGTCTAAGGTTCCATACGTTCCATATGGTTCCATGGAGCCATACGTCTAAGGTTTCTTAAAGGCGCCCAAACCTTCCCATCTACCAGGTACCTTTGCTCTGTAAACTCACAAGACCTTTTTCCTCATACCATTGTAGACCATAAACAGCAAAAACAATTGAATATTATTTTTGCTTTCAGTTAAGCGGAATTCTCCTCATCATTTGTTACATGCAACGAAGCATAGGAATTCCTCAGTCACATTAGCATATCCAAGAGGAGCCATTGGCTTACATGGGCTGTTAAGAGACCAGTTTAAGCTGGCAAACTTGTTTTAATGATGGGTTTTAGCTGCCGTCTAACCAGGTTTTGCACCTTGGGTTTCAAGTGCTGTTTGCCAAGTGCAAGATGTCATTAACTGCAGAGGGTTTAACACTGAGCACAGCCACAACTACGCGAGAGCTGAAGCCGGATACTGGCGACAGGACTCAGCAGGACAAAACATGTTGCCAGTTGCACAATGCACCCTCGGCTCTTTCTGACCTTGAACAAGGAGCTTTATCTACAAGTGATTATTACAATGTTAGTGCATGGTACCTGGGAACTTCTGATGGTGTCATCCATAACCCATTCTATAGATAAACACAGCGGGCCGTCCGTATCAATGCTTCAAAGAGACTACAAAGTGATGAATGGGAATTGTCAAAGTCTCATTCACTCTCATACCCTCTATGATAGCTTTTATATGATTTCCATGACTTAATGGAAAAAAACAGCATGCAAAAGGACTCTAATATTATACAGAAGAAAGGAAAACTACAAAGAATGTCTCCATACATTGCGTAGCGGTTACGGCAGATCAGCTTCCATTCATGTCAATGAGCATGGCTCAAAAAAATGAATGAAAAACGGCAATAAAAATCTGTGTGTGAAACACCCCTTATCATGTCCAACTAATCGGAAGCCTAAAACTATGGTCAAGTTATGCAACCTGTGAGTTGGAGTAGTTGCCCATACGCCATGTGAGATTCTTATGCTACGTTTATGCGGAGCAATAATTTGCCCAATCGATCATTTCACGATTTTGAAGCAACGATTTGGTTTTTATAACGATCCGCGTTTAGACGAAGTAAAAAATCGTTTAAAAAAATCGCTATTGTGATCGTTTTAAGATTGCTTTAGCCCATCTCACACATAGGGTGAATCTGTGAAACACTGTTTACATGAAGCGATCTGCGATTTTTTAGCGAACGACCAACAACTGTTTGAGAACATGTTGAAAGATCACAATGAACGATTTCTCGCTCGTCGCTTGATAGTTCGCTGTGTCTACACAAGCCGATTATCGCTCAAATGCGACCGTTATTGCCAAAATTCGAACCATAATCATTCCGTGTAAACACACCATAATGCTATACGCTATCATAGTGTCCAATAGGCTGATTACACCGTAAATTATAGGTTAGCACCTACTCTCCAAGACTTCTTCAGGTATGAGACATACAGAAGTCCTCAATGGAAGCCACCTATAGATGGGGCTCCTTCTTCTGGTTACATTCAATTAAAAAATACAAGAGGCAACAGAGACACCCCATGAGTGCCTTACAGGGGATCCAACTGAAGGCTTGACAGATGCAGAATCTACCATGTGAACTGCTTAGATGCCACTATTGACTGCATCATATAGGGAGTAAAATGGCCGGAATCTGAGTTCATCTTTGATGCCAGCCACTGACAGCAAGTGTCACCTGTAGTTAGTTGCTAACACCCATCCTGTATGGAGTAACGGATGTAAATAAATAATTATCACTCCGGGTGTACAAAAGGAGACAATACCATTGTATACTGCAGTGTACACACTAACCTAAATTGACCATATGTAGTCTACTAGTTTCTTGACTCACTAAACGGTGTGTACTGTTTGTTTGGTTTGACCCCCCTAAAAAGGATCATGAAACCTAAAGGTGAGCACATTTGGTGAAAATATGTCACAGAATTGTCTGGCCATTGCATGCTGCACATTGGCAACTTCTTGTGTGGCCTCGCCCTCAAATTGTCTAGGACTCTAAACACATCCCTGTATGCAAATACATGGTAGACCATAAAACCTACACCACATGAAATAACAAATACCTAAAATAACATATCTACAGATAGCATCTCATACCAGAAGGATGTTTACAGTAAACATACACTAACCAGGATTGTGCCAAGGGCAGATTTAATATAATAACCCATTTCATGCCAGGAGACTGATCCTACTAATAAGTCTGTTGTCGTTTCCTATTATTTGTGTTGCGTTAGCAGATATTGCTGTTTTGCACACATGGTTGTTTCTCCAGACCGTTCGTAATGACTCTAAGGGCAGGTAATATCTCTAAATGTAACCCTGCAGCTGCACAAACACGGCAGATTTCCATATAACCCAGTTACACCGCAGCACTTTATATAGCCAATATATATGCTGCGCTGAATAATTGGATTGTTCTTTGACGTCACAGCAGTAACATAAAGTAGATGATTAACTTTGCAGCTGCCTGTGTTGTTATTATGTACATGGTGCACGTCTTTATACACAATGTGGTGTTAACACCTTCGATAAAAGATGCCATCTTTCACCTTCTGCCCTCTGATTTTGCCCTTTAGAGGGCATCCAGAGATCAACAGTCACTCATCATAAATCACCAATATGTCTTGTGGATTTTTTATTTTTATGTTCCTTATAACATGGAACCTAAGGACAGGTAAGCGATGTAGTGGACTCTATACTCGCCTGGCATCATGTATTAATATGATGCAGTGAGTAGGGAAAGTGTTCGAATCTCTGCGGCACTGTAATGGAATTGGATTCAATTTGGCTTTGAAAATACCCTGACTGTTCTGCAAGACAATGCTATTGGTGTTCTGCGCCTTATAAAGAATATTCAGGAGCAGGAACTTCCATCAAAGGCATGAGTCCCTGCTCCTGGACAGTAGACCAGCACCAGTCAATGTGTTGACGTAGGCGGCAACCAGGGCTGGAGTCAGCACCCCGCTTAGTTGGGCAAGTGCTGGGGCAAACAGTCTCTCACTCAGCAATGATTGATTATTGACCATTGCTGAGTAAGGTCCCGGGGAAAATGGATTGGCAACAGCACCCCCTAGCTGTTGGACTGGCCCACTGGAGGATGCTCTGATGGGCAGTGCTGCCCTCCTAGGCCATCTCCGGAGGTCCAGGGCCATCTCAGCGGGACCAGTGTGTTCTGGATTCCAGGGTGAGGTGCACCAGTCAGTTGTGTGTACACCTTTAGGCTATGTTCACACTACGTAAGTCTCCGGACGTAGCGCGTTCCGTGAATAAGCAGCCGGAGACTTACGTAGTTTGCGTACAATGGAAAGTATACGATCTACGGCCCACAGTTCACACTACGTACGAACTTACACCCGGATCGTACGCAGCACCGTAAAAAATTAACCAGACCATTGTTTGAGGACGAAAATGCCGTAACTTACGCCCGTAGCGTTACATGCGGTCCCGTACGTAGTGGTGATTTCTTCATTTTGCAAGCTTTTTGTGCCGATCCAAAAGGTTCTGTGGGGTGTCTGGGGCTAGGCGAAGATTTCCAAGTAAAAGACCACTGTCAGATCGCTACGTAGGGCGCTCGGGAAGCGTAAGTAGACTACGGGCGTAAGTTCGCGGTCCGTACGTAGCCGGCCGCAACTTGCGTAAATTCCCGGCCGGAGATTAACACATATATGTCTGGCCGCGAAAATATGCGGCCTGACATATACGTAGTGTGAACATAGCCTAAGTTAAGACGCATACGTCACTGAGTGCAGACAGGCAGTGCTTCTGGCACTGGCATCGTCTCTAACTTGTGCTGCCTTTGTCGAAAGAGAATGAGAAGAGACTGTGTGCTAGGAGAGCTGGAGCGGCAGGGGAGTGAGTTGTTAGGTGAGTTGATTTTATGTATTTATTTTTATCTGGTTTGCACATAAAGGCTATCTATAAGGGGGACTACACAGAAGAACTTCAGTAAACTCTACATTCTGCCAAATAACCAGAAGCTCAACTAGAATTTTTGTTTCTTCTTTAAAGGCGCTGTCACCTATATCTTATAGTAAATCCAACACAGAAGATCAAGACAGAAAGCGCCAGAAAAACAATAAGAAATCGTGATAGATAAAGATATGATTTGGTTTTAATTCACTATACATAAAAAAAAACCTAAAAGAAGCCACAAGCTACGGACGTAGGGGGAGATTTATCAAACTGGTGTAAAGTAGAACTGGCTTAGTTGCCCCTAGCAACCAATCAGATTCCACCTTTCATTCCTCACAGATCCTTTGTAAAAAGGAAGTTGGAATCTGATTGGTTGCTAGCGGCAACTAAGACAATTCTACTTTACACCAGCTTGATAAATCTCCCCCATAGTGCTCTATAATTTCATCGTTATCATGGTGAGTATCAACATTTAGCTGAAACAGACTTCTTTCTTCTAAAATTGGTTTACTTATTTTCTCTCCCTGACCCATACAAATGTTTTGACGGCACATGTCTTAGCCTATCCAAAGAGTATCCGGATAGACTCATATTACTAACCCTTTTTTTACTACATGTTTTTGTTCACACATGTATACTTTTATGTTTGTTATACAGAAACCATGATTAAGGACCCTGTTGATTTCGAAACACGTTGGTGTTTTAATGTGAATATAATTAAAGAATTGGAATTGTTTTAGAGATGAAGAGTATCAGTCTTCTTTCTTCATATCCGAAGAGTAGACTAGCCATACAATCCTCTAATGGTTCATCACCATCTGCTGGCCATAAATTGTAATATGCCGTAGAGCTGCCTTATCCTTATTTACTACCCACAAGGTGATTTCTTCATTGGTCTCGGTGCTCTCATTTATCACTGCATAGACTCCTTTTCTGTTCATACATAAATCTGCCCGGGCAACAACTCTATAGGCAAAGCAATCCCACAGGAGACCAGGGAGAAGGCATAGTGACCGCAATAAATGACCTGATCAAATTTTACTGCTACAATTAGAGATATGCAAAAAAAGAGTCTCATTTAGGAGTCTCGAACCATGGAACTAGCCAGATATCCCTCCGGGAAAGGCCTGGCCAAAGAGTCACACCTTTGCTGGGTCCTTTCCAGAGGGATATCTGGAAAGTTCTGTGTTTCGAGACTCTTAAATGAGGCTTCACTGACTCTTTTTTGCATATTTGTATTTCCCAGGGAGCAATGCACCTAGGATTTTACTGCATTGAGCGCTTTAACTAGCAGCTGACAGTGTTATCTTTGGCTGGTCTCCCTGAGATCAGTGATTTGTTTCCTGGGTGATCACTAGATCGTCCGGGCAGCCTATAGAGGATAGCAGCGGTCTGCTGCCACCGCTCCTATTCCACAGAGCTACGGCAGAAGATCGCTGCTATCACAGTCGTTTGTCTTTCAACATATTGAAAGAGAAACAACAGCAATGATCAGCTGACATCGTTCATGTCGGCTGATCGTTGCCCTCTATTACACGGGATGATTATGGGCCATAACGGCCGAATATGGCCATTGATCGTTCCATTTAACCCCTAGACGACCTAGGATGTATCGGTACATCCTGGAAGTCTGTGCCCAGACGACCCTGGACGTACGGGTACGTCCTGAGCTATGAAGCGCGCTCCGGAGAGGAGCAGGTGGGGGCCGGCTGCAATCAACAGCCGGCACCTCACCGTTAATGACACACTGCAGCAATCGCGCTGCAGCGTGACATTAACTCCTTAACGCGGCAGTGGCATTTAAGTGTGAATGACAGGGGGAGTCCCCTGTCACTTACCGATCGGGACCCCCGCAGTGTGACTGCTGGGGTCCCGATCGTTAAAACGGACCGCCGGAGGTCTCTCACCTGCCTCCGTTCGGTCCGATCGGCGCTCTGGTCACTGAGCCTGCACGGGCAGGCTCAATCAGCAGATCGCCGATAACACTGATCAATGCTATGCCTATGGCATAGCAATGATCAGTGTAGAAAATAAAACTAATGTATGTACAAGTCCCCCAAAGGGACTTAAAATGTATAAAAAAAAAAAGTTAAAATCACTAATACACTACCCCAAAACCCCTCCCCCAATAAAAGTTTAAATCACCCCCCTTTCCCATTATATAAATAAAACATATAAAAATAAATAAATAAACATATAATATACCATAGCGTGCATAATTGTCCAATCTATTAAAGTATAACAAGCGTCATTGCGAACGGAGAATGGCGTAGACGAAAAGAGGGAAAAAAGTGCGCGGTTTACCGATTTTATGTTCCCTTATATATTAAAAAAAATTGATAAAAAGTGATCAAAACATCCGATCTTCACAAATATGTTATTAATAAAAACTAGAGATTATGGCGGAAAAATTGACACCCCATACAGCCCTGTAGGTGAAAAAATAAAACCGTTATAAGTGTCACAATAGGCCCATTTTATTAATAATTAATTGCCAAAAAAAAGGATTTCATTAAAAAAATATATATAACATTAGAGAATCTGTGTAACCTGCATAAGGTTGTGTTCGGACTGACCTATAGAGTAATAGTATCATGTCGTTTTTACCATATAGTGCATTACGTAGACACAGGAACCCCCCAAACGTAACCATGTTGCATTCTTTTTTACGATTTCACCTATTTATATCTTCATAAATAATATATTTGGGATTCCATCATACATGTTATGGTAGAATTACACAGTACAACTACTCCTGTAAAAAACAAGCCATTACATGGCCTTGTAGATAGAAAACTGAAAGTGCTAGAGCTCTTAGAAGGGGAGGAGGGAAAAACGAAAGTGCAAAGATCAAAATTTGCGTGGTCCACTGGGTCATTTTGGGCCTGGTCCTCAAAGGGTTAATAGGGCCTTAAGTTGATTGCTGAGGGGCCAACTGTGGGGATCCTCATTAATCCCGAAGATGGGGATACAATCGTCTCAGCAATGAATAGAGCACTTACCTTACCTGTATGCCATTAATTCTCTGGAGTTGCCAAATGTTTGAGCTTTTAGTGACCCCATAAAGAATGAATGGAGCGTAGGTTTCAATGACAATATCGCTTCAAGTTTAAAAGGTTTTCATTGATAAATATGATATCGATGGGGGGCCAATACCTGGCACCTGTAATACACAGTGAATGAAGCTGGAAACAGAAGGCTCTTTAGATTGTGTAGTAGCCATACTGGGGTACTGCAGCTTGGCTCCCATTGGAGGGGGAGGAGATAACTTGTGCCTATCACATATTATGAATAGTTAACCATAAAAAACATAAGAAGAAAGTCAGCCAAACCTTAAACTAACCGCAGCACCGTATTCAAGACCCTAGAAATAATATAAATAGAAAAAAAGTATAAATAATATAAAAAACATCGCCAGTGTTACCTAAGGACATACAGCAGTACCATGCACCCAGATGATTCAATGGGCATTGAGATGATCAATAAGGGGCAAGGAAGGCTTGTACCCTCAAAATTACAGATGAGATATGAAGAAGTATTTCAACATGTATAACTATATTTATTGAGGATTTGGGCAGGGAAAGGGGGTTGGGGGGGGGGGGGTCTGACCACTACTTGACTTGAAGAGACTAATGAAGTACCAAGGTATACAAATGAGAGAGTCACACACAACATTTACTTTGGCACGTTCCATGAATTAGGAATTCAAGCTCGAGGCAAATTACAGAAAGCTCCACACTTCGTCCTCTGTGCTAAACCACAATTTTTTGCTCATTTTCACAGTAGATGTCTTTACCATCAGCGAAATGGATTCCATCAACCTCAGCTTCTTGTACGGGCTAAAAAAAAAAAAAAAAAGCAACGCCCATCCAAGTTCAACAGAGCTTGGATGAATTTTGTGGGAAGCGTTTATAAAGGAGCAACACATTTCAGCATCAATATGGGCTTTATCCATTGATAGTCAAAGCCAATAACTACGCCTATCTCTGTACAAGATACAATTTGTTCCAAGTGAATTAAACCATCCCTCTAAGATCCATGCAGTACTGTGAGGGTAGTGCAGGGGGGGGGGGGGGGGTGATATTTCGACAATGTAGTCTTGAAGTCATGCATGTTTTCTGCAAGTTCTGTGCACAGAGTTATGTGTTTTATGCCCCATGATTAGGCCAAGTTTACTTTTTGTCATGTTTGGCACATACACCAAATCACTGGCATACCAAAAGAGTGACATTTGGTATTTTTTACTTCTGTGTTATAAAGCACAGTTGACCACATTTCAACCCAACAGTAACAAAACAAAAACAACAATATAACAAAATAACAATACACCATATGCAAATACATTGTTGTAAACATATCGCATGCTTTTGTATTGGTGGACTTAGTGAAGGTAGTGCCGAAATATCACAAAACTTTATACTTACTCAAAGCGGCCAGAGTCACTGTTATTATAACTTTTGAGAAGTCATCAGGTATGTCAAACGTTACGCTGGGATACTAGTGAGAGAGTGAAAAGGCGGCACCATCCACTTCCAACATTTTAGACCCATTATAGTCTAAGAGGCTAAAGTGACAGAATTAGCGAGTGGTCGGAGAGTGGATTGTGCTACCACTGCCCTCCCTCTCCTGTATCACAGTGGGTCTCAGCAGTGATCAATAACTATTGACATGCCTGATGACATGTATAAAGTTATCTGTAATGACTGGTACTCTTTACATGCAACAATATATGACCTCTGATATCAAGAGACCTGAGACAATAGGCAAACGCCCCAGGGCCCATGTTCCTGGTACCAGGTGCTAACATTGTCAATGATAATCATTCTGTACATAAGGAAAAAAAAATTGTGACAGACAGGAGTTTCTTAGGTTGGCCCTTTCCAATTTTCCCCGGTATTAGTAATAGTTTAGGACATCTATTTTCTTTCTTTTTCTTACATTCGGGGCACCTTTATTAATACTCCACTCTTACAAAGAGCTTTAAATGTAAGAATCATAATAATCATAAAAGCCTTTACTTACCTGGCCAATCCCATGTGCCAGTGGCCTCAACATTCACCATTCAGCAATGGCCACCATGATGTCAGCAGCATGGCAGGTAACAGGTAGCAGTGGGCATGTTCAGGCAGTTAGTAAAAAATGACATTTGAGACTCCTAATGTTATTTTTCCAAAATGACCTGATAACCTTAAGTATTCCAGTGGATATAAGTCACTACCAATTTCAAGCGTTACTGTCCTTTGCAGTAAGTTTCGACATGTCCTTAGACATATCAAAAGTTATTGATTACACCAGGTCTCACTCCTGAGACCCACTGTGATCCCGAGAAACAGATGGAGGGAAAAGTTACTTCCAAAGACAGTAACCTGTTAAATCGGAGCTCCCCTCTGTGGATATCCCTAAAAACAAAAACATGTCCTGCCTATGGGTGCATTTATGTTTTCCATCACTCCCTAGGACACCATCCAACTTTTCAAGCTGCCGGGAGTCAAAGGCAAAACGTTTGAGTTCAGAAAACGTTGCCAAACAGTTCGGCAAGTCCACTAAAAGGGGAACTATCAGCAGGTTAGATTACTCTAACCTATTGATATGTTCCTATTGCACAGGAGACACCAAGGAGCAAGGTATGACTCCTACCTTCATCCTCTGCACCGTTCCAGTGCACTAATTCAGTTACTCCTCGGTCTGTTAAGACAGTTTGGAGCAGGATCAGGTGTTCAGGATCGTCGCTGGGGGGGGGGGGGGGCAGTGCTCCTAATGGCGCCCCAGTGCTCCAAACGGTCTTACCGGACCATGGAGCACATGAGCACGGAAACGGCGCCAAGCTGGAAAGTAAGAGATATATCTTCTTCCTTGGCATCTCTTGTGCAATAGGGACATATCAGCAGGTTAGAGTCATGCTGATAGTTCCCCTTTAATATTATTCCTGATGAAATCTTTGGACATGTCTGCGTGACACATTAATATTAATAACAGTAACACTTTAGGAAGACTACTATAGGATTTATACCTACTGGTCATTTTCCATATTAAGGCTGGGTTCACGCTACGTATATTTCAGGCAGTATTATGTCCTCATGTCAGGTCCTCATAGCAACCAAAACCAGGAGTGGATGGAAAACACAGAAAGGATCTGTTCACATAATGTTGTAATTGAGTGGATGGCCGTCATGTAATGGCAAATACTTGCTGTTATCTTAAAACAATAATGGCCGTTATTTGCTATTAAATGGCGGCCATCCACTCAATTACAACATTGTGTGAGCAGAGCCTTTCTGTGTTTTTCATCCACTCCTGGTTTTGGTTGCTATGAGGACCAAATACTGCCTGAAATATACGTAGTGTGAACCCAGCCTAAACATGGAAGTGAACAGACACAAAGCTTAAAGCCGCTGCCAACCATCTATACAACTTTCCTTATTTGTCTGTTCCAGAATATACCGTACTTGATAAACACAATGACTAATGTGTAGAGCAGAAATATCCTGTACAGAAGCTCATAATAAATGAATGTACTACCTATTTGCTTTGATTTAACCTAATGGAAACTCGAACAAAAGAAAATCTTGTTCTCCCCGGCACCCAGCAACTTAAAGTGCATTTGTTTTAATTACTTTTCTACATAAGTAAGAGTTTGGATTGTATTTGTAGTGTCAATTCAATGTTTAGCATTTTTTTTTCCTATTCAAGGCCCCGCTGTCGATGTTTCTTCGGTCTGAATTACATTTCCTCTGTAGTATAGAACATTCTTTTCCCTAAAGGGGGGGTTCACACCTCAACGTCCCTTTGAGAAGGCGACAAAGCAATCTCTGCGGTGTCCAAGACAAAATACAAAACAGAAAATGTGTACAGAAACCATTTTACTCGCAGCTTGCAGACTTAAGTGCGTCCTGCGGTGACTTTAAAGGTGCACATAGATAAAAGCATTAGTGCAGCCCAGCGGGAAATTATCCATTAATTTTTTCGTATTGTTATTTCAATGCTGAGCCTGAAATGGCGCAAATAACAGGAAAAATGCTCTGATTGTAAATCATCCATAAAGAACAATGCACTTCTCTTTACTAATTCTGCCAAAACTTCTCATAAATGTGAGGCTCATATTCCTAGCTACGGTATATGACTATTCTGCACTTGGCTCAAGGGAGCCCAAAGGTCCCACCATTATTACAGACAGCACATGACAGAAGGAGGGTCTTTTTTTTTACTGACAATGCATTCAACCCAGGAGTAAAAATAGTAAATTTGTATCAGGACCCCACATAGGCACCTGGCCCCGGGTATACCTGCCACTTGTGCACCCCCTATTGCTTTGTTCCTAAATTTAAAGGGGTATTTCACTCAAACATAACTTTTCCTAAGTTGCTGCGATCTTGGGGGGCTGCCTTCTTGCTTCGGCTGTTCTTAACAGCATTTAGTGACATGCTTTACAACAAGACTCATAGACATAGACCACAATAGACAGAGTCTATTCCCTTGAGATGAATGTGAAACATTACTGAGCGTACTCTGTGACTAGAAGCTGCTATTGTGTCCTCTATCTACTTGTGTCACATGTTGCTGCAATGCTGTACAGATCACTTTTCTGCACAACAGACACGACAGGAAGGGGGAGATTTATCAAACACGGCATAAAGTGAAACTGGCTCAGTTGCCCCTAGCAACCAATCAGATTCCACCTTTCATTTTTCAAAGCGTCTGTGAGGAATGAAAGGTGGAATCTGATTGGTTGCCGGTGGCAACTGAGCCAGTTTCACTTTACACCATGTTTGATAAATCTCCCCCGAAGTCTCTGCTTAGTTTAAGCCCCAGTGGTGAGAATGGAAACTGCATGATTTCAGGATTATTTTATAATACAGACTTTAAAAAAAAGGAAAATTCTTTTATGTTTAACATAAAAACATTATTTAAACAATTAGTCATTTTCTAAGGACACATTCCCTTTAAGGTCAGACCCACTTAAGTCTATCCGCTATGATTTACAGCATGCACAAAATCATACATGCCTTGGGGAGGTACTGCCATAATATAAAATCATTTGAAGGCCATACACTACATGGCACGCGCACTGTTATATACTGAGTGCGGCAGGGGTATAGCGTGGGTTAGTGGCACCCAGGGCAAGGCAAAGTATTGTGCCCCAAGATGCCCCCAGAAGTGCACTTAACCCCAAGATTGCTCTAAGCTGTGCACTTAACCCCAAGATTGCTCTAAGCTGTGCACCTAACTCCAAGATTGTCCCCAGCAGTTTATTTACCCACCCCCAAGATTGCCCCCAGCAGTGCATATAACCCCAAAATTGTCCTCAGCAGCAGCAGTGCAGCTAACCTCAACATCATCCCCAGCAATGCAATTAACCGCCATGATGTCCCCCAAGTGCACTCAACCCAACAAGATTGCCCCCAGCAGTGCAGTTAACCCTCAAGATTGCCCCCAGTAGTAAAATAAATCCCCCAAGATTGCCCTCAGCAGTGCCTTATGGACACAACTTACGGCACTGTACCGGGCACAAGCGTCCAGGGGCCGAACTGAAAAACTCCACTGCTGTCTTAAAGGTATTATCCAGTGCTACAAAAATATAGCCTCTTTCTTTCAGAGTCAACACGACTCTTGTCTCCAGTTCAGGTGCGGTTTGCAATTAAGCTCCATCCACTTCAATGGAACTAAGCAGCAAAACCCCGCCCAAGCAGGAGACAAGAGTGGGGCTGTCTCTGGAAGGAAGTGGCCATGTTTTTGTAGCACTGGATAACCCCTTCAAAGTGTATCTGTCAATAGAAGTCTTCGACTAAAGGATATATTGCTCTCTCCTTCCTTTTATACTACCTCCCTCCACCCCCTCTCTTTTTTATACTTCTCTTTCCTCTTACAATACCTCTATAGAGATTATTAGTTCTGCATACAACTTTCAGAACTTATTCTGTGCTACCTCCTTGGATATTGGCCTGCTGGCATCGCAGTTGGCCCCTACCTTCTGAGCACAGGTCATAGTGGCTTCTTCTGTTTGTATGACTTAATTGCCTCTGTTGTACCAAGTCATTCTTTTCCATTGTGAGCATATTGTAACACGTGACCTGACTGTAGTTTGTTCATGCCTTTCCATAAAAATATATATATAAAAAAAATGGATAAAAAAGAAGAAGTGCTAGGCTAAAGGCCTTATTGCACTAAATCTTATTGCACTATTATCAGCCTTACTTGGCCGATTACTGGCCATTCCAGCTCATAGACATTTGGTGTAACAGCGCATGTTAAAAGGAACAATCGGCTGACATTCACAATGTCGACTGATTGCGGTCTTTCAACTTGCTGAAAGATTACGCTTTGTGCAACGACAGTGTGCAGAGCGTCATTCCGTGTAATAGGAGCGACATTATTGGACCCTGTAATACAGCCTTAAAGGGGTATTCCCCTCAAACATAGCTTTTCATATATTGCTGCCCATGGTGAGACTAACAATTCATTCCATACTTGTTATTATCTACTCAGTCTCCTTCCCCTAGTTCTCAGCTGCTGCTTTCTCTCTGTCTCCCCCTCTTCCCCTCTCCCTTCTGAGACAGCCGATGTAAACAAGTCCCTGACTGGCTTTATCTGCAACATTGAAGCTTCTTTGTAATGCGGTTCATCAATTGAGTTTATTAGCAACTTGACCTTAGTTTATCCCTCCCAGCATTACAAAGAAGCTAAAAAGTTGCAGTCAGGGACTTGTTTACATCAGCTGCCTCAAAAGGGAGGGGGAGAGGGGAGACAGAGAGAAAGACTCACAAACAGATTTTTGTGTCTTCAGCAGAAAGCAGCAGCTGAGAACTGAGGGAAGGAGACTGAATAGATAATAACAAGTATGGAATGAATTGTTATTCTGACCATCGGCAGCAACATATCAAAAATTATGTTTGAGGGGAATACCCCTTTAACCCCTAGGCAACCCTGGGCGTACCTGTACGTCCTGGTCTGCCTAGGGATGTTCAGAGCGGTGCCGAGCGGCGGCTCCCCTCTAAACCGCCGCGGTCCCGGGTTCTACTTGTAGCCCGGGACCGTGGCTATAAGCGGCATGGTCCGATCGCTGTGCCCGCTAATTAAGTAATCAGATGCAGTTGACAACTGCATCCGATTACTTACTGCAGCCCATCCCTGGTGTCTATTGGGGTGGACCGCCCCCCCGGGACGTTGTCCCGGAGAAGCGATCCACACATTCGGCTCGGGCCGAGGTCTGTGTCGCAATGGTGCTGATCCCGGCTCGGCACTCGATTGCTTCCGGCTGCAGCAGCCGCAAGCAATCAATGTGCCTATCGCATTGATCTATGCAGTATAACTATAACAACAGATTGATCAAACAGTCTGATACACATGGCTAAATGTGGCACATTTTTAAGGCTTTACACCATCTAAGTGTTGGTACATATGGGCCATTGTGTTTTGAACAATAGGTAATCTTCTGACAACACATTAGTTTATATCATATGTGACTGCACTGTCTAGACTAGAGTGCTCTTAGTGTATGATGGATTAGATATAAAGGGCTGTCCTAGTGATGGATTCCCTTTTATAGTATCAGTGTAGACATCCCCTATATATCTAAGTGCCTGCACAATGAAAGAGTCGTCTATACAGCTTGGATGGATGCCAGATAGTCTCTCTGATTGGGGAATCAGTGATATTGTAGAAGACACGGTAAAGATTTTACATTTAAAACCCAAATTTCTTTAGTTTCTGTTTCTCTAGTTCTCATTAAAGGGGTACTCGGTCGAAAAATGTTTTCTTTCAAATCAGCTGCTGTGCGCCCTTCAGGAAGTGAGGTATTCTTTCCACTCTGAGGGCCAGTTCACACTGAGCAAGATCATCGGAATTCAGCTCAGTGTGCTGCTGTAAGTGAATGAGAAGGCGCGCACTCGTCCACTCCCTTTCCTCTCCGCTCAAAGAACTAAGATGTTAGTTCTTTGAGCGGAGAGCGGCGCCAGCGGACGAGCGCGCCCTCTCATTTACTTACAGCAGCACACTGAGCACGGTGGAAATCTCTGCTGCGGAATTCCGACGATCTTGCTCAGTGTGAACTGGCCCTGTGCTCTCTGCTGCCACCTCTGTCCATGACAGGAACTGTCCAGATCAGTAGCAAATCCCCATAGAAAATCTCTCCTGCTCTGGACAGTTCCTGTCATGGACAGAGGTGGCAGCAGAGAGCACTGTGTCAGACTAGAAAGAATACACCAGCTCCTGCAGGACATTCAGCAGCTGATAAGTATGGGAGGAAGTGATTTACAAATCTATATAACTTTTTGACACAATGTGAGTTAATTTATTTTCTCAGAGTACCCCTTTAAACATTAGGTTATTTTTCACTTTGCTAGTACCCTGCTGACCTTTCTCAACAGGGTGCCTGAATGTAGCGGACCTGCTTGTAAGAGTCTAGCAACTTCTCATATACATTAGACCATAAAAACCAGCAATACCCACTGGGATGAATCTGATATGTATAAACACCTCTAGGTGAGATAATATGAAGAGGACTCGACAGTCAGTGGCGGATTAAATGTACTCTGGGCCCCGGGCTGTCCACCCAACCTGGGCCCCCCCCCCAGTCAATTCGCCCACATTATAATCTGCTACTGCGTCCCCCCCCCCCCCCCCCCACTGTCCCCAATAAACACTGCCTGCCTCCCCTCCCTGCTGGCCCCAATAAACATAATGTTTGGTCCCTTGCTGCTACCCCCCAGTAAGCATTGCCCACCTCCACTGCCCCCAATAAACATATTGCCACCTCACCTGGTCCCCTGATGTTGCCCCCCCCAAGGTCACAGCAGCACAGAGGATGTCAGGAGAGGAGGGTGCTGATCTTATAGGAGAGGACCGAGCAGCACAGAGGATGTCAGGAGAGGAGGGTGTTGATCTATAGGGGAGGTCCCAGCAGCACAGAGGATGTCAGGAGAGGAGGGTGCTAATCCTATAGGAAATAGTCCCCCTTTATAGATGGTCTCCCTCTTTCCCCCTCTATAGATGGTCCCCCCTCTTCCCCCCTCTATAGATGGTCCCCCCTCTTTCCCCCCTTATAGATGGTCCCCCTCTTCCCCCCTTATAGATGGTCCCCCTCTTTCCCCTTCTATAGATGGTCCCCCTCTTTCCCCCCTTATAGATGGTCCCCCTCTTTCCCTCTTTATAGCTGGTCCCCCTCTTTCCCCCTCTATAGATGGTCCCCCTCTTTCCCCCCTTATAGATGGTCCCCCTCTTTCCCCCTCTATAGATGGTCCCCCTCTTTCCCCCTCTATAGATGGTCCCCCTCTTTCCCCCTCTATAGATGGTCCCCCTCTTCCCTCTCCCCCCTTATAGCTGGTCCTCTTCCCCCCCCCCCTTATAGCTGGTCCCCCTCTTCCCTCTCCCCCCTTATAGCTGGTCCCCCTCTTCCCTCTCCCCCCTTATAGCTGGTCCCCCTCTTCCCTCTCCCCCCTTATAGCTGGTCCCCCTATTCCCTCTCCCCCCTTATAGCTGGTCCTCCTTTCCCCCCTTATAGATGGTCCCCCTCTTTCCCCCTTTATAGATGTTCCCCCTCTTCCCCCCTTATAGATGGCCCCCCTCTTCCCCCTTATAGATGGCCCCCCTCTTCCCCCTTATAGATGGCCCCCCTCTTCCCCCTTATAGATGGTCCCCCTCTTCCCTCTCCCCCCTCCCTTTATAGATGGTCCCCCTCTTTCCCCTCCTTTATAGATGCCCCCCCGGTGAGTAAATAACACAAAAATAACAAAATATAACTCACCTACCCTGCGTTCCCCCGTCGATCCTCTCTCCGGCTGCCTCCGGCTGATGCGCGGCTGCCGGGGGTGTCCGGTCCTCTCCCCGGCAGCGCGCGCATCACACAGCTCCTAGTGCCGCCTGGGCCCTGACTTCCGGTACGTGCGCTCCAAGTACCGGAAGTCAGGGCCCCAGGCGGCACTAGGAGCTGTGTGATGCGCGCGCTGCCGGGGAGAGGATCGGACACCCCCGGCAGCCGCGCATCAGACGGAGGCAGCTGGAGACTCTTGTGACCGCAAGCGAAACAATGCTTGCGGTCACAAGAGTGCAGTGGCGAGGGGGCCTCCCGGGCGGCATTATAATGTGGGCGGCAAGGCATGGGCCCCCCCGGAGCCTCGGGCCCCGGGCGGCCGCCCAAACCGCCTACATTATAATCCGCCATTGTCGACAGTGATCATGTGATCATGTATAATTTACTAGAGTGTGAATACATTTTACAGAGCAACAACTAAAACTTTCATTGCTTGCTGTGCACAATATACAAATGGATGCAAAGACTGCCCTCTGCAGGCAAACAGGAGCCACTTCATCTAAACACAAATTACTGTTAATCTTTCCCATTTTGTATATATATATATATATATATATATATATATATATATATATATATATATATGGAAAAAGATTAAGAGTGCTCTTAATGGCTATTTTTTTTTGTATTCTGCGATTTTTAGAACTAAGTCGTTTAACCCATGCAAGTAAAAGAAAAAAAGTAAATTAACAATTGGTAACTACATGAACATCTAAAGGGGTTATCCAGCTCGCACAGCTTGTGAAGGGGCCGCAATGCTTGTGAAGGCACCACAGCCTCTTTAATGTGAACTCATCCTTGTAATTGTTGTGTTTACTTGAATGGGCCAATGCTGCAATTCCTTGCACCACTGTAGCCCCTTCAAACAGCTGAATGTGCAGGTACCACAGGTGTAGGTCCCTTAAAGGTGTACTATCCTATACTACCTTATAGAATACTATTACAGGTTTGATAAGAAAGGGATTCCTTTGTTACTTTCATGCTGCCCGAACGGCAAATTGTTAGGGAGCGCCCTGATGGCTTCTCCCTGCCCCACCAGCCCTGACCGATAGATCTCCCTCTCTTTGGGTATAAGGAGAAGTCTATCAATCAAGGCTGGTGGGGTAGACGGAAACCACTGGGGACCACCCTGATGTGGTTCAGGTAGCATAACATTGATAACAAGTTCCCTTTACAGGGGTATTCTATCTTAACATAATTTTTGATATGTTGCTGCCCATGGTGAGACTAACAATTCATTCCAAACTTGTTATTGTCCATTCAGATTCCTTCCCCCAGTTCTGAGATTCTGCTTTCTGCTGAAAACACTAAAATCTGGGTATGAGCTTTTCTCTCCATCTCCCTCTCCCTTCTGAGATGGTTAATGTAAACAAGTCCCTTTCTGCAACTTTGTAGCTTCTTTGTAATGCTGGGAGGGTTAATCACAGTGAGTTCACAGGAGAGAAAAGCTCACACAGAGATTTGTGTTTTCAACAAAAAGCAGCGGTTGAGAACTGGGGAAAGGAGACTGAATAGATAATAACAAGTATGGAATGAATTGTTAGTCTCACCATGGGCAGCAACATATAAAAAATTATGTTTGATTGGAATACCTCTTTAAGATTGCTATACATCTAGATATTTCTGTTCCATCACTATACACCAATCATTGGCCTCGGCACTCATGTACAGAAGGAAATGCATGTTATGAGCATCTTCCATCTGGGACTACACAGCAGAGTGGTAATGGCTTAAAGTGTCACTGTCGTTTTTTTTTTTTCTTTTTTGCAGAAACCAATAGTACAGGAGATTTTAGGAAACTTTGTAATTGGGTTTATTAGGCAAATATGCCATTATCTGCATTTAAAAAGACTTTCCCCAGGCACCCCCCTCCCACCTCTCTCTCATTCACTGCTCATTATCAGGAAATCTTGGCTCTTTTACATCAGTCGAGCCCTGTGTAACCTATGGAGAGGGTAGGAGGGAGGAGAGAGATTAGTCGGCAGCAGAGAGCAGAGAACAAAAGATTACACAGACCTGTGTGAAAGTCTCAGAGGTCAGAGAGGTCAGTGCTGACTTCAGAAGAAATAGCCTGGTGATGTAGCTGTAAATTAACTCTTTGTTGTCCTGTTTTGGTGCCTCATCTCCCTCCACCCCTTCCCTCTCCATAGAAAACCATGAAGACAGAGGGGAGAGCTTCAAACTGCTTTTTCATGATAAAAATGCATTTTTCAGCTAATAAACCCAATTACAAAGTTTCTTAAAATCTCCTGTACTATTGATTTCTGCAAATAATTTTTAAATGACAGTGACACTTTAAGTGTAAATGGAGTTTTTTTTTCACATTTACCCTCCCATTCCCTGCCGCCTGGACAAACTTTGCAAAAAACCTGGAGAACACCAAAACTACTGATAAAGAGGGGAGGCGTAAGGAAGAGGCGCAGGTTTATTATGCCTTTTTCCTAATTTTTCCTAATTATCATTGCTCTTATGACACTACTCAGTAGCGAAATTTGGTGGGGGGCAAGGGGGGCGGTCGCCCCCGGGCCCACTCAGACAGGGGCCCACTAAGGTCTTAGACAGTTAATGCTGTCTGCAAAAGCTATTGCTTTTGCAGACAGCATTAACACGTCAGTAGTGGCCGGAACTGTATGCGCTCGCACTCCTAATGAGCGCATACAGTTCCGACTGGGCCAGGATGTGATTGACACAGCATCAGGAGCCATTGGCTCCTGGCTGTGTCAATCATTCTTGTGGCCGGAGGCAGCGTTATGCCTCCAGCCACAAGAGGCTGCGCTCCGCATCCGCACACGCCCCCCGAACCGCCGAGCCCACCCCCTCCTTTATGCCTCTCTTGCGACCGCAAGCACGGTCTTGCTTGCGGCCGCAAGAGGCAATCTTGCCCCTGTCTGATGCGTCGCTCCCTGGGGGATTCCCAGGGAGCGCACGTATCAGGAACCTTAGTGCGCGTCGCTGGGACTTCCTGTACCGGAAGTCCCGGCCTGGGCGCAAACTCAGCTTCCGGATGTGTGCGCTGCCCGGGAATCCCCCAGGGAGGGACGCATCAGCTGGGGGCAGAAGAGAGGACAGCAGCGACGGGGGAGCGCTTGTTAGGTGAGTTGTGTGTTTGTTTTTTTTAATCTGCTGTGCAGGGGGCAAACTATAAGGGGGGATACAGGGGGGGAGCCATCTACAAGGGGGGAATACAGGGGAGGGAAGCCATCTATAAGGGGGGATACAGGGGGGGAGCCATCTATAAGGGAGGGATACAGGGGAGGGGAGCCATCTATAAGGGGGGATACAGGGGGGGAGCCATCTATAAGGGAGGGATACAGGGGAGGGGAGCCATCTATAAGGGGGGGGGATACAGGGGAGGAGCCATCTATAAGGGGGGGGATACAGGGGGGGAGCCATCTATAAGGGGGAATACAGGGGAGGGAAGCCATCTATAAGGGGGGAATACAGGGGAGGGAAGCCATCTATAAGGGGGGATACAGGGGGGGGGGAGCCATCTATAAGGGGGGAATACAGGAGGAGCCATCTATAAGGGGGGAATACAGGAGGAGCCATCTATAAGGGGGGATACAGGGGAGGGAAGCCATCTATAAGGGGGGGATACAGGGGAGGGGAGCCATCTATAAGGGGGGGGGGGATACAGGGGTAGCCATCTATAAGGGGGCAATACAGGGGGGAGCCATCTATAAGAGTCAGCCTACCCACTAAACAAGGGTGTAAAGGGGCCAATACAGATGTGCAGTGTGTAGAGAGATGAGGATGGTGCCAGAGTGTGGAGCCTAATATGTCTGTCTGGCAGATTCTGTGGATTCGTGGCTCGGAGAAGTTCTCATAACGGCCCAGGGCAGATGGAGAAGAAGATGAAAAGGGAAGAACTCTGATCAGAGAAGACGTCACCTGTGAGTCACTAAATATATCTGCACTGTAATGTATATGGTGTGTAGAGCCTGTGTAGAGCTGGGGCTACTGCTAAATGACTTGAAGAGGTGATATTGCTCTGTGTACAGTGGATTATTCAGTTGCAGCAGTGGTGTTAGTCAGTATGCGCTGGTATTAGTCGGTATGTGGTGGTATTAGTCGGTATGTGCTGGTATTAGTCGGTATGTGCTGGTATTAGTCGGTATGTGCTGGTATTAGTCAGTAAGTAGTGGTGTTATTTGTTACTTGTAATCTGGTACTGTGTTTTATTGGATTTAGTATAGAGGATTTAGTCAGTAACAATATGGTGGTGATGGTAGTGGTTGTGGCGATATTTCCCCCTTGTATACTGGTATTATTGGTAATACCATATATATATACCAGTAGCATGCACTTGGTCGAGGAAGGGGGGCTCCAGGTTGACAGTCTGCAGCCCTCAGGGTATGCTGGGAGTTGTAGTACAGTAGTACAATCCTCCGATACCTGCCGCTGTAGACAGATGTATTGCTGGAACTTCAGGGCTGATGGTTGTCACCCACAGGTTGCAGCCACCAGGAGAATCAAACTGAGGACAAGAGTGGTGCTGTCTGTGGAAGAAGGCAGCTATATTTTTCTAATGTTAAGCCCTTTTACTTTTTTTGTGGTTCTATATTCCAGATGTAGAAGCTTCTTACACGGCTCTGTATCCTTATTCACTATAAGAAATGTAGAAGAATATTCCCTTTATTATTCAAAAAAATCCTTGTCACCTGCTGGGGTTCCCTATGGGTAACGTTGGTTGGGGGCCCACTCAGCCTCACTCGCCCCCCCTAGGCTGAACCCCTAGCTACGCCCCTGACACTACTGATACATATCGTAAAAAAACGAGTATATGACGTCCGACTTTCCACTTGTAGAAAACATCTCGCAGTCTATCACGTGTGCACAGGGCTGGAAAAATCCAACCTGTATATGTGGGGCTTGTGTCTGACAGCCTCTATTTATTGCAGCTTAACTTTCAACACGTGCAGCTTGGAAATACCAAAGTCTATTATATCCTCGTATGAACAAAGGGAGGCGGATGAGTTATATTATTTGCTTCTGACAGCTGCTTCCTATAACTCTAGAGGTGACATGACAGCGCAAACACTGAGCAGTGGAAGTAAAACTCTCTAAATGGGATTAATTCACTGTTTGCAGCCCTGAGAAGCCTCTGACATATTAGGGGATATCTATTATCCAAAAGTCAATGGAGGGTAATGAAGTCGGTGAAAACGTCCTGATCACTCAAAAAACAAGCAGTGAGGAAAACGTCAGCGCTATATTAACATAGTACAGAGCTTTAGCACAGTAAAAAATCATAGTGGTATTTACTAGTGGACTTTAACCTGTTTCTAAACCTCGCCATACTGGTATGATAGTGAGTAGTATGGTAAGGAGTTGGCACAGTCTTAGGATCTGATACCCTGCTTTATTGTCCAAGATTGGAATTTTCAGCCATTTAAAGGGGTACTCCAGCAAAAAAATTTTTTAAATCTTTAAAATCAACTGGTGCCGGAAAGTACCATAGTATTGGGGGGAAGTAGAGTAAGGACACCATAACATACATGCCCCAAACATTTTTCTCTTGGGTTGATTTCCAAATAACCCATAAGCCTATATAATACCAAGAAAGACAGCAATTAAAGGGGTTATCTTTTTTTTTCAAATCACCTGGTTTCAAATGAGTTATTTAGATTTGTAATTTACTTCTATTTAAAAAATATTCCAGTACATCACTTCCTGCAGGACATACAGCAGCTGTGATAAGTACTGGAAGATTTGAGATTTTTAAAAAGAAGTAAATTACAAATCTCTGTTACCAGTTGATTTGAAAGAATTTTTATTTTTCAATGGAGGACCCCTTTAGGCCAAGTAAATTACAAATCTGTATAACTTTCTGACCAGCTATGCTGGCATCACTATCCTTATTTCCACTCTTTTGCTTCATCATAAGAACAAAACAAAATAATGGGGGTGTCTTATGTCTTACATGGTGGACACCGGTGATACCTGATGAACCTTATTGACTCTAATAGGTCTATTTTTAAAGGTTCTTTTCACCCTCAATGAAGATGTGAATAAAGCCCAAGGACAGATTTAAACGATTTTTTTTTCCTGTGGAGACTGACACAGGCCGGGATACCCTGTCTTTTATAAAGAATCCTTGTACTGTGTGAACAGCCCCTATATATGCCCACCTATACCATAGTAGTTTTCTATGAGTAGCTACATATGACATGAACCTGATTTCTTCTCAGTAAAGTTAGCAGCAAAGACATCACTTATAACTAATTTCCAGGCTATTTCCTCTCCGGAGACCAAACAAGGAGTTGGTGGAGGAGATTCGGGAGAATGTCTTGTATCTATTCTCCTTGTCTATTTATACCTTAGATCAGAGGGTGTAAGCGCTCTGTTACCATGGAAAACTTTATTTCGAGTATACGTAATAAAAGAAAATAACTTGGAACTTCCTTGGCTAACAATGCATTTAATTCACACAAAAATATATTGTAGAAGCCGTGAAGATTGCAGAATAAGAAGTGCAGGGGTGAACTGAGGAGGTGAAAAAGAGAAATCATTGTGGCCTTTCTCCATCTATATAGAACATACAGCGCACGCCCCATTGTAATTGCTAATAATTCAAAAATAAATAGTAAAAAGTAACTCTACTCTGAGGTCATCTCTATCTAAGTACTATCCAGGAGACTGCAAAGGGATAATCCAACAGAGATTTACCCAAACAGGGACATACAGTATATAACGTTTTGGGAGATACAACTCCCTTCAGCAGCTACAGGACATCAGATCTATGCGTGCGCTGTGTCGGCTGAAGGGAGTTGTATCTCTTAAAACGTCATATATGTCCTTGTTTGAATAAATTTCTGTTGGATTATACCTTTGCAGTCTCCTGGATAGTACTTGGATAGCCCTGACCATTGAGTAGCACCACTTTTTAGTTTTTATTCATCTGTAAGTATACCCTTATTGTACTACAGATCCCAGGAAATCATCACAACCGACCACCTTGTACCCCTGCAAATTGGGGTCATATGCACAAAGCCTAAGTGGCTATAAGGTGAGAATATTACTGTGTGCATTCCTACAGTACTACACAGGGGGCCGCCTCTTTGCCAATTTATTTCTTCCTTACTTCATTTTAAAGGGGTTGTCCAGCGTAAATTTTTTATTTTAAATCAACTGGTGTCAAAAAGTTAAGTGGATGTATAATTTACTACTATTTAAAAATTGCAAGTCTTCTCATCCTTATGAGCTGCTGTATGTTCTGCAGGAAATGTTGTTTTCTTTTCAATCTGACACAGTGCTCTCTGCTGCCACCTTTGTCTTTGACAGGAACTGTCCAGAGCAGGAGATGTTTTCTATGGGGATTGGCTGCCGCTCTAGACAGTTCCTGTCTCTGACAGAGATGGCAGCAGAGAGCACTGTGTCAGACTGAAAAGAAAACAACACTTCCTGCAGGAGATACAGCAGCTGGTAAGTACTGGAATATTTTTTTTAAATAGAAGTACATTACAAATCTATATAACTTTATGAAACCAGTTGATTTGAAAGAAAAAGATAACCCCTTTAATTGCTTTCTTTCTTGGTATTACAGTGGTGCCTTGGATTACGAGCATAATTCGTTCCGGGACTGTGCTTGTAATCCAAATCCACTCTTAAACCAAAGCAAGTTTTCCCATAAGAAATTACTGAAATGCAGACAATTGGTTCCACACCCCAAAAATAGTGAATTTATATTCTGAATAACATGTAAAACAAATTAAACAAACATTTAAAAACAGCTGAATATGTCCCATTATAAGTTACTGTACAGTATGGAAATCAGAATGTGGTGTATAATATATTATAGAGTAAGTGCAGAAACCTGAAAAACAGCCGCAATTTGTAGATACAGAATGGAACTGCAGATGCCCATAATGCAGGAGCGTAGTACAACAGGCTCGAATAGAGAAGGAGGGCTGCTGTCAGGTCTGTGTGGTCACATGACAGCAATGGGAAAGGGGCTATTTTCAGCATGGACCAATCAGAGCTGACAGAGACTGCAGGGAGCATGAAGGAATGAGCAGGGAAGATGTGGGCACATACATGCAGCGCTCTCTGTCCGGGGAGAGAGGGGTTACAGCTATGAAGGGATTACCTCCACAGTCCTGTCCCCTGATGCAAGCCCCAACCTGAAGTGGATCTGCTATGATTTGGAGGGTGAGGGAGACTTCCTGGGTCAGAGTACAGGGCTGTAGACCCCACTGTGCATGCCAAGCCCCTCCCCCACTCGCCCTCCCGCCCAGTGCAGGGAGCTCTTAAACCAAAACAATGCTCTTAAACCAAGTCACAATTTTGAAAAACTGTGAGCTCTTAAACCAAAACGCTCTTAAACCAAGTTACTCTTAAACCAAGGTACCACTGTATATAGGCTCTTAGATTATTTGGAAATCGGCCCAAGAGAAAAATGTTTGGGGCATGTGTGTTATGGTGTCCTTATTCTACTTATCCCCAATCCTATGGCTGTATCTACAGTATATTAGGGCTGCATCCAAATTCTTCAGTACTAACCTGAATGTGCTCGAAGTTCACTCATTTCTAATGATAACCTATGTGCTCCTATCATAGTAGCCCTCTGCTGGTGGCATATATCTATCTATCTATCTATCTATCTATCTATCTATCTATACACACATATCATAGGTCTATAGCTCAGTATTCTGCCACACATTTCAGCTGTTCCTGAGAATGAACTGAAGCGTTTTCATGGGCATTGGGACAAGTCTAGTGTCGAAGTACGGAGCCCTTTAGAGAATTTTCCTTCCAAACCTACAGATGATGCAGCACCTTTCCAAAGCTAGTGTATATACCCTGTGGCTGTCTACTGTAAAGTGTTCCTATCACTAAACATGGCAAAAGTGTATGTATAACCCTGTAACAGCATACACGTCAGATGTAGATTCAGTTCAAGTGTACTAGGGACATGTCTAAGTAAATGAGACACCATTGTGTATCCAGGTAAATACATGCTTTCATTCACTCCATCTATTATGCAGACACTATACACTACCTGCACAGAGACTTATTCTCTGACCGACATGATAACTAATCCTACACAGACGTGTATACAGTGACACCAATGGAGACCTATTCTTAATATGTTTCCTAACCCCATTTAACATATAATTAGATCTTGGAGGTCTCTGAATAATTTACACTGCAATAAGAATCATGATCCGGCTCACGTTACTCCTTTGAGTCTTACGGCAAGTTTGGTTTCTTCTGGAATAACTTTCTGTTAAGGCCAAAGACAAGTTTAGTACTGGGTTATATATTGTGAATCTACATAATCCAACCAGTGCTATTATTTTGTGTGACTATAATAAATATTCTGATCTGTCAGAGAAAGCTAAGGCTCCTTTCACAAGACATCCAAGACACACTGCATAACGTTCAGTAAGATCATTAGAAACACCTGACAAATGTATGCCCTAAATGTATGGAACTGTATACTGTATAAAGCCATATTTGCCATTGATGTAGATCCTGTAGTAGTTGACTATGCTTTCGGACACAATTCAGGTGTATACCAGACAAACATTTGTCACATCTGGACACTCTAATGACATAAATGGCTACTAACTGTGGTGTGAACCTAGCCTAATATACCTACCATACAGATCCCAGTGGCAAATCATTCTATACCAAGTTGTCTAGCCCTTCGATTTTAAAATCCATATGTGGTGCCTACAAGGAGCAAGGGTAAAGTAGTTCAGTCTAGGGCTGACAAGGGTAGTAGTCCCCCAGGCAAAATGGCTTGGTAGATGACTACCCCTGTAGAGAAGAAAAAACTTTATAATATATCTTATCAGACAAAAATGCTTCCTTTTCCTGTTATCAAGCATCTTTCCTCTCCCCCCAACCCGATAAATTATCTTTCACTCTGAAAAATCAGCTTAGCAATGACTGTTGTTTGCTGGTTACAATTTGTAGGGATCAGATTGGGTAGACAGCCTGGGGGCCCAGTGTACATTTAATTCACCTCTGGTACAATCAATACAAGAGATGGGAGAGGGTGTACCTGGGAACACACAGCAGAGGAAGAGATAGACATCTAAAAATCAATTTGCTGAGCTGAAATACAAGATCAATAATGGCCTGATATAGTGCTGCTCCTCATGGGTTAGCCCTGCAACCTCTTTTTTTCTCAGGATCGGTGAGTGTCTGACCTCTGGGACCTTCACCAATCATAATGTGATTACATTATCTATATGCCGCTAATTTAAAAGATGGTAATAACCATTTAAAGGGTTAGTACCATGTACAGATAATAGGGGAGATTTATCAGACATGGTATAAAGTCCTCACAGACTCTTTGGAAAATGAAAGGCGGAATTTGATTGGTTGCTAGGGGCAACTGAGCCAGTTTCACTTTACACCATGGGGGAGATTTATCAAACATGGTTTAAAGTGAAACTGGCTCAGTTACCCCTAGCAACCAATCAGATTCCATCTTTCATTCCTCACAGACTCTTTGGAAAATGAAAGGTGAAATCTGATTGGTTGCTAGGGGCAACTGAGACAGTTTCACTTTACACCATGTTTAATAAATCTCCCCCATAGCATAGAAAATGAGCCGTCAGATTCTATACAAAGAAGGACATATTCCTTCCTAAATGCCTTACTTCTTAGGGAGACTACCTACATAATACGGTGCCATATTGTGGCACCATATGGCGACACCCAGAGTGCCTACAGCTTGGAGAACCATACAGACTCTCTGTACACTGCTTCTCCATGTGCAGGAGACCCACATTGTGCTGGAAAATGTGATTTCCTGTGGAAATGTTCATTAATATGTTAATCTAATCACTTTGAATGGTTGAAGTATGTGACAGGAGTAAATAGCCAGACATTGCAGTTCTCATTTCCTTTTATTTTATCTCCACCGAGCGGCAGCTGGTCAAATAATATGTGTTACATTGAGATATAAATGGAATTATAGCTTTTCCTACAGATCATACGGCAAGAAAGAATTAATGGTTAGGAATTACCTTAATATGTCCCTAGTAGGTAGGCAAAGGTTTATTCGTTGTATATAATATTATTCTCCACTGTGCGCATACATTTGTAATTATTACTCGGTATTATTCATATAATTGGATTTCTTTATACATCGCCATCACTCTACACCAGGGGTGGGGATCCTTGCTGCTAAGGGTCATTTGTATATTTATAAGATCATTCGCGGCCACATTGCAGAAGCTGAAGCACGGCAACTATTAAATTAGTGTATAATTCATCTATATTAAAGGAGAAGTCCGGCCAAAATTAATTTTTGATATGTTGTTACTTATGAAAAGTTATACTAATTTCTAATGTACATTAATTATGGGAAATGCACATATAGGGCTATTTCCCTTAATTTAGTAGATCAGGAAGTGTTAGAATTCTCTCTGAAGAAGTGACGTCACGACCCAGGGTGTAATTCCTATGGAGTGTCCAGCAGGGGGCGCTCTCTATATAGAAGTCTATGGGACTTTATTGTTTCTATGGGTTTCTATCTAATGTAATGCAATGTTATGTACAGTGTGCTTTATTGAATGAATACATCTATGGAATACTTTGGGGAGCAAGTGTCCCTGCTCCCCAAAGTATTGCATAAATGTATTAATTCAATACATTCGGATATCACAGTAAGCCCGCCGATCCGCCGCATTTCCGCCGATCCGCCGCACGCCGATCCGCTGCATTCCCGCCGATCCGGACCATATACATTGAACTACAGCTCCCATCATCTGCTTCTAGTATGAACAGGTAATGGGAGCTATAGCTGGGTAATGGATATGACATGCTGCCGGGCGCAGGGGGGAGCCGCTCAGTACACAGCAGCTCTCCCCCCTCCTCCTTCCGTGATAACTTCCGCCTATACCAATGCTGAGTCCCTGCCTGGCCGCCGCTCTCCACTCTCCCCCCATACATACCGGCTCCCGATGCATCCTGGTGTCCGCGCTGATGCCGGGAGCCGGTATATGAGAGCGGAGAGCGGCGGCCAGGCAGGGACTCAGCAGTGCTATAGGCGGAAGTTATCCCGGAAGGAGGAGGAGGAGGGGGGAGAGCTGCTGTGTACTGAGCGGCTCCCCCCTGCGCCCGGCGGCATGTCATATCCATTACCCAGCTACAGCTCCCATCACCTGTTCATACTATAAGCAGATGATGGGAGCTGTAGTTCAATGTATATGGTCCGGATCGGCAGGAATGCGGCGGATCGGCGGAAATTAGGCGGAAATGCGGCGGATCGGCGGGCTTACTGTGATATCCGAATGTATTGAATTAATACATTTATGCAATACTTTGGGGAGCAGGGACACTTGCTCCCCAAAGTATTCCATAGATGTATTCATTCAATAAAGCACACTGTACATAACATTACATTAGATAGAAACCCATAGAAACAATAAAGTCCCATAGACTTCTATATAGAGAGCGCCCCCTGCTGGACACTCCATAGGAATTACACCCTGGGTCGTGACGTCACTTCTTCAGAGAGAATTCTAACACTTCCTGATCTACTAAATTAAGGGAAATAGCAGTATATGTGCATTTCCCATAATTAATGTACATTAGAAATTTGTATAACTTTTC
This sequence comes from Dendropsophus ebraccatus, assembly GCF_027789765.1. NCBI lineage: Eukaryota > Metazoa > Chordata > Amphibia > Anura > Hylidae > Dendropsophus > Dendropsophus ebraccatus. The sequence continues at coordinate 39,105,972 of NC_091458.1, read as the reverse complement.
ATAAGTAACAACATATCAAAAATTAATTTTGGCCGGACTTCTCCTTTAACCCCTTAGTGACCGGCCTATTTTGGGCATAATGACCAAGCTATTTTCTTACTCTTTTCACTGCCGCCTTTTGCCCACCTAGCCGTAACAGGGTTTTTTTTTTGTAAGCGGGGCCACTTTTACTTTTTATTGACGCCATTTTGGGATCCATGAAACTCATTGATTGATTTTTACGAACCCCTTTTTTGGAGAGATAAAAGAAAAAATGTAATTTCTTTTTCTTTTTATATTAAACTTACACTACTTAGCGTGTGGTAATAATATTGTTTTATAGCTTGGGTCATTACGGATGTGGCGATGCCAAACATGTATACTTTTTAAAAATGTTTTATGTAACAATTTATTTTTATGGGGTATAAGTGACATTTTATTATTGGGGGGAGGAGTTGTTTTATTATGCTTTATTGCACTTTTTTGTACTTTCACACTAGTGTACTTTAGTGTACACTAGTGTATATTAACTAGGGATATTCTGATTACTGATACTGTAGTGCAGTGTATTGTATATGTCAGCATTATGCTGACAGGCAATCTATGCAGCCATGTGTAGAGGCATATCTATAGGAAGCCCCCAGGACTGCCAGGGATTGGAAGCTTCGTCACTGGACTACCAATCAGTAAGTATAACTCGCTCGGAACCTGTTATATGCCGCTGTCATGATTTGACAGCAGCATTTAATAGATTAAATCAGGATGGTCAACCAAGCTGATTGTTCATGTGTATGAGGAGATTGGGCGAGACAGCTGCTGGCCGATAGCTATTAAAAGTGCACGGCCACCTTTAGGGAATATGCTCCCCTTCCATGCTTGTACACGTATTACCACATATACTGGTTACTAGAGGTTGCCCCCATAATAGGGAAGGTCATTGGTGCAGGAAGATATTTGTGTCCTTACAAAATATATAGCTGGAAGAAGCCAGGAGTGAGGATCCCCATTTAGGAACCAGAGCTAGAGTCTGTATACTGTGCAAGAAAACGGTATATACTGACATTCAGCCTTATTAATAATAACATGTTTTCAGGCTGCACCCCCTCTTTATCAGATAACTAGGATACAGGCCATACACAAACACTGCTGGTATATAAATGTTTTAAGGGCACCAAAAGCAGCCTATAAAGAGGTTGTAAATCATACAAGTATTTCCTGATGCCTGGCTTCTTCCTCCTGTATACAACAGTGTCTGCAATAGTGCAGGCCACAATGTTGTTACGGTCCCCATGAAAACTGATCAGAGTCCTTCAGACAATAGGGTGATAAATCTTCTCAGGGAATTGTATGGTCTACAAGTACAAGAACTAGCAACGTGCACAGAGGTCGGCTATGATTTTGCTATGAGCTTTGTATTACCTTCTACATCAGCAAGACAAGGAGGTAGTAAACCAGGATAGGAATAGATTGATCACACAAAATAGATTCTTCAAGGATTCACATACAGAACAAAAAACACACTTGTATTATCTCAGCTTTTTACTACTCATTCGGCTTTACAAGCAAGAGCTAGTTTAATGGCTTTGAGGAGTCATAGCTTTACTTTTATTATATTAGGTCAATGTGGGACTCCTCGACAACCGCAATGACTTCTTCCTTATAGTAAGACTCTGTTCACACCGGCATTATGGTGTCTAAATATAATGGAATAAATCCCTGGATTCCATTGAAATATAAAATTAGGACTGAGTCAGGATTTCTGTCATACTGACGGCAAGAACAAAAGTGCCTGCTCCGCTAGGCTTGTAACCAACAATGATCAAGACCTTGAATCCCCCGCGAATGGTATAAAAAATGTGTGACATAACAAGGAAGTACCAATGAGTGTTTTACCACGGTATGTTGTTGACTGTCTTTTATTGTATTATTTTTTGTAATTTTTTATTATATGGGTGTCATAACACACATCAATATCCCTAAGGCCCTGGCTGGTCTTCTATAGCTTCATTATGGAAAGGACTTATGTACTATACCCTACTGTACCTTGGAGAGAAGAGGCCCAGCCATGGTTTGTCCTATTCCCTTTGATATTGGTTGTTAATAACCTGTGCAGGAGAAAGTATATAGAAGGTGGAGGATATTTTAAAGGGTCATATAGAGGGCAAGAAGAGGAAGAAAGAAAGCAGGTCAGGACCCGGAGTTATAACTGGGCCCATTTTGATCTTTGCTATGACACCCTTTGTCTTTTATGTATTCCCATAGTCATTTCTCAGCTGTTAGCCACAGCTTACAATCCTAACCAATTCCCTGCCTCGTGTGCTTATAATTTATAGAATGTAATCTTATGCATTCCTTCTATAGACTCCAGTTACTGCAGAATTTACATCCTCGAAATATCCAGACTTAAATTAGTAAATTAAATTATGTAGAGGATTATGTTCTCCTAAGAACAGATGGGGCAATAGAACACATCAGGCACTGATATTAAAGAGATAACTTAGTCATTCTCATGCTATGTGCACGTAAAATATATCTAGTGAATAAAGACTTTTACCTTGTCCAGAAGGCTAGCTGTCACCGTGTCTCATCTGCCGTAAGGATCTGTGATGGAGACATCTTGCATCCTCTGTAAAAGTGATAAAATATAGAATTAGAATAAAGAATTACAGATTAGGGCTATGTTCACACTACGTTAAAAACAAGACCATATTTCATAACAATGGCCGTATTCGCACAAACAACGGCCGTTATTTGAAAATAACGGCCGCTTTTTGAGCATATATACCGCCGTTGTTATGAAATACGGCCGTGTTTTTTACATAGTGTGAACCCAGCCTTAAAATATGATTGCACAGATAATGAAATAAAGAGCGCTCTTCAATTATATGAGTTTTTATTATGGAACTTTAATAAATTTTTTTAGCATTTTGTCGTTTGTACCGGACCTCAAAGTAGAAGTACAGCGGATTATAAAATCCGTCAGCTGTCAGGGGCAGGGGGAAATTGATTACAAGTACTAACTTACCTCTCCAAATGCCCGCGATGAGCAGAGGGACCAGCCGTGGGACCCCCGCCGGCCTTCAGGATCTCCAGAGCTGACACATCACGACATGGCTGATTGGCTGAGTGGCCAGTGCATTAGCTGGGTCAGACCTTTTCCCCCCTGAGCCATGACGTCATCACAACTCGGGAGAAAATGCCTTCCAGCCTGGGTCCAACTGCTCACTGCGGGCACGAGGAGGGGTGAGTTAATACTTGTGATCAATTTCCCCCTGCCACTGGATTTTATAATCTGCTGGACTTCTCCTTTAAGTGGCCTTCTTCCTATTTTTTGTATAGTTTTTGGTGCAGCATTTGTGAAGATTTTTCAACATTTTTATTTATTTACTTTTCTGCAAATAAATGGTGCTGAGGATGAAGGTAAGAAAATTACCTTATTTCTCAGTGCCCCCTACTTAAAGGAAACATAACAAGTTAGTCTTCTAAACTGCTGTTAGTTTTCCTTTAAATAGAAATAATTTACAAATCTATATAAATCTAAACATCTAAACAGCTAAATGACTGGCGTCAGAGAGATCTCTGATATCAGTCATTAAAGTTTACCTGTCATTAAAGAGACTCTGTCAGTAGGTTTCTGCTGTCCTATCTCAGGGTAGCATAAACTAGTGACATAGAAGCTGAACAGAATGATGTATCACTTACATTGTTCTGTGCAGCTGATCAAGAGATATATTTATGAATAACATGGACAATAAGTAGTCCTCTCCATTATGTGCATTAGCCCAGTAGTCCTCAATATTCAGCAGAAAACTGAGAAGCAGAAAACTCCACCCACCAACTGCTGATTGGCAGTTATCTATCCATGCTGTGTAAAGGCAGTCAACTGTCAATCAGCAGCTGGAGGGTGGGAGGAAGGGTGTGGCAAGTATCCTATTCTCCTGCATATTAGGAGAACAACTGAACAAAATGATGTAAGTAATACACTGATCTGTTTAGCATTTCTGTTACTAGTTTATGCTGCCCTCATTTAAGGCGGCATAAACCTAGTGACAGATTCTCTTTTTAAAAAAAAATGTCACAAAGACATATCAAAAAATTTAATCCGTCTGGTGACCAATGAGGAGAATGACCTCCAATGTGACAGGTTCCCTTTAAAGGGGTAGTGCGGTGCTCAACATTTATTCACTAAATGATGTTATGTAAGTGAATGGCCCCCTTCCCCGTGTTCCCCCCACCCTCAGAAGTGTGGTGCATTATACTCACCGCATTACTGTCAACCCCGGCCGCAATCTTTGGACAATGACGCTCCAGCCGTCCCTCATGCTGGTCCCCCTCCGACACGTCATCAGCTGCTCTGCCTTAGTTATGCTCAGCCAATTGCGGCTGAGCAGCTGATGATGCGCCGGGGGGGGACGGCTGGAGCGGTCTTCAGTAATGCGGTGAGTATAATGCACCACACTTCCGGGGGTGGGGGGAACACGGGGAAGGGGGCCATTAACTTAAATAACACACATTACAAAGTTATATAACTTTGTAATGTGTGTTATTTAGTGAATAAATGTCGAGCACCGCATTACCCCTTTAATTCAAATAAAAATATTCACTTACCCTAACTGAGGAAAAAACCTCCATAATGCAGACAGGAAAACTTCATTGTACCAAAATAAATATCTCACAATGTTACAAAATGTCAATAGGTAGTGGCGATGATCAGCTCACACCCTAGCCCTATCCACCTAACATAACTTACAGCTCCCAACAACAAAGTCAGACCTACTAAGAGATGTTTATCTGAATTGTTGTCCCACGGCTCATCAATCCCAGTCACCAAACAATAGAAGAAGCAGATTCTCCATCCTCGGTGCCTGTCATTCACATCACAGATTTAATGAGCTGTGGATTAGCTCGTCCATACCGTCTTTTCTGGCCAAAATGTCAGTGTGTGAAACCTGCCGTTGGCAGTGCTAAGCCAATGTGGGGGGCACATGTGCCTCTAATCTCGACAGGCCAGATGTCCACTCTTTTATTTTGCTTTGTTGCACGGAATAATAATCTAAAACACGTATACTTTTACGGGGCTGAATATTTTATATAAAGCAATTGTCTGATAAAGTCTACCTCCTACAGATGGAATATACTGGGCCAAATACATGGCGATTTGAAGACAAAGAGTCGACGCGACCGGCTAAGCTGCATTTCTTTGTACGGTATGATGTCATCTGGGACAAGTGCCTTGATGGAAAAGATGCTATCATGCATAATTTAATCCACAGTTATGACAAAGCATCAGATCAAAGCTCCATTTATGAAGACTTTAATATGAATGCTTGTTAAATACATGAGGATGTCTCCGAATATGTCAGACACTTCTGTAACTTCTAGTTCTAAAAAGTAGAGCGTGATATAATATGTAAGACGGTATTATTGCGGTGTGCAATACACTGGTGTTACTAAAAGAAGAATACATGGCCTTGTATCAATGATTTGAGCTGCAGTAAATGGGTGATCAGTGGGGAACTTTCTGCTGGGATCCTCATGGAGAGTCCGCTGTGAACAGTAATAAGTGGGAGCTATCTGTAAATAAAGGGGTTTCCAACAATGTTAGTAAATGTCTGATTTCTTTGGACCCCACTGTTTGGACCACCTGCGATTGCAAGGTTCGGTATACCCCCCTTGTAAATGGACCAGTCATAGACGCTGCCATTTAAAAACTCCTTACAAGGGTACACTGGGGAGAGAAAGATATCAGAAAGTTATACTGATATGTACATTTACTTCTATTAAAAAAACTCCTGTCTTCCAGTACTTATCAGCTGCTGTATGTCCCGCAGCAAGTGCTATATTCTTTCTAGTCTGACACGGTGCTCTCTGCTGCCATCTCTGTCTGTGACAGGAACTGTCCAGAACAACAGCAAATCCCTATAGAAAACCTCTGGGGGCAGTGATTAGAGACCTACCACCTATTCTGGAAATAGGTAATAAATGAAAAGGCAGGGGCCTTCAGCTAAGTTCTACCCTTTTTGGTGTGTATTAGTTTAGCTAAGAGGGGCTTAGAAGTCACAGTGTATCATTTCTTAGAAGTCCTACAGCCCATTACAGATAGAGGGGCCTAGAAGTCCCATACCCTAGAGGTCACCATTGAAAACTTATACTGATAAACTAGTGACAGGGTGTCCTTGCTACAGACAGCAGGGGCCAAGATTAACCCATTCCTGTGATAATACATAAAGTCATAGAACACTAATCTGAGAAAGGATAAGGCAGTGGGCTTTCATAGTGGGTTCTTCTTTTGCATGCAATATCCATAAACAGGCTTTACAGGGAGTCTACAGGGTCCTGTATAGTAACCTGATGTAGTTCTCCTTCTAACTCCACGATTGTCATTGCTGGGTTTTGCTCTTGCATGTTGTGTAACCTGGATGCATATGTGTTCTTTAAAAAAAAAAAAAGATCTTGCCTTTCATTTGTCTGGGCACAGAATGGCATAATTACACTTGGACGGCTGACAGCACCTTTCAATGTCATGTGCAGCTGTGTCAAGGCTGGCTCCATAAGCTAGAATGGTCATAAATATGATTAACAAGCAGTGCTTTGTTCCCTAATGACTACAATCAGGCGGCCAATAGAGATTTACACTAGTCTTACAAAGCATTTATCAGCCATTATCCACACTCTGCTTTATCCTCCAGATGATGTACAGTACATTACGCTTTTACTGAGACAATACTGTATCTAAAGAAACACGGGTAGAACATTATTCTGTATTCCACATTATTATTATACATGGGAGAAAGGAAAAACTCAGTCAATGTAGATCCAACACTATACAAGAACATGGAGTATATCACTCAATGTAATTGGATTAAAGGTGCAAGATACTGTAATTTATATATCAAGTCCATTTAGTTTATTGTTTTGAATATATCACGCACATGATCAGAACATTACTAAGCCATGGTTTTCTTGAAGGGCTGGGCAGTGCAGTGTCCTACTACATGTGTTACCAGTGGCAGTATGGTTGTCAGACAAGACAAACCCCCAAATTAGACTATATTTGCACTTTGCAGTCCGTCTCCTGATCACATTGTAAAAGAAGAGCCCATGGAGCCTCAATCGAAGAGTCTCGAAACACAGGACTAGCCAGATATCCCTCTGGGAAGAACCTTGGCTTTTCCCTGGTTTTGTTTTTTCCTTTGTCATTACATTGACTTATAGAGCCACTTAATATGGTGGTTTTGGTGGTTTCCCTACAGGAGCCACCCCTTGGCTGGGTCCTTTCCGGAGGGATATTTGGCTAGTCCTGTGTTTCGCGACTCTTCAATGAGGCTCCACGGGCTCTTCTTTTGCATATTCATGTTTCCCAGGGGGCAGTGCACCTAGGATTTCACTGCATTGAGCGCTTTAACTAGCAGCCCCAAGTGTTATTGTTTGGCTGGTCTTCCTGAGATCAGCGATCGTTTTTTCTTTTGATTACATTGTATACTAAGTGACTGTTCACTCTGCTGCTTCCCAATGGTCATTCAGTAACATAGTGGGAGCAAATGCACTAGATACATTACATACACACCTGGGGATAGAAACCCCTAGAAAATGTTTAAGTGTGTGTTTTGGGGTGTGGGGGGGAGGATGGGGTGGAAGTGTTATTTTTTGTGTATAGAGGGAGAAGTTCAGTGCAGTGTGGTAATGTAGTAAGGGTCAGTGTAGAAAACTGTGTACAGATAGAGCCTGGGTCAAATGGGACCTCTGTCCAGCAAGTTTTCCGAGAATTCTAGTCCTATATGGCCCGTATCAACACTGAGGACCTCAACACCAAGCCAAAAATAGTTATAGTTGGATAGATTGATAATTTATGTGTCTATGCCTTTATTAAAATTGAGAACAATTTACAGTATACTGATATGTCATTCAAAAGTTGTAAGTGCACCAAAATGTTTAATTAACTTGAGGAGTAAAGTATTAAATGATAGCTGGGACCCACAGTGATTTTGTGTACAGTGGTCCCAAGTTTCTTGTCTGAATAGAGAGGTGCCCATATGTGCACCCTACAATGGTAAGGCTGCATTCACACGTCCCATAAAACTGTCTATGGTGGTGGATCCGCAACCACAGCCAATTTTAGGAACCATTCAAGCCAATGCAGCCATTCATACGATCATGTGATCCCCACCGCAAAAATATTGGACATGTCCTAGTGCGGATCGCGGCACGGATATCCCCTGCCGCCCGGCAGCAGAAATGACAGGATTGCAGAAGAAAACTATTCCCATACTTCCCCTGTGCTGGTGACACGTAAGGGGGAGTAGACGGGTAGTTGTCTTCTGCGCTCCTGTCATCTCTACTGGTGGGGGGCTGCAGTTTGGAGGATCTGTGCTGCGATCCTCCTCCGGTCATCGCGGCACAGATCGTGCGAATGAGGCCTAAAACGACAGTGTGCACATGTGACCACTGCTCCATTTAGACAGGAGACTTGGGACCCCTATTCTGTAAGTTGACATTTTGCACTATTTTCTAAGCTTTAGGAACTAGGAGCAGCACCAGTAAATTACATATTTTTCATATCCTAGACATTCTATTTTTGGCTTTTTTTTCCTTTAAGAAAACAATTATTTTCCACATGGTATCCCAATGGAAAGACCTTACACCCTTACCCGCAACCATAGCATTACTTGTTATCCCGCCTGGATGCCCACCAAGCTCTAGTTCACAGATCTATAGTTTTCTATGTTTTATACTGATAAAGACTGACAAGTCCATATGTAACAATCCAAAAACACACACTACCTGCAATAAACATAAAAAATTGTTTATATTTAGGCAAAAAAAAGGCAAAGCAATTCATGAATCTGTATTTTTTAGGTCTTTTTACAGGTAACTTCCAGCATAGACAAGAAAACCTCTTCAAGGGGATTGTCTCGATCAGTGCTACCGATGGAAATGTTATGCCATTTAAAATGCTTCTGCTGATCCATCAACAAATTTTAAAGGGGTTACCCAGCGCTACAAAAACATGGCTACTTTCTTTCAGAGACAACTGGACTCTTGTCTCCAGTTCAGGTGCGGTTTGCATTTAAGCTCCATTCACTTCAATGGAACTAAGCAGCAAAACCCCACCCAATCTGGAGACAAGAATGGGGCTGTTTCTGGAAGAAAGTGGCCATGTTTTTGTAGCGCTGGAAAACCCCTTTAATAATACTATTTTTATTATTTTTTATCCTATTTTTATTGATCCTGTTCTCAATGTAATAAATATTATAGAGAATTTGTAGCTACAATAAATGCTATTTTCTTGGGAGAGCACGGTAAGAGTTACATATGGTAGTCATAAAGAGTGGGTGCTCAGAAAGAGTGAAGTGCTCAGCTATGCGCTTATCTGCCTGTCTCTTCCCGTACTTATCCGCTGCCGTATGTCCTGCAGGAAATGTTTCCTTTTCAGTCTGACACAGTGCTCTCTGCTGCCACCTCTGTCCGAGTCAGGAACTGTCCAGAGCAGTAGCAAATCCCCATAAAAAACCTCTAATGCTCTGGGCAGTTCCTGTCTCGGACAGAGATGGCAGCAGAGAGCACTGTGTCAGACTGGAAAGAAAACATTTCCTGCAGGACATACAGCAGCTGATAAGTACTGGAAGACTTGAGATGTTTAAATAGAAGGAAATTACATATCTATGTAACTTTCTGAAACCAGTTATTCTGAAAGAAAAAGATTTTCACTGGATAACCCCTCTAAGGGGTTAATTACATGCACTGCTCCATTGGTACAAATATGAGGGGTAAGGACCAGGAATCAGCTGTCTACAGATGAGTGACCCTTCTTTTGTCGCAGACTGGTTTAGCTAGTATGGGATAGTATTCTTTCTTTAATTATTTGTATATAGATATAGAGCTAACGCAATAGGTAATAGACAATTACACAAATGTAAATGCTGTATTTGCATGTGTATATATAATATATATAGTTTGGAGTATGTTGTGCGCTTATAGCAACATGTTGAAACTCCTCGTCATGTAAACAGCTTGAGATGAAAAATCCAGATTGGAAACGATGAATATGAATATGTAGGAGTGGAGTTTGGCAGAGAACATTTAACCTGATGTCTATGACAAAGCGAACTGTGTGGATATAAAACAAGATCATTCTGATGAAAACGTATTAAGCGGATTCAGGATTAGTGAACGGACACGATTCCCTGACTTACTCATTCTATCAAGGGGTGAAACATATAGATATAATCATATTTTCATTTTTATGATATTTACTGATGGTTTCTGGCATGATACTGTTGTGTTTATTCAATGATCTATATCCCAACTATTATCATTGTTTATCACACTGTGATGACTATAGCATGGACACATGCCAAACAAATAGGTCAGTAAAGAGACCCTGCCAGTAGGTTTATGGTGTCCTATCTCGGGGTAACATAAAATAGTGACAGAGAAGCTGAACAGAATAATGTATCACTTACATTGTTCTGTGCAGCTGATCCAGAGATATCCTGCTGAATAACATGGACAATAAGTAGTCCTCTCCATTATGTGCATGAGCCCAGTAGTCCTCTATATTCATGAGAAGGAGAAAACTCCGCCCACCAGCTGCTGATTGGCAATTATCTATCCATGCTGTGTATAGGCAGTCAGCTGTCAATCAGCAGCTGGAGAGTGGGGGAGGGATGCGGCAAGAATCCTATTCTCCTGCATATTAGGAGAACGGCTGAACAGAATTATGTAAGTAATACAACTTTCTGTTCAGCATTGCCGTCACTGGTTTATGCTGCATTCATTTAAGGCATCATACATCTAGTGACAAATTACTTTTAAATGGTTGGAATTTTGGTAATTTATAATCTACAACATAGTTTACAGGGGTTGCCATTTTGGAAAAACAATTTTTTATGTCTTTTAATAAAATTAACACAAAAAGGCAAAAAAACAGCAGTCAAGTGAATTAACTATTCAACTATGATCTATAATAAATAGAGGTGAGTGAACCTTGAGAATGCTCATGTTTTTCTGAACCCAAGTGTGCGTAATTTGGTTACCGATGACTGAAGAAGTTGGATGCAGCCCTTGGGCTGCCTAGAAAACAGGATGTATTTAACTTCTTCAACCACCGGTAATAAAATGCTGCATACTTGGGTTCAGCCAAACCCAAGCATGCTCGAGGTTCTGTCATCACTAATAATAAACTGATTGAATGATTGCCACCCTTTGAGAACTCTATAATATAAAGGTATCTTTGGGTTGGAAAATTTCCCCAAAACCTGATCTTCAGTGTATGAAGTTTTCCTTTGTGTTTTTGGATAAAAAATTAAGACTTGGGGGGGGGGGGGGGGGGGGAATGATTTATCAAACATGGTGTAAAGTGAAACTGGCTCAGTCGCCCCTAGCAACCAATCAGATTCCACCTTTCATTCCTCACAGACTCTTTGGAAAATTAAAGGTGGAATCTGATTGGTTGCTAGGGGCAACTGAGCCAGTTTCACTTTACACCATGTTTGATAAATTACCCCCATAGGCTATGTTCCCACAACGGAAAAATGACAGGCCCTTAAAGACAAGCGCACATAATGTTTATGATCGTCATTTGTGGCCGTCTTTTGGCGCTAAAATGACAGATGTCCAAAATGTAGCCATAAAGGGAGACTGTTAGGGGCCATTCACATAGATGAATTATTGACTGAATAGACCAATTATTGCCACATGTAAAAGATCCATTGATCAACAAACAAGCAATCATTTGTGTGCTGATCACTGGGATCAATGACGTAAGTGAAGGGTCACACAAATGATTAGCTGCCAGACCAGTGTTCATATCAGGCATGGGTTTACCTGCCTAAAAAACCTCTTAGGGACTCTGGAGAGGCAGAACACTTCTGGAGCAGGATTTTAAAGTCTACGTTACTCACACTAAGGGGGTACAGAGAAGACTCGACGGTGGGAATTGCAGTGTTGAGAGAGTGCTGTGTCCGTGTCTTTCAGGCAGGCTTAGAGATGAGCGAACCTTGTGGTGCGTTTACACAGAGAGATTTATCTGACAGATTTTTGAAGCCAAAGCCAGGAACAGACTAGAAGCAGGGAACAGGTCATAAAGAAAAGACTGAGATTTCTCCTCTTTTCAAATCCATTCCTGGCTTTGGCTTCAAAAATCTGTCAGATAAATCTGTCTGTGTAAACGCACCATGAGAGATGAGCAACATTTCAGAAGGCTCAGGTTCTTCCAAACCTGGACAAGTCTCTCTGGTAGTTTTCTACATGTTATAGATTACAGTCTAAGCTATTAAATGTACATGTCATTTTAGGTGACTTTCAGGTTAAGCTGTCCTTTGTGTATACATGAGGTGTTGCACTAAATCTGGTCGTTATATAATTTAATATTGCTGTGTTCACCATTAAAAAAAAAAAAAAAAAAAGCTAGTGGGTAAAGCCTAACACATATGATGTCGCCTATACACTGTAGAAACAGAGAAGGGGATCCCATTTTTCTATCCCTTTATAGCTCACCCTGAGAAACAGCAGCATGGAGGACATTATAGTGCAGTTCAGAGCTGTCTATGATGTGAATCATGAGATCTAATACTCACAGTAAGCATATGCACTTTGCAACCTCTATTTCTGCCACTGGCTGTCTCCATCTAGTCCCCCCTCCCATCCCCCTTCCCTATCCATAGACTAGTATAGGCAACCTGTACATTTATCCCTTAGTGAGCTGATCCCTCTTGTAAAAGACACAATGGTCTTGAGAGGTTTTTAAGAATGAACGATGAGACATTTCTCTGATAAGATATATTACAGTCTTTATTGTATTCACGCCTACTATCTATCCATAACGAGTTTGCTCACAGAGCATTGCCCAAACTAGATACAGTGAGACCGACTATACGGAAGGGAGGACTTGTTATTAAGGGGGTTTGCTGTTCCTATTCAGTGGCTTCAAAAACATCTTGGAAAAAGTAAAGAATTGAAGCACACAGAGGATTGAATTATAAATGATTATACCAGAAAATAATATATTCACATTTTTTTGCAACACTCTCAATTTTTGTGCAAAGCATAAGAAAAGTAGCAATTTTTTTTAAAACTTTTTTATACTTGATAAATTCCTCCCAAACTCAAAACCCTTTAAAGTTCATTGTTATTTCTATGCTGAAAGTGCAAATAGGTTCTTGTCAATCTGGCGATCGCAGAGGTCACCACTCATGGACCCCACTGATCATCACTGTGGACGTCAGAAGTCTGTTAGAAGAGCAGATGGTTGCTTTAAGCCATAGTCAGCAAGGAAACAATTATGGATTAATTATTAACGAGACATTAATGAATCCTGAGCCTGAGTCATAGGCCTCACTGTCATCACTGCTACATAGTCATAAGAAGCTTCATCTGCTATATGCCTGCACGTCAGATAAATGTTATTTCTCCTCTTTAGACGTCTTCCAAGTAAGGGTATGAGCACACAGAATACGCACGGAGACTTCACCGGCGAATAGCATTGACTTTATGGGACTCAAGCGGAACTTCAAGCGGAAGCCGTGCAGCGGAATCCACTTAAAACATCTGCGCGTATTCCTTAGTGTGCACATACTCTAAGGGCCCTACTACACGGAGCGATAATCAGCCAAATTGGCCCGATTTGGCCGATTATCGCTCCGTGTAAAAGAGACGATCAGCCGATGAAACGATAATCGGCTGATCGTTTCTTTAGGTCCTGATTTAAATCATCAGGCCACCAACCGTGCATGGCTACGCGTAACAGCAATGCACGGCCGACAGCTGACGATTCAACAGTTTACATAACCTGTCCACGCTCCAGGTCTTCTCCTACGCTGTTTCCTTCCCGGTCCCAAGCACTGCAGCTTCAGAGTGAGCGACGGTCCCGGCCAGGGAACATGGACAGGTAATGTAACAAACTGTTTGAGCAAGGCCTGCATGAACATCGCTAATGATGTTCGTGCAGCCCTTGCTAAACGATTATCAGGCCAAGTAATAGGCCAAGTAAGCGAGCACCAATCTAGCAGATCATCGCTCATTTACAGTATTGATCGGGCCTTCATTGGCCCATGTAATAGCACCCTAAGTGTCAGTAGTAAGTATACGTCCAGCACAGTAGAATAAAAGTACATTGTCTGAATCTCTACTATTCCCAGCAAAGTCATTCATGTATAATACAGGTGCACCCTGTAATGCGCTCTTCTCCCTTGCTGGAATGGCTACCTCCCAGGACTGTAAACACACTCTTTCCTAATGCTGAACCACAGAACAGCTAATAAAATATCCAATGATACAAACCACTGCGATTCACTGCAAAAATTAAAAAAACAACAACAACAAAAAAAAAACATGTTATAATTGCACAAGATTGCACAAGGCAAAGAATGGAATGATTAATTCAGGGACGTTGTTGTCTTCATTACTTGATCACAGAGAAATGAAACCTCCCTGGACATTTGCATTGAAATGATTATGCAAAAGACTGTAAAGCAATCAGATTCGTGAGCGCCGCACATCCTGGATTCACAGTCAGCTACTTGATACGGCACAAAACCCACTGAGAGCAAATGAATCTGGACCATCTGTGCTACAAATACCAGCGGGACAAAGACTTCTCTACAGACCTACTTCTCTGTGCTCTACTCTGAAATCCAGGAGAATAGGGGCAGCTATCTGTTAGTCGACCAACATAGAATCTGTCATCACTTTGTAGCTTGTACTCCATTCATATGTATTATATAAGGGATAATAATAGTTTCGCCTTAGTGTATTGGAAAGGAAAATGCAGAGAATCTCTCTAAAGGCGAAGTGTTCTGCATGGTATATACTGCGGTCATGGGTCACACGGCTTAATCAAAAGGAAAAGGGAAGGACAAAGACTATATACTACAACACAGACATAAAGAGGAGTGATATTGTGTATCATGTATTCTGTATCTGGATGAGATTTGGTGGCGGAATACATTTCTGTGATAAAATAGCTTTATTTATTGACTTATTGTATTCAACAATGGATCTAACAGTTACGGAAAAGAATATATACAGTAAATGTATACCATCTAATAAAGTGATAACTGACTGGGAGCCAAGGGCCAGTCTTTAGTTGGATTATTTAGGTACCTAACCCCCTGCACAGCCACCATAGAAGACAAACAAGTAAGAAAAATATATCCACCTTAAGGACTATTGTAATTTTACTATCCCCCATTCCAAAGATATAATCTCACCCTGGTCTGTCTGGTACCCATGTATCATCTACTTCCTTCCCTTAGGTAATATCTACATTCCCCAGGTCTCATGCCCCTTAATGGTATCATGTCTCCATCCTTCATGCCAAGTATCACACCCAAACCTCCCTATCATCCATATACTGGTATCTCCCCAAGTAGGATATCTCCTTCCTCTGTCCTCCATCCCACAATATCATCTTGTTCCCATCTCTCCACTTTCTTTAAATCCCATCTTTTTCATTTACTAAGTATCCTCTTTGAACGTATTTGGATCAAGAGATGTTGAGTAATGTGTTGATGTACTGTACCAGGCTATATTCCTAGTGGCAGCAACAGCGCCCCCTGTGCTATGAAGTAATAAGCCGTATGCCAGCCTTAGTCCCTGGGGAGGGCACCTTTATAAGATACCTTGCTTTTCCCATCATATAAAGTAATGGCCTATTGCTATATGCCATCAAGTGGACTGGGTTAGCCCTGCAACCTCTTTTTTTCTCAGGATCGGTGAGTGTCTGACCTCTGGGACCTTCACCAATCTTAATGTGATTACATTATCTATATGCCGCTAATTTAAAAGATGGTAATAACCATTTAAAGGGTTATTACCATCTGCAGATAATGGGGGAGATTTATCAGACATGGTATAAAGTCCTCACAGACTCTTTGGAAAATGAAAGGCGGAATTTTATTGGTTGCTAAGGGCAACTGAGCCAGTTTCACTTTACACCATGGGGGAGATTTATCAAACATGGTGTAAAGTGAAACTGGTTCAGTTGCCCTTGGAAACCAATCAGATTCCACCTTTCATTTTCCAAAGAGTCTGTGAGGAATGAAAGGTGGAATCTGGTTGCTAGGGGCAACTGAGCCAGTTTCACTTTCCATCCATATAATAGGGAATATTAATCAGACCCCCATCAATTAGCTTATTTCCCCTATCTTATAGATAGTAGATAACTTCTATTGATGGGAATACCCCTTTAATGACATCCCAGACACTTAAATTCATGAGATATGATATCCTTTGATAGACTGAGGCCTGCATATAAAGCTGACATATTTTGACATAACAACATGGGAGTATACAGTATTTTGGCAGATTTACTATATGTGTTTCTCAAGGTGATCCATAAATGTGTACATGCCATGTAGTATTATCAATACACAGAATCATCACTATAGATTGCTAAACAACTCCAAATGGAAAATAGTCGTGATTTTACTATGCCCGGTCTCCACTCTCTAGGACACAATACACGACCATTGTTAGTATAAACAAATTCCACGGCTCTCGGAATTTTGCATCCCAAACACAAAATAGAAAATCAGTTCTATTATTAGAGTAGTGCAATGTCCAGGAAATGGAACTCCTTCAACATACAGTAAATGTTGCCTGTAAAGATATCATAGAGGCAGACAATGTGGCTGTTTTGGACCCCTGGAGGGAGGAGACTCACCCCAGGTTCAGTGTGTCACGTAAAATGGGGGCTAAGAACCTGTGCAGGGATCTACCCCCCATAGACTAGGGCAGGGGTACTCAACAACTTTTAGTGAAGGTCCACTTACCGGGGTCTATTGTCAGGTGAAGGTCCAAGCTGAACATTAAGTAGGAAACGTGTTTTGTTAACTTTTCACAAACATTGTTGAACTATTTACATACACTTGCTTATTAGCGGGAAAACTGTCATTTTTTCTCTTTCACCAGCCCTTTTAAATTAGGTGCAATGGGGGTGACTGCCCCAGTAGTATATAGCCCCTCTGTGCGCTCTCCCCCAGTAGTATATAGCCCCCCTGTGCGCTTTCCCAAGTAGTATATAGCCCCCCTGTGCGCTCTCCCCTGTAGTATATAGCCCCCTGTGTACTCTCCCCCTGTAGTATATATGCCCCCTGTGCACTCTCCCCCAGTAGTATATAGCCCCCCTGTGCTCTCTCCCCCTGTAGTATATAGCCCCCTGTGTGTGTAGTATATATGCCGCCTGTGAATGTGGCCAAAACCACTCTCCCATTTCTCTCCCAGTAGTCATGGCTCCCAGTAGCTGTTACCAGGATTATTGCCCATACGCCTATTGGTTACCGCATGAGGGTCTGGTTTCAGCTGTGGTGACGTACAGTAAATTTGGGAATGCGGCCTGTTACTGATCAGATTTCAATTTGATGTTCAGAAACTAGAAAATCATGATGCTAATTGGTGAGTGAAGATGGAGGTTTCAGGTTCAGTGCCTAGGGCAGCAGCAGCTGGTAATATGGCCCTGGGAATAGGGAATCAAGTTGGCAGAAATCAGCTAAAATTCACAAGAGCCTCTACATTATTCTTTATTAATAGCCTATGCTCCACTATTAGGGTGGGTTCACATTAAGGAATTCTCGCGGATAAACTCAGCGGAATTCCGCCGTCTGTACGCGCTCACGAATGCGTGCCTTTCCGCCGGCTCCATAGACACCATTCTATGGGACGGCTGATTTTGCATTCCGCCGAAAGAACTGACATGTCAATTCTTTCAGCGGAATGCGGAATCAGCCGGCCCATAGAATGGTGTCTATGGAGCCGGCGAGCGCGTACAGCCAATGGAATTCCACTGAGTTTTTCTGCGAGAATTCCTCAGTGTGAACCCACCCTAAAAGCATAACAAAGTCTGGAGTGCCCATTTAATTACTAACCTTTTTTGTAGCTGTTTTGGCAACTAAACTTGGCCACCAGCATTCCCAGAAGATGATATTCCTATTAGACAGGACTGCACACTCTTTACATCTAATACTTGCCAACCATACCTTCTTTTAAATTGGGTAGTGCAGGAGAACGACTCGAAGTATACGCCTATCGGAAGCTATGATATCATATCTGTCTATGATGTAGTCTCTATGGGCAAACATAAATGTTAACGCTTTATAGTGTAATATTTAGTAATACATGTTACATTTGAGGATACATTGCATAGGTCTGAGTTCCCGCCCGTATAGCACAGAGTGACATTCACAGTTCTGCTGGTCTTCATTGGAAACCATCAGCAAGCTTGTGATCAGACAAACCCTTAACAACAGTAACAATTATGAGCTTGTTAATTATTTAAGACATCAAACTGTATTGCTAAGTAGGTTATGATCACAAGCCATAGTTCTGATTCTATAATTATAAGATGTGTATAGTTCAGTAATGAACAAGCCTGCAGCACTGCACTATAAACCCACATATAAGTATATTACTAACACCACATTAACCTTATGATCTCACTGCACAATGCAGTTCCTGTCTATAGGAGACCCAAGCCCTCCAACCTACAGCTCTACCGATAGGGGGTGCAAGTAAACAGTAGGAAATAGGGGTGGAAATTTAAGGTGAAATTTTTTTTCCCACCTTACTTAATGTTAGAACCACTATACCTGTCTGAGATATCGACGACCTAGACACAAACCATAGTTATATGAAAGAACATTCTGAAATAATAAAGATGATGGTAGACCTACATCCATAATAGTCATGAAATATGTAACAGTCCATACATGAGTAATTAACAGTGGCTGTAATGTCTACATCAATCTTTTAGCAGTACTATGAATCCCCTACAGGTATTGTACCTACACAACGTGTCCAATATGTACAATGCATTGTACTATATTGGGGAACAAGATTATATGCAATTCCTTAAAACACTTTCATTAGCTGAATGACTGTAAAGCAAACACAAGGCAAAGAGGAAGAAGAGAAGCTGTGGGCAAACCATATCCCCTACAGTAGCCTGTATAAACAGGCT
Organism: Dendropsophus ebraccatus; assembly: GCF_027789765.1. Classification (NCBI taxonomy): domain Eukaryota; kingdom Metazoa; phylum Chordata; class Amphibia; order Anura; family Hylidae; genus Dendropsophus; species Dendropsophus ebraccatus. Next base: position 39,087,038 of record NC_091458.1, on the reverse strand, counting down.
ACGGGCAGTTTAAGGGTAGCTTCACACGCACCGGATTCGTAGCGGATTTCACGCTGCGAGTTTGCATCGAAATCCGCTACGGATCCATGTAGTGTGAAGTTCGATAGGGTTACAGTACATACTCGCAGCAAAATTTTCATCTTGCTGCGAGAATGTAACCCGGCCCTTTTAACCCCCCCCCCCGCAGCCTGGATCCTGCAGCATACATTACCTGCTCGGCGCCACGGCTGCATGTGAGACTCTCAGCTTCCGTCGGTCCCGCTCAGCCAATCAGTGATGCTGTGCACTGATTGGCTGATGGGGACCGTCAGAAGCTGGGAGCCTAAGATGCAGCTGCGGTGCCGAGCAGGTAATGTATGCTGCAGGATCCAGGCTGCGGGGGGTTAAAAGGGCCGGGTTACATTCTCGCAGCAAGATGAAAATTTTGCTGCGAGTATGTACTGTAACCCTATCGAACTTCACACTACATGGATCGGCAGAGGATTTCGATGCAAACTCACAGTGTGAAATCCGGTACGTGTGAAGCTACCCTTCACATTGAACATGGTATAGATGATCTTCTAGCTGAGGTAGCCATACCTGGGACCCCGAATAACCATGAGTACAGGGCCCCTATTTGGCTTTGAAAGTGCTGCCCCAAACTGGACCTTTGTGGACCCCAATGCAGTGATTGCGGGACAATCCCTTTAAGTCTGTAGCCTAAGATCTCTTATGCAGTATGGCTCTTCTCTAGAAGCACGAGCACTGGATCTCTTTTCCAATTGGAGGGAGCTTCCCCATGAGTCACTCTGCATACTTTTTTTTCAAGGAGCATTGCATGGCCTACAAGATTCCCAACACCAGCTTGGTGCTCTCCCTACGGAGCCACATTACTCCTCCCAATTCCATAAGGACATATACATAAAAATTGTGACATCTATCATCATCATAAACACAGAGGTGTTGTTCACTAGAAACATAACTCAGTACAGGCAGAGTGCAGTACGCCCAATGCACAGGGCTCTGTCATTGCATGGGCCTAAGAGACAGATGAAGTAGCTCTATGTTAAAAATCTAAATGTTCCAATGTACCAATTCTCTGATTGTACTGATTCTCCTACTTGACCTATAAGAGGTCCAGAATAAAAAGACCAGGCCACATGGCAATTTCCCTTTAACAGTAAGGCACAGAGTCAACTGGAAGTGCATAGAAGATTCTTGGTCCTTGACTACAATTCATTTATTATAATTGAAATCCAAAGTGGAAATCTATATGCAAGGCCATTCACCTTAAAGAGTACACTGTGTGGAGTTTTCCCTTAAGCTTTTATGTACAAATAATGGATTATATTGATCAGTGCTGTAATAAGGGATAGGCCTGACTGGCATTGTGTAAGATTATCAATAGTGTAAGTAAAGTATATGACATGTCTGGAGATAACCAACAACTTATATTATGCAATGGTATAAAAAAACCTCCTCTACTGTCTTCGTCTCAACAGAATTGTCCTGAGGATAAGGCCTTAAAGTGTACCTGTCGTTATAACTTTCAAAATGTAAATCAACAGTAGATGTGATATAAAACAAGTTTTCAATTTACATTCATAATATTTTTTCTAGTTATCATGCTTTAAAACAAAGCTGTACTTACTTGTATCCAGGTCCAGTCTCCTGAAGCTTTTAAGTCTTGTGCTGGTTGAAAAAACAGACTAAACACATGAAGTCCCGTCCAGTACAGAGAGTCACAGCTTAACCCCTTAGCAACCCATGACGTACCTGGTACGTCATGGTGGCGCGGGGGGTGTTCAGAGCGGGGTCCGGGGGGAGATCCGTTCTTCTTGCCGGCCCGGGCCTCAGCGTCGCACTGACGCTGATCCCGGCTCGGCAATAGATTGCTGTGGCCTGCAGCAGGCCATAGCAATCTATCACCGATATGATGGATCATTGCTGTGTATATACACAGCATTGATCTCTATGAGAGATCAGTGTTGTGTATATACAAGTCCCCCAGGGGGGCTTCTAGTTTATGTAAAAAAAAAAGTAAAAAAGTGTTTTTATTAATAAAAAATTCCCTCCCCTAATAAAAGTCAGAATCACCCCCCTTTTCCCATTTTATAAATATAAATAAATAAATAAACATATTTGGTATCGCCCGAACTATTAATTAATCACATTACTGATCTTGCACGGTAAATGGCGTCAGCGTAAAAAAATTCCAAAGTGCAAAATTGCGCATTTTTGGTCGCATCAAATCCAGAAAAAATGTAATAAAAAGTGATCAAAAAGTCGTATATGCGCAATCAAGGTACCGATAGAAAGAACACATCATGGCGCAAAAAATGACACCTCACACAGCCCCATAGACCAAAGGATAAAAGCGCTATAAGCCTGGGAATGGAGCGATTTTAAGGAACATATATTTGTTAACAATGGTTTGAATTTTTTAAAAGCCATCACATAAAATAAAAGTTATACATGTTACATATCATTGTAATCGTAACAACTCGAGGAACATCCATAACAAGTCAGTTTTACAATAGGGCGAACGGCGTAAATGCAAAACTCCCGGAAATCAAAACAAATTCGTTTTTTTTTTTTTAATTTGACAATTTGACAGCGCAAATGATTTTTTTCCGGTTTCGCAGCATATTTTATGGAAAAATAATGCCTGTCACTGCATAGTACAATTTGTTTCACAAAAAATAAGCGCTCAAATAAGTCTCTAGGTAAAAAATGCAAGCGCTATGGACTTTTAAACATAAAATGGAAAAAGCAAAAGTGCAAAAACGAAAATTGGCTTTGACCTTAAGGGGTTAATGTGTCCATCAATCACATGACTGCCTTCTCTCTGTGAGGGCTCGGATGGCCTGGGATACACTGGACTTCCTGTGTTTAGACTTTTTGAGAAAAAAAAAAAAAAAGAGTCAGAAAACAGGAAGTTCTGTGTTCTCCATAATAACTAAAAAAGAAATAATGAATGTAAATTGCAGATTTGCTACTGATGATTTAGGTTTTGAAAGTTATAACGATAGTGACACTTTAATATAAAGTTAGGGAAAGTAGCCTAGAGGAGCACCATGGTCTTCAGGACATTGGTAATCCAAACTAATAATTGTAGCTAATGGTGCGTTTACACAGAGAGATTTATCTGACAGATCTTTGAAGCCAAAGCCAGGAAGAGACTATAAAAAGAGAACAGGTCATAAAGGAAAAACTGGGATCTATTTTAAAATCCATTCCTGGCTTTGGCTTCAAAAATCTGTCAGATAAATCTCTCTGTGTAAACACACCATAAATCTGATACTGCAGCTTAGCTCATCTAAGTGATTGGTTCTCTTGTTTTGCTGATTGATTGAAATTCAGTTGTAAGTCAGTAAGAACTAGCCCTGGAACTTCACCGATAAGGGTCCTGTATATAAGCTTCAGGCGTCATATGTAATGTCACTCGAGACCTTGCTATTAAAGCATGTATGAGATATTCTACAGATGAACCCTTTAAAGGGGTCCTCTAGTTCTTAGTTAATAGAAGGGGGTCCACTGTTCACAACCCTTTCTAGCCAGAGTAGAGAGTATGTAACTAGTAACTAAGTATTTAACTTTTTGGAAGCAGCAGATTTACATTTTCCCCGGAATACCCCTTTAAGCTAGCAAAAGTTATGCCTCGTGAATTTAGTTGAGAGGGGGTCATAGGGGTAAATTTACATATAGTTCTTCCTTAATCTGAGGATTGTTGAGCTATTTGCTGGGTGTGTAGATGTACCCATTATCATTGTGGTGCATTTTGTAAATAGTTTAACAATGAGGAATGGTAATCTGATACAACTTGATGTGATTATAATACGCAGCTTGTTTAAAGGGGTTTTCCGATGATGAGCTATACACAGGATTTCTCATCAGTCACTAACCGATGAGATGTCGACAACCGTCACCCCCACTGATCAGCTGCTCACTGTGTAGATGCTAGACAGCTGATATGTGTGGGTTTCGGTTGTCAACCCCCCCTCCCCCCAATCCTGTGGACAGCTCATCAGTATGTTGTGCACGAATAAACCCTTTAAAGCTAGCCATATAGATACTACAGCAAGCTCCTGATTCTCCCATACAATTGCACAATTGGCTCAGCCTGAATGGCAAAGGGGGAGAACATTGATGGCAGATTCCAGTGATGGTGGCTGTCCACCCAAAAACCAAAAGAATCGGGGACTTGAAACCCAACATGTCCAATTTTTCTCTTCCATTGCTGGAGACAGGAGGACACCATATACATTTAATGGTTGACCAAACCAACTAAAATTAGTGGCCCATATCTAATGCCAACTATAAGGTCAACTATACAGACAGGACAATGCGATCATGTATTGCTGAGGATGCAGCACTCACGCATTACTGATAACAACTTATTATGTAGATCCAACCTAAATAGCGATATACACAGCTCTGTCTAATCTGCCCAATTCCCCAGTATTATTCTATCTTACAATAAGTCTTATTTTTTCCAAAAATTTTTAAACCAGCGAAAACTGAGAAAACAAAGCACTAAACCTATTGTATTTCCTCCACATCCATCACTCCCGGAGGTTGTTTTTCTCTCTGAAGTGTTGATATTGAGAATGGAAATCCCATTTTACGCCTCAAGATGCTGAGCGAGCATTATTTCCAGGCCTTCGCCGTTCATTATTTGCAGTGCACTCATGTGACGGGGAGGAGAGTCCGCCTGCACCTGTTCACGGCAGGTGGTGTTTTCAAGGCTTTAGAGAGATGCTGCTGTTTATTATCAGGAATACATAAAATTACTCACTAAGAGAAAGGCATAAAAATGAGCAGCTTAAAGGAAAAGGCAGCGCTCTTCTACAGCAGCTCACAACAGCATCTGTATCTTGAGGCATTATATAATGACTAGAGATGAGCAAACTGGGTTAGGGTTCGAGTCCATCCGAACCCGAACGTTTGGCATTTGATTAGCTGGGGCTGCTGAAGTTGGATATAGCTCTAAGGTTGTCCGGAAAACATGGATACAGCCAATGACTATATCCATGTTTTCCACATAGCCTTAGGGCTTTATCCAACTTCAGCAGCCACCGCTAATCAAATGCCGAACAATCGGGTTCGGATCGACTCGAGCATGCTCCAGGTTCGCTCATCTCTAATAATGACCATGAATAAATGAGATTGCTTTAAGAGAGCTGTCATAATATAATAGTCACTAACCATTCAACAAAAATTATATTAGTACCAGCAAATACAAGGCTTTGTGTTATATATTTGTATGCAGCTGCCGCGCTGCACCTCTCTGGGACAGACCTGGCAGGGTCCTCCGTAATAGGTTGCGCAGCCGGGATGATTCTGTATGTTCCTAGTGTGAAAAGGGTTGATTCTGCCTTATGCTAGTTGAAATACTTCTAATCAACGTCCCTGCATTTTCTAGTGATTTCTACCAGCACCTAAATGGTTAACTTCTCGCCTTGCCTGTGATTGACAGCACTATCCTCCTGTCTAAGTTCTTGTCTGTCTTCTCCAATTACTTCTGAGACTGGGACCAGTCACTCACTATGCTTGATACCTGCTATAGCATATACTTTTTGTGCTTATACTCCCTTCCTACCCTGTGATTGAGCTATTGGTAACCTGACTTTTGCTTGTGTCCCTGACTACATGCTTGTCTTCTGACTTGGTCTGTATTTTTGTCCTCTGGTTTTTTAACTCTGGTTTGCCTCAATGATTCAGTTTATTGCCTAGGGATTTTGTACTGGCATTTGCCTCTCCTCGTTTGACCCTAGCTTGCTGACCACCTGCCATTATGTATTTGTCCTTGTCTCATAATTGTCTCGAATTTGTTTCGTATTTGTCTTGTGTCCTGCTCCACCTATATTAGCGTAGGGGACGGCTCAAAGTTGTCCCGTGTTGCCTAGGACACGTTGAGGCAAGTAGGCAGGGACAGTGGTCGTGGGACAGCATCGAGGCTGCACTTGTCTCTTCTGCGTCACCTGTGTGTACCCTGTATCGGAAAGAACCACGGCACTTCGGTATTTGCAAGAATAAGTGAAAAGTTTATTTTAACAAGATGATATACGGTATGTTACTCCGACCATACATAGAAAGTATAAGGCATGAGACCAGGTGCAACGTTTCGGTCCGCTATGGACCTTCCTCAGGCAGTAGGGTCTCTTTAAACGCTGTATGTAGGGAGAGAGGTCGGTGGACACTCCACCGACCTCTCTCCCTACATACAGCGTTTAAAGAGACCCTACTGCCTGAGGAAGGTCCATAGCGGACCGAAACGTTGCACCTGGTCTCATGCCTTATACTTTCTATGTATGGTCGGAGTAACATACCGTATATCATCTTGTTAAAATAAACTTTTCACTTATTCTTGCAAATACCGAAGTGCCGTGGTTCTTTCCGATACAAGATTCATGGGTGAAGAACCCATTTACCACTGAGCACCGGCTTCCACATTTAAGGCAGAGGTGTGCAGCACTGACCCTATACAACTGTGTGTACCCTGATCTGTCCTGACAATATAAGAGAAGAAAAATTGTTGATAACTTATCAAGCTCCTCAAAAACTCTACTCACTTTGAAAAACTACTGTACTTAAAATCAGTCTAAAGAGATGAGACAAACTTTCAGCTTACTGAGGGATCAAGTTAAATACTGGCTATAGAAGCCTATGGAAAGGAGAAGGGAAGTAAGCAGCAGAGGGAGTAAGGCAGAGACACTCATAGATATTGATGTTGTGTTTTGCAATCTATTCACAGATTGCACTGCTTAGTATTGCACTGTAATGTCTTCCATATGGAGGCTCCCCCCTGGGAGAATAGAGGTTCCATGTTTCTGGACGGTAAAGTAAAATGGCAGATGACAGCAAATATAAAAATAGGAGAAACGGGACTAGGAGCAGGCTGTGCAGTACACTTTACTCTCCATTAATGTCTATGGAAGTGTGATTGATTGATTTTGAAAATGTATATATGCTACCATAATCCAAACCATAAATATAATTTAATTCTAAAATATGAGATTGGTCACTAGAGCCTTTTAATAGCATCATCATAGTTCTAAAATCTGCCTTTGTGGTACAATGCTACTGTAATCTGACACGCCTAATTGTATCTGAGGTGATAAAATGTAAAGTGCCTTTCCTGATCTTAAAGGGGTATTCTAATTTAATTAATAACCTAATTAGATTGTGCTGCATCTGTAACAAATTAGAGCATACTCATCTCTCCTGGTCCAGTGCCAGCACTCTAGTCCCAAAGTTTGCTAACCCTAATGTTGTGCTGTCTCGGCTCTCTTGACGACATTCCAAATACACTGCAGCCAATCACTGAGGCTCTTTAGAATATCTCCAACAGAGCAGAGAAAACCCGTCATGAGTGTAAACCGAGGGATGGGGGAAGAGTACTGGACTAGGTGAGACGAGTATGCTCTTGTTTAATTTGATAGCCTATGTAAGCCTATGTTTTATAGCCTAGTTTAATTTGATAACCTATGTGATTCCTGACATATTCTTATCCATCAGGTGTCACTTATCTACAATCTGCTGCCCACTGCCTGTTGTTAGCAGAACTTTGTCTCTAGTAACAGATACAGCAGGACAAAACACAGGAGGAGTAGGTGGGGCTTAGCATGTTCTTTGTGCAAAAGATAAATGATCTGAGAAAGCCTGGGCTATGTACTAGCAAGCATAGCCAGCCTGTCTGCCCCTTCCAACTGACCACTGAGCTGTGAAGTGTAGTCTTAAAGTTATATGTCATGGTTGTAAATAACATACATTACCCCCCTTCCCTCCAGGAGAAAGCCCACTACCATGTAGGCCCCTACCACCCCGTGGGTAATCCCCCTGGTAGTTACCCTCCCCCACTGTAGTCATCTTACGTGGTAGTTAGCTCCCTTCTGTAGGCATCTCCCCTTGTAGTTAGTATCCTCCCACCACATAGGTATCTCTCCTGGTAGTCCACCCCTCCCCCTCCTATATATTTATCTTCCCTGTTAGTTCCCCCCCTCCATACACAATGTCATGTAAAGAAACCCCCCTGCCCTCATGTAGGCAATCCTTTGTAACAACCCCCCCCCATAAAGGTATCCTCCTGTTAGGTAGTATATGAACCCTCCAACTTACCCTCACTCCCCCCCCCTTCCTCATGCAGGCATCCCCATGTTAAAAAAGAAAAAAAAAATACTTATCTACTTGCAGCTGTGGCGTCTCCTTCCTTTCCCTGCTTTGTGCATGTCACTCATGCACTGGAACGCTGGGGAATGGAGCGGGCTCTTGCTGCGTCTGGACACGAGAGTGATGGCTCCTGACCCCGTCAATCACAGCGCTAAATTTAACTGCAAGCGTTCATCAGGAGCACTCGCAGTTAAAGTGCCGGATCCGGATGGCAAAGACGCCATGTAAAGCACCCAGGAGGCCCGCTCGGCGGCTGGGCACTGCAAGTGATGTCATCTCAGGTGGCTTGGTCTATTAAAGCACTGGGCCACCGGGCCCCCAGATGTGACGGGACCCTCTGGCTGCTACAGCGGTGGTTTCGCCTTTGGACATGGCATAACAGTAAGGACTTTGTGTTGAGCTGTGATTGGCTAAGCAACTAAGGGAGGGAGCAACTATGTTTGCACTTTCACCACTCTGAAGGTTTAATATGACCAAACCAAGCAGGTTTTTCAAACCTTTTTTAACAACAAGTACACTTACAGTACACTGATGTGTAGATATTATAAAACCTTAAAGGCTGGACTATAAGGCTATGTTCACACAACGTATATTTTTGTAAAACCACGGCTGTTGTACAACGGCCGTGATTATTACGAAAATATATGTTACCTTGCTGTCTATGGGATGTGTAGATATTATAAAACCTTCAAGGTTGGACTTAAAAGCTATGTTCACACAACGTATACGTTCGTAAAACCACGGCTGTGATTACTCTGAAAATATACGTTACCATGCTGTCTATAGGCTCCTGGCCAGAGCGAATACACATAGTATACGCTCCGGCCGGGATCGCTAGCAACGCCGCAAACAACTGGCATGTCAGTTTTGTCATGTCAGTGCATGAGAGTTTTGTTATGTCAGTGCACCCTATGGAGCGAGCGGCTCCGGCCACAGGCTCCATAAGGTGAAGTGGGGAGTTCTGATGCGGGCGCGCACGGATGCGCCTGCATTAGAACTCTACGACTGCAAAGATCATCCGTGCGGTACTGTAGTATCGGCTGGGATGATCTTTTCAGAAGCCGGACGTTCCTTGACCTGGCCAGGTCACGGAACGGCCGGTCTCATACGTTGTGTGAACATAGCCTAAGCGTGTATGGCCACCTGTTTCATTAAAAAGACTTTCCTTGTTTTCTCCTAAAACACAGCTCAGAGCCTCATGTGTCTCCTACAAAATCAGAAGGTGTCCTTTTTGGCTGCGGCAATGTTCTACGGGATCTACCTAGATCTGTAATGACAGATAAAGCTGTTTGCATTTCATATACATAAATACATTATTTTCCTATATATAGGCCAAATAATGACGAGGCTTCATCAGATTTTCAAGGTGGGGCGTCCTATCAGAGGGAATGGCCGAGATAATCAGGCTAAATACCAAAGTGTTAATGACATTCAGGGTACAATATCTTAAGACCTACATCAACATAATGATTTCCCATGGAAGACATAAACAATATAATATTTCTTCAGTACGGGAACATTACATGCAAAGAGAGCCTGGTAGGACTGATGTGATTTTCCAAAGGGGAAATCCTCAGTTAATTTCTATTATATACTACTATGTAGCAATGATGGCAAGCAACCAAAGGTAATATTTTGCAAAGATTATAAATTCTGCAAATAATGGAGCAGATTTATTACTGTAGTCATTTCCTGTTTGTTTTGTCGCTATAGCCGGAGTGGTAATCTTTGTTTGCTCATATTGGTCATATGAGTCAAATTATCAACATATCAATCAATAAATTCGAATATGCATCCCTTCCCACATTGATGCACGCTAAATTTCGAAAACCTAAACCACTGCACTGTCAGCTGGCAAGGACACCAGACTAATCCTTCTTACTCACCATTCCACTAATACCACTTCTCTCTGTCAGTCAATACACTAGTTAGGCTGGGTTCACACTACGCTTTTGCAATCCTTTTTCTTTTCTTTTCATTTTTTTTTTTTTTTGCAACAAAAAAAATTGACTTCCATTATTAAAAACAGACGGATCAAAACGGATCCGTTTTTTTTAACGGACACAAAAATGAGGTTGACTACGTTTTTGTGTACGTTAAAAAAAAAACCTGATCCGTTTTAATCTGTTTTGTTAATAATGGAAGTCAATGAAAAAATGGATCAAAACGGTTGCACACAAATGCATCCGTTTTTTCATCTGTTTTTTCAAAAAAAGGATTGCAAAAACGTAGTGTGAACCCAGTCTTCTAGGCATATTCCTATCTAAAATATTTATGGCATATCCACAGGATGTGCCATAAATGTCTCATAGATGCAGATCTGAAATCTGGAAGATTTAAGTCCCACATCCTCCTCAGACTTGGCTGTGGCCACTAGAGGTGTTCAGGAAGCTGACCATCTAGTTTGTGTAAATCCCATTGACATTAATGGGGATTGGCCTAGGATTGTAAGCCACCCTGTCTCAATAATTCCCATTTAATTGTATTCCAGACATTTCAGAACGTTTGTTATGCCACATCTGTCTATTCATCTTCTCTTTTCTCTACATATGTCCACAGCATCACTTTACACTCTGTTGTCTCACCCCAAGCGCAAGATTCCTTCCCTGCTGCACCCCCTGTCTAGAACTCTCCCCCCATTATATTAGACCAGGGATAGGGAACTATGCCTGCTCTGCCACTCAGTGACTGTAACGGTGTCCCTTGAGCAGGCCTGCCACGTTCACATCCCCGGTCCCATCTCAGACCAGGAAGGGACCGGAGTGACAGTACGCAGGTGGCAGCGCTGGAGCCGGGGGAAGTAAGTGGAAGTAATTGTTTTTACCCACCCTGTCCCCGCGTGTTTTGGAAAAAATGGGTCCCAGGATTGAATTCTCCTTTAAGTATTTTTTTCAGTGGACACCGGAAACTTTATTATATGAGTGGAAAGGAAGGTTTATGTAACAGGAGGACTGAACAGTTACTTTTTAGCTGCACAACATATGATCTGTAATTTCCCCGCCATAATTTTTCAATCAAGTTCCATTTCAAGCTCATATTAAAGCTTAGTGTCAGTCAAAGGGAAATAACAATCACATATCACTAGCTAGCATTATGCAAGTGAAGAGGCTTATATACTATTTATTGGATTAAATGTATATGGAATAAAGGTGGATTGATTTTAAGTACCATGGGGGAGATTTATCAAACTGGTGTAAAGTGAAACTGGCTCAGTTGCCCCTAGCAACCAATCAGATTCCACCTTTAATTCAACAGAGTCTATGAAAAATGAAAGGTGGAATCTGATTGGTTGCTAGGGGCAACTGAGCCAGTTTCACATTACACCAGTTTGATAAATCTCGCCCATTGTCTTCATACCGTTCTGGAGATCTGGATTTCTTTCTTATTCATTCAAATCAAATCAATCTGTACCACAGTTATAGACATTTGCACATTCACCTTTTCTGCAATTCTATATAAAATAACAGTTTTGACTAGTCCATTGAAGTCAATGCGGAAAATCCACAACACTGAAGGTCACTTTCTACGCAGATTTGGTGCAAATTATTTTAGCATTGCATCCGACACATGTGGACGTACGCTTATAGGAAATGCATTGAGCTGAAAAAACTGCAGATGAACTATTTTTTTCATTGAGAATGCACAAAGTCTCCATGACTACTCTTCACCTGACAGAAATCAGAAAGGAACATGTTATCGCCATCTCTTAGTAGTAAAGCCTCAGGCTTTGCTTTCTCATCTTAAAAGTCACTTATTAAAAAGACTTTCCCATTTTCAATGTAGACTACAGGGCTTTCTTCTGAAGCTTTTTCTTAGAGGCTGATAAATAATACTCAATCTTTCTTCCTCCACAACACAGGGAAGGGTGGTTCAGGTACTACACTAGGCCGAACATCCTGCATACTTGAATGATCAAGAGAAAGCTGATCAATGCTTTTACCAAAACACTAGGTAGTATAAAACATTTTGAGTGATGTTCTCAATTTTTGGTCAAAAAACAGAAAAAGCCAAATTTTCCCACAAATAGGCAACTGCCTATAAATTTATATTTATATTGGCAGGTACTTTATATTATTATGATTGTAAGGGATATATATATATATATATATATATATATATATATGGGTGTGAGTTACCAATGTCCATTAGCTCCTGATGAAGTGAGCGAAATGTACGTCGGGCTGTTTGTGCTGGAGAGGGATAAGATGTCAGAGTGGTAAATGGTGTTCAGCCTAGGAGTCTGCTATTGTGTTTGGCTGTTTTGTTCCTCCTTTTTCCTTTTTTACTTTTAATTTGGCTTATTAGGCAAATATGCCATTATCTGCATTCAGAAAGACTTTCCCCAGGCTCCCCCCCCCCCCCTCCTCTCTCTCATTCACTGCTCATTATCAGGAAATATTGACTCTTTTACATCAGTCGAGTCCTGTGTAACCTATGGAGAGGGTAGGGGGGAGGAGGGAGATTAGTCGGAGGCAGAGAGCAGAGAACAAAGGATTACCCAGCGGGACCTGTGTGAAAGCTTGTATTCAGAGGTCAGAGAGGTCAGTGCTGACTTCAGAGGAGATAGCCCGGTTATGTAACTGTAAATGAACTCTTTGTTGTCCTGTTTTGGTGCTTCATCTCCCTCCACCCCTCTTTTCTCCATAAGAGAACCATGAAGACAGGGGGGAGAGCTTCAGACTGGTTTTTCATGGTAAAAATGCATTTTTCGGCTAATAAACCCCAATTACAAAGTTTTTTTCTTAAATCGCCTGATTTCTGCAAAAATATTTTTAACGACAGTGACACTTTAAACTTTGGATCTAATTGTCCAGTTATACTTTCCCATATATACAGTACCTCACTAATATCTGCTCCCTTCTCCATTTGTATACCACTGTGCATTTTTATCTCATGTTTTTGCTATTTATTAAATTATTGATTTAATAAAGAACTATATGTATTTACTCAATACATTCTCATTTTTTTTTTGGTTAATCTTTAATTGTAAATTGCAAATTCATGATTTTGTGGCAGATTTTTTTCTCTTGGGTTTTTGCCTAAAAATTTGATACACATACACACATAACCCCCTTCCTCCCATGATCAGTCCTTACACATAATGGAAAGCAGAAAAACCATGGTGGTAAGATGGCCTGGTCAGTCTGAAGTCGAGGATATCGCTGCTGCTCTTATACACTGCTATACCCTCACGGGGTGCGATGGGGTGTGATGACCCATGAGGTGTAAAGGGTGCTTCTATATCTTGTCCATGATGTTGCAGACATTTTTGTTGCAGAAACAGGAAGCCTTTGTTGTTCATGTAGTGGCAAAACACATTAGGCAGGACCAGTTACTGTAGGTGGCATGTAAGCATAATAGTTACAGTAAAGACCTACAGTTTGCCACCGTTTTTCACATAATCAGATGATGCAGTCTTATGAACAGGAAAACAGTTGCTGGTACAGTCTCCTTCAGGACCTTAGGTTAGTTTGTGCCCCAAGATGACTATTGGCTTAACTTATTGCTATGGTGTCTTTGATGGCTAAGTCAGAACTTGTTTTCAGAATTATCTTGACCAGCCCAGTTGTATATGAGTAACATGCAAGTCAATAACACCTGTGAACATACAGTGATCCAGTCTAGTTTCTAGGATTCCACTTCTTAAAAGATCTTTTGAACTTGTTCAACAACACTCCATTTGACTCTGGTGCCACTTTAAGTGTTCCATATTTGCAACAGGGGCATTGCTACAGACTCTTATATACGTATATTAGTCTCCACAAATCCTCAGACATCCATTCCGCCATTTAGCCTTTCCTCTCTTTCTGACAGCACACCGGTATGCTCCTCTATATCTGTCCTGGCCCACACCTCCACCAAGCCTTACATCAGTACAATGTCCTAGTACCCATTTTACAGCTTCTCTATATAAAATGTGGTTGTATGGCTAAGGAATTCTTTGCTTTGTACCATAAACTGTGTTTGGGTATCATATATTCAGTGTACACGAACTGGAGAGAGTGGAACGGCTGCACATCCCATCTATGGCTGATACTAATGCCGGGTCTGGTCCTGTGACATTGGGGTTGCAGGGCCGTTCCATGGCCTCCCTTCCCTGCACGTGCACGCTTTGCGGGGTTGGCGGTCGCTGACCGACACGGTGTGGAGTTAGCGTAGGGACCCGTGTGGACCAGAGGACCTGCGCGGTGGTACACGGGGCAATATGGTTTGATCAATTCATATACAGACACTCTGGTGTTGATTTTTAATATAGGCCTGGCGGCATTAGTATCAGCCATAGATGGGATGTGCAGCCGTTCCATTCTCTCCAGTTCGTGTTTTGCAATTCTCCCTCTCTGAACAGCTAGCACTCCTTTATAAGACCCACATGACCAAAATTAGCAGGATATGTCTGTGCTCACATGTCTGGACCCTATGTCTTCCCCATTCTGTGAGAGCAGCAATGGCAAGTGTAATACCATATCCATACTTGTGTCGTTTGGGGGCAGCCTTCCCCGCCGGTGGTGCTGGCTGGGTTTTGGTGGGGCTTTTTGGGTCTGGTCCTGTGACATTGGGGTTGCAGGGCCGTTCCATGGCCTCCCTTCCCTGCACGTGCACGCTTTGCGGGGTTGGCGGTCGCTGACCGACACGGTGTGGAGTTAGCGTAGGGACCCGTGTGGACCAGAGGACCTGCGCGGTGGTACACGGGGCAATATGGTTTGATCAATTCATATACAGACACTCTGGTGTTGATTTTTAATATAGGCCTGGCGGCATTAGTATCAGCCATAGATGGGATGTGCAGCCGTTCCATTCTCTCCAGTTCGTGTTTTGCAATTCTCCCTCTCTGAACAGCTAGCACTCCTTTATAAGACCCACATGACCAAAATTAGCAGGATATGTCTGTGCTCACATGTCTGGACCCTATGTCTTCCCCATTCTGTGAGAGCAGCAATGGCAAGTGTAATACCATATCCATACTTGTGTCGTTTGGGGGCAGCCTTCCCCGCCGGTGGTGCTGGCTGGGTTTTGGTGGGGCTTTTTGGGTCTGGTCCTGTGACATTGGGGTTGCAGGGCCGTTCCATGGCCTCCCTTCCCTGCACGTGCACGCTTTGCGGGGTTGGCGGTCGCTGACCGACACGGTGTGGAGTTAGCGTAGGGACCCGTGTGGACCAGAGGACCTGCGCGGTGGTACACGGGGCAATATGGTTTGATCAATTCATATACAGACACTCTGGTGTTGATTTTTAATATAGGCCTGGCGGCATTAGTATCAGCCATAGATGGGATGTGCAGCCGTTCCATTCTCTCCAGTTCGTGTTTTGCAATTCTCCCTCTCTGAACAGCTAGCACTCCTTTATAAGACCCACATGACCAAAATTAGCAGGATATGTCTGTGCTCACATGTCTGGACCCTATGTCTTCCCCATTCTGTGAGAGCAGCAATGGCAAGTGTAATACCATATCCATACTTGTGTCGTTTGGGGGCAGCCTTCCCCGCCGGTGGTGCTGGCTGGGTTTTGGTGGGGCTTTTTGGGTCTGGTCCTGTGACATTGGGGTTGCAGGGCCGTTCCATGGCCTCCCTTCCCTGCACGTGCACGCTTTGCGGGGTTGGCGGTCGCTGACCGACACGGTGTGGAGTTAGCGTAGGGACCCGTGTGGACCAGAGGACCTGCGCGGTGGTACACGGGGCAATATGGTTTGATCAATTCATATACAGACACTCTGGTGTTGATTTTTAATATAGGCCTGGCGGCATTAGTATCAGCCATAGATGGGATGTGCAGCCGTTCCATTCTCTCCAGTTCGTGTTTTGCAATTCTCCCTCTCTGAACAGCTAGCACTCCTTTATAAGACCCACATGACCAAAATTAGCAGGATATGTCTGTGCTCACATGTCTGGACCCTATGTCTTCCCCATTCTGTGAGAGCAGCAATGGCAAGTGTAATACCATATCCATACTTGTGTCGTTTGGGGGCAGCCTTCCCCGCCGGTGGTGCTGGCTGGGTTTTGGTGGGGCTTTTTGGGTCTGGTCCTGTGACATTGGGGTTGCAGGGCCGTTCCATGGCCTCCCTTCCCTGCACGTGCACGCTTTGCGGGGTTGGCGGTCGCTGACCGACACGGTGTGGAGTTAGCGTAGGGACCCGTGTGGACCAGAGGACCTGCGCGGTGGTACACGGGGCAATATGGTTTGATCAATTCATATACAGACACTCTGGTGTTGATTTTTAATATAGGCCTGGCGGCATTAGTATCAGCCATAGATGGGATGTGCAGCCGTTCCATTCTCTCCAGTTCGTGTTTTGCAATTCTCCCTCTCTGAACAGCTAGCACTCCTTTATAAGACCCACGTGACCAAAATTAGCAGGATATGTCTGTGCTCACATGTCTGGACCCTATGTCTTCCCCATTCTGTGAGAGCAGCAATGGCAAGTGTAATACCATATCCATACTTGTGTCGTTTGGGGGCAGCCTTCCCCGCCGGTGGTGCTGGCTGGGTTTTGGTGGGGCTTTTTGGGTCTGGTCCTGTGACATTGGGGTTGCAGGGCCGTTCCATGGCCTCCCTTCCCTGCACGTGCACGCTTTGCGGGGTTGGCGGTCGCTGACCGACACGGTGTGGAGTTAGCGTAGGGACCCGTGTGGACCAGAGGACCTGCGCGGTGGTACACGGGGCAATATGGTTTGATCAATTCATATACAGACACTCTGGTGTTGATTTTTAATATAGGCCTGGCGGCATTAGTATCAGCCATAGATGGGATGTGCAGCCGTTCCATTCTCTCCAGTTCGTATATATTCAGAGTATGTACCAATATTTTATATCAGACACTGCTTAGCAGCCTATACTGAGGTATATTATCAGTGCAAGGGTCATCTTTTCTGCTGTGTCCCACAACCAATGGTCACATGTATATGGATTTCTCAATCAATGAGAGCAGTCCCTGGGCTAACCTCTGTGAACCTGCAAAGGGGTAGGCCATAAAACTAGTTTGAATTTGCCAGAAGCAAGTCATTAACGCAGTCCATGCTGTGAGGATAAACTGTACATTCTACTACCTTCTTCTAGTCCAGGGTTGGATAATCTTCTGCGCAAGGGTCCCCTGGCATTTATCATTCTCTTAGTAGGCCTCCAGTCAAAGACAGCGCTGATAGTGCTTCTGTGTATAGTCTAAATGGACTGAGTTTACTTTAAGTAGATCCATAACCCATAGTAATACAGCTATACATTTATCAAAAAAATCATAGGGCCCAATTCTTCAATTAGCCTGCTATTTGGAGTAACCTTAAAGTGATAGTGACCAAACATTTTTACTTTCAACAAGAACTGCTCAGTAAATTTACAGTTGTCTCACAGAATCTTAGTATCAGAAGTATTTTGCTTCACTGAAACAGCTCATTGACATGAGTATGTGGAACCCTAGGATATTATGCTAGCATCACCACTCTGCAATGTGACACATACAACGCACTACTGCACCCAGCTAGCCTTACAATATACCACCAAGTAAGACGCAAGGCATTGCATAACGACCCTTCCTGACTGCCAACTCCTCATCCTCGGAATATCTTTCCTAGTGTAATCACATATGTATCTCAATGGTACATAATTACGTACCATAATACTAAAGGGCTGAATACAGGTGCTCGCACATCACCGCCCTTACAAAGAAAACCAGAAATATAGAGACTGCTGGCAGGCGGCAACCCTTTCTTAGAGTCGCATGCCTTTAAGACTAGTTTTGTTCACTGTTCGCACTCTAGTTCCTAGACAGGATGAGGTTAATTTATATTCAGAAATCTGACTGAAGTTTCCATAGCAACCACTGTATTTCAGTTAATTTAGTAATTTTCAGATTATGTTTATAAACCATGATCTAATGAGATAAAGCTTTAAATGTGCACAGGTGGTGAAAGTGACGAGAGTGAACATGGTAGAATGAGCGGTATAACATCGTGTCTATAGCCGCGCAGCTTATTACATCAGTATTGCATCACTTAAAGGAGAGGTGTAAATATATACTGGCACATGTAACTTAGTATTATAGTTTAGAACTCCATTAACAATTCTACCGCTTATTACTTGGACCCTGTCGGAACAGTTTGCAAGCGAATAGGTTGACGGTTTACAACTACGACCTTAACTGTGTGCTACATATTGTTCTTCAGACTACAGCTCACCCTTCCCCTCCTGGTTGTACAGTCTCTCTCCACCATGATTTCATTCAAGGAAAAATGTGCAATAGAAAAACTAGAAAGTGTGTTCATAGATACAAGGCGTTTACTCTGTGACTTTTTTCACAAAAAATGACCAGGGATTCAGGAGGGGGCTTCTAGTCTCCTAGTAGTCATCTTACTTTAAAGGCAAGCCTGCTGATAGGTTGGAGATTCCACCAATAGAACAAACATTTGTGAAAAGTTGGGTAACTGTGTCGAAATAGGGAACGTCCTCATCTTAACAGCTGATGGATGGTTCACAAATTGTCTGATCCCAGAAAACATATGTAAAATGTAGTAGAGGTACAACTTTGTGTCAGCCTTATACTGTGGAGGCTAACAACCCAACGCAATGAATAGATATATACAGAGAGAGTGATAATGTGTGCCTGTCTGTCTATCTATCTATGTATCTATCTATCTATCTATCTATCTATCTATCTATCTATCTATCTATCTATCTAACTCCTATCTATCTATCTATCTATCTATCTATCTATCTATCTATCTATCTATCTATCTATCCATCTATCTCCTATCTATCACCTCTTTCTGTTTGTACATATCTATCCATTCAGTTGGGTTGTTAGGCTACACTCTCACTATATATATATATATAGAAATGCCCAGATGCCAGCCCATCTTAGAATCCCGAAAACCCCAACAGGAAGTTTAGTTTTCTGGGGTAATTAAACTCTTTTATGTCATAAGATGTTGGGCATTAATAAGAGCTAATAACAATAAAATAAATAATACCAACAACTGCAATAATAAACAAAATAATAATAATAATAATAATAATAATAATAAACAGCAATAAAATAACAACATAGGGAAATGGCACATGTATCTTTCTCCTGTTACCTAGGGCACCCCAGACCCCATTCTTTGGTCAGCTTTAAGACTTTCCTCCCACTCCTCCTCTACTATTTGAATACTATTGATGTACAGGTTTTAGTGGGTAACAACACAGACCAGAAGCAGAGCATACTCCAACTTGTTCCCCACCAGTCAGTAAGACAGACAATAGCATGTGCCCCATTCAGGAGCAGCAGCTGTAACACAAGAAGCCCTAACCCTGCCCCTTGTTACAGTCACTGATACTGAGCAGAAGACAATGATAACAGGATGCAATGCTAGGGGCGCACACAGGAGCCACACAGTGATACAATGTATCCAGTGTTTCTTGTTACCTTTAGCAGGCTAAGGAAGAGTGGTGCTGCTGCATTGTGTCTATGTGTTCTCACTGCTCCTCTCCTTGTTGTTCTATTCTTTAGCACAGCCAGTCCCCCCCTTGTTTCTCCTGTCAGTGTCTGCTCCACCTCTTTCAACAAGCCTAGGCAACCAGTTCTAATGTCCTCCTCCCACAGCATCCTGATTGGGCTCCATGCCTCTTACAGCTTCACTTCTCCAGCTCCTGTCAATCATCCTTACAGCTTCAGAGTTTCAGCCTATAGAGAGTGCACTGGGGGCACTTAGTGCTGAGGGAGTGGTGATGGTGAGGGTCTTTACTGAAAAGAGGGGGACTAAGACAGAATCATAAGTAAATGACATATACACTAATCTGGCCTCATACAATAGCGCAGCCAGGGTTCATTTGTTAGCAAGAACGCTGGGTAATAAACCAGACAATTCATCAAACTTATCTGCCTCCTTAGACTGGTGCTGGAATAAAACCAGAATATTATTAACTTAAGGAATGGCGGCCTGGTGAGATAATCATCATTATCAGTCAGCAGCTTCCTTCTGCCTGCCTGCTGTGCCTGTCCCTGCTAGATCTATTACTCACTCTCCTCATATTGCAAAACTGCATGGTGTAGACAGTAGTTAGGGTGTACCTGTCTCCTACACACGCTGGGGGCAGCTATTCCGTACAGTAGATAGCGATAGGTAGCTTATTAATATCAGCAGGTGAAGTGCAAATGCAGTTTGGAGGCCTTTCCTTGGACACTTCTTGCATTTTAAGTTTTTTGGAAAATCAATTTTTCACTAAAATACCTAAGTGGATTTAAAAGGAAGCTGCAAAGTTAAAGGAGAGGTCCGGCGGGTTACAAAATCCAGGAGCTGGCAGGGGGGAAATTGATTACAAGTTCTAACTTACCTCTCCCCGTGCCCACAGTGAGTGGCGGGACCGGCCTCAGGACCCATGACCAAAGGCATTTTCCCTCGAGTTGTGATGAAGTTGTGTGAAATGGCCTGTCCCAGCTGATGGACTGGCCGCCCAGCCAATCATCTGCGTCCCGCCCAAGTGACTGACAGGCTGAGCGGCCAGTCCATCAGCCAGGTCGTGACATGTCTGCTGTAAAGTGAAGAACCAAAGTAGTAGTTATAATTAAAGTGATGAGCAAACATCCCAATGTTCGGTTCGGATCCCGAACACGAACATAAAAAAAGATCGTAAACAGTTTGTGTTCACTGAACATTCACGAGCAAATAACAAACGTACAGTAGAAGCGTACGTTTCGATCTACACACATATCGATCAGTAAATTACGCTGTTGAGTACATTGCGAGATAAACCTTCCCATGTTGACTATGTTCGCAAATGACCGTTATAAAAATTCAGTTCATTGAACAAATTGTTCGTGATCGGTGAACTCAAACAATTAGGGTCATATTCGTACAAACATAACAACATATACAAACATGTACGCTCATCACTAGTTAAAATAACTGGGAACAAACACAATTAGGGAGAGTCATTATATCTGCCGCACCTTCTGAGTGCTTTGGCAGTCTCTCACAAATTGCTACATGCACCACATTGATCAGAAGGACACATACACTGATAGTAATGGTTTAAAGGGGAACTCCAGGTAGAGGTTAAAAAAATGAAACTTCTGCAGAAGCATTACGTATTACTTACCTATCTATCTCAGTTTTAAAACTACCAAAAATCTATTTGTTTGGGGGGGGGGGGGGTTGTTCTGTATTGTGTTTCTGTACTTCCTGCTTTAGCAGTTCCAGAATGCAATGCTTTCCCTTAGCTTTTCATCACAGTCCACAGTCCTTGCTGCACCTGCTTCTGGCCATTCAGAGAGTCAGAGAGAGTGAATCACTCAGGGGATTGGAGGATCCAGCCAAGCCTCCTGTGACATCACACCCTCCCCCCTGTCTGCATCATCAGCCTGTGCTCAGCAAACACACACAATGTGAGACAGAGGCATGGAAGATTTGTCTCCTAAGGTGGGAGAGCAGAAGGAGCAGGACACAATGTGAATTGGCACAGAGGCCATTTTTTTCACCTTCTGGATTTCTATCAGCTACCAGTGTGGCAGAACCGTACAGATATGGTAATACATTGTATAGACACATCTATATAACTTTTAATGTACTTTTAATAGAAAACAAATTTTCCTTATATGGAGTTCCCCTTTAAGCCACAAACAGGCTCAACTTGTGTATAAGAAGTGTCAACAAACCTGATTCATCTGTAATGTGATTTTGAATCCTTTTCCGCTTTTCCAAATATAGTCTTGATAAATATGGCGTCCTCCCAAAAGCTGTCTTGGTTGAATTGCAATTGCCATAGCTGACCAGAGGGGCAGAGAGTCGTATAGAAGTACAGAAGTCGTATAGAAGATTCTTTGAGCAGAGAGCGGTGGGTGCGGACGTGCACGCGCCCTCTATTTCACTCACTGCAGTACGCTGAGCATGGTGGGGTTCCGCAGTGAGAAACGGAATTCTGCTGTTTTTTGCTCAGTGTGAACTGGGCCTTAAATGGGGAATAGAGGATTCTTCTGTGGGACTTAGCATGTGTGACTACCAACGCTTGGAATATTAGGTGGATCAAAAGCAGAGTGGAGGGTGCCTTAACCCCTTCAGGACCGGACTGATTTTGGCCTTTAGGACCAGAGCCCATTTTTTAAATCCAACCTGTCTCACTTTATGTTTTAGCTATGTGATGCTATAATTTTTCCTTATGATTCTGATATAGTTTTTTTGTGACATATTGGGGAGATGTATCAAACTGGTATAAAGTAGAATAGTCTTAGTTGCCCCTAGCAACCAATCAGATTCCACCTTTCATTTTCCAAAGAGTCTGAGGAATGAAAGGTGGAATCTGATTGGTTGCTAGGGGCAACTGAGCCAGTTTCACTTTACACCATGTTTGATAAATCTCCCCCATAGTACTTTAGATTAGTGGTAAATTTTGGCCGATATGCAAAAAAAGTTTGTGAAAAATGCTATTTTTTTCATGAAAAAATGACAAAATTGGCATTTTTCTCATTTAAAGTTTTGTGCGGTCATCGCACAGGTTTAATCATGTGATCATTTTACATGATTAAAAATACTAAATATGTGTATTTTAATTTTTTTTTCCAACATTTATTATTTTATTGGGGGATAATATATGAATTTTACTTTATTATTAATATTTTTTGCGTATGTGCTTTTTTTTTTTACACTTTAATTTATTGTCCCACCATGGGGACTTCATTTTGCAATTGCCTGATTACAGGCATATTACATTGCAGTGCTGATTAGCACTGCAATGCAATGTGCCTGTAATAGGCAAAGCCTGATCAGTCACCGTAGCTGTGACACCAGAAGGCTTCAGGGATCTCACCACACAGCCCCGATGGGAAACGAAGGCAGGATTCTCCCTTCTTGTAGCACTATAGGTGCCCGGATCTCGGCAGTTGCGGTGGGTGCCTGGCTATTACTGACAGCTAGGCCCCCCCCGCAAATGAAAAGGACGCAGCTCCTTCGCCCGTGGCATCCCTGTCAGGTACTGGCACGTCCATCTGCCAGAACAGTGTGCAGGAATGGATGTGCTGGTACGTGATTCTGCGGGATTCTGCGGGTATTGTATTGACCCTTAAAGGTTATACAAATCACCAATATACACTTATTACAGAAAATGCTTATAAAGTGCTTTTTTCCCTGCACTTACAACTGCATCAAGGCTTCACTTCCTGGATAACATTGTGATGTCACTACCTGACTCCCAGAGCTGTGCGGGCTGTGGCTGCTGGAGAGGATGATGGCAGGGGGATGCTTAGTGTTCCTCCAGTGCCCTGTGCCCCTCACTGTCCCCCTGCCATCATCCTCTCCAGCAGCCACAGCCCTCACAGCTCTGGGAGTCGGGTCGTGATATCACCATTTTATCCAGGAAGTGACATCACCATGTTATCCAGGAAGTGACATCACCATGTTATCCAGGAAGTGAAGCCTTGATGTAGTAGTAAGTGCAGGGAAAAAGCACTTTATAGGCATTTCCTGTAATAAGTGTATATGAGTAATTTGTATAACTTTTGGGGGGCAATACAATACTTTATTAAAAATTTTTTGCGGGACTTCTCCTTTAGGCTATGTTCACACTCTGAAAACGACCGGCCGTTCCGTGACCCCGGCCAAATGATCTTTCCGGCCGCAGGGTTCTGATGCGGGCTCATCAGAACCTCCCACAGCACACAATGAAGTAAGCGGCCGGAGTCGCTTGCTTCATTGTGTGAACTGACAGGGTTTCCTACAGCCGCAATTCATTGAATTGCGGCTGCAGAAAACTGACATGACAGTTATCTGCGCCGCCGCACGGGATCCCGGCCGGAGCGTATATGATGTGTATATGCTCCGGCCGGGATCCAATAGATCAATAGGCAGTGTTCACAGGCGCATAAAGTACTTATGCGTAGTGTGAACTGTCGAGGTGCCTTCCCAAAGAAGGCCTACTGTTGTTGGCTGTCTCCTAATTAAGTTGGAGAATGGGTCCGGATCCCCTCTCCCACACCATGCACTTAGAATGAAGACACAGACAACGTATCTTGCAAACAAGTCTGGTGTAAATGGCCCCAGTTTTTATTATGGTGATCACATTTTATAGACAGATAAAATATAGGGTGGTAACAAATGCTAATAAGACATAGATGAGGCGGTGCTAGTGATTTAGATATTCAGTCATGCGCAATAGCATCTATATTAGTATCCATTATTATTATTCAAAAAGGTTAGAACAACACATTCTGTGCAATAATACTTTCACATTATTCCCACTGTAACAGACAGGCAACTTTCCTCTGAGAATGTCCTTGAACACTGATAAACATGTCTCTGAGGGAAATAGTTCTTGAGACAAAACATTCTTTCTAGTGTCATATCAGAAGTTTTCTAAGGTAAGCAATGTTCCAACTATCTCTGAGAACCCACCTTTGTTTATACAGAAAAAAACCAATGGATATGAATGTAAAATGCAAAGTCATACACTATATACGTCGTCAACTTCAAAAAACTAATAACTACGGATATATTTTGACAGATATGGTATTAAATGTTCAATTAAAATTGTTTACATAAGGATGTTGATACATACATAAGGATGCTAAAAAACATTTGTTATCTGCTTATGAGAATTATAGAATAACATTTATTATCTGCTGGGAACAGGTTTATTATCTGCTGGGAACAGGTTCAGTCACATAGGAGAGTTCCATAATCTCGAAACCAGCTGTATATCCTTGAACAAGTTCAGTGAAAGTTCCATGAGAAAAAGTCTTATTGTTTCTTTCAAACTTTGGATGGAAAAGGATTTATTTTTCTTTCAAACTTTGGATGGATTAACTCATTCCTCTCAGTGTCCCCCCTTTTTGGCGATGATGAAGAAATCTGGGTCCTGGACAGGATTAAATCCCAGTATGCACCCTAAACACTCTCTGACCGGCGAGGGTTGTCAGGGTGCGGATGCTTCTGGGTCCAACACCATCACCTAGAGCCACATGGGCATATCCTCCTCCAAGAAATTTCCTCATCATAACGCCAATCTAGAAGGAAAAGAAACAAACATCATTACTTATAGAGTATAAGATTTAGTCTTTGTAACTTTCTGACAACAACAGCATAATCCTTTGATTATACAATAGACCAATAAAAGAAACAACATGATCTGAAAAACTGTTTGTAGTATTCCCATGAACCATCCTCCCATACCATTGAACCAATTTGCAGGATTTAAGCTAGCTAATGCCCCTGACCACCATTTATCCTGGTCTGACAGAATCATCTCATCATGTTTTTTCCTTAGTTGTGCAATTTTATCCAGTCCTGCTGTGATTTGCACTATTCCCTGATCATTTACATAATGACAACATGTAGGGCCAACTACCTGACACATCCCCCCTTGAGCAGCAGTCAGAAAATCAAGCACCACAGTGTGCTGGTTAGTAACTACCATAAGTTGCCTCTGTACTGCTACTGAGGTGTTAAGTATATCCAGTATGTCAAATATCTGATCATCTAAATAGTCTGTGGCTCCAACTAATTTGTCCCAAGTTTGCATCACCATAAGATACAGAAATAAAGTACTAAAAAATTTGTTGAGAGTTATAGATGGCGGAACAAACTTACAGCAGATGAGATAGGTAGGTCTGCAATAACTGAAAGAAAATACTAAACAATGGGTAAGTCTGTACAGTATACATAAATATACAGCTTAGTTACAACAAAACAAATAAAAGCTTATTATCAATACCCAAAATAACATATATATATGACAAATACCTCTCCGGATTTTATAGCAAATCTTATCTCCTGGCAAAATTAAAATAAAAAGTTGATTGACACATAAATTAAAAACAGCACAACAGGTAAATGCAATAAAATCTCCACAATGTGACCTACTATGTAACCACTAGATTCACTTATAATAACCAGATAGTGAATTCACAATCTTCAGTATGGGATTCTCAAAATTTCCACTTCTTTTTAGTCTTTTTACTTTATTTTGTACCTAGAAAACGTCTTTATGATTAGATCACACAGGACTAATGACTGGTCGCATGGTCACATCTCTTCCTGTACATAATCATATAGTATAATACATACACCAATAATATGAAGTAACTCGGCGCTTATTACCGATATAATATTTGGATCCTACTGAATTGTCTCTTGTTTCACTGAGATCATCACATATTACACATAAAATAACCACCATAGAAATAAAAGCAAAGTGTAAATGATACATCACCTAAGGTTTCAAAGCCTTTTTATGAGAATAATATATCATATGATCCTTTTTGTAATAGTAGCATTGGTATGGATCCTTTATCCTTAAACCCATCTTTTGACTGACAGGCCTCTTTACAGACACTTGGACTCTTGGCCTCAGTTATATCGCTTCTTTTAAGGCCACTAGTATCACCTCAGACATTGGCTTTGTTGTCTCCCATAGCTTTGGCTGACCTGTAAAGAAGACACCAATACAAACAAGGACATACCTATATAGGCCACCTGTGGCAGGTGGATGACGTCCACTTACATTCCCTGAAACAGGCAGGAAGATGACAGACTATGCAGACAGGCACTTTACCGTGTTACTTACAGTAGGTTATGGCAGGTGTAGACAATACAGCCGTACACAACCCTCTCTGCTATATTTGTTGTCCCCTGGGCCGCCCAATGTGAGGATACTACACCACATTACACATGGCTTCCTTCTGCTGGTTTTGTCAGACAACTTACAGTGGGATACAAGGCAGGCGGCAAACACAGTTACTTACTTACTGTCTGACTGCCATCTTTACCCTGTACCTCCTCTCCATCCGCTGGTCTCACAGCTTGTTGCTGATTGTTTCTGGAAAAGACTTAAAAACAAACAGATCCACATCTCCTCCTCCACCTGTACACTATGTACGGTTACCTCAGGAAGAGACTAGAAACATCTCCCCATTCCCTTGTACGCTTTGTACGCTGTTACCTTGGGAAGAGCACAGAAACCACAGCATCACCAGCTTCATCCATCACCCTTTTTGGCATCAGGGTTTGTCTGCGTGAACGTTGCGTCAGCCACTCTATGGCAGCTTTTTTTCAAGTGCTTTTGGTAAGCCCAGGGACCAAACAAATCTCTAATTTGCCAATTAACCCATAATGGTGGGCTTCATATAGACATCTGCACAGTTACCTTCAACCATCCTACCTGTCTTAGTGATTGTCCTCACCTCCAGCTTATGGCAGGAGCGGTTTGTGCAGTGGAACGTCACTCTGCATGGCGGTAACATATATCCTTGCGTCTTGTGTCATCCATCTTGAAAAGTCTGAGATAATCTACAATGAAAACTTTTAAACTTTCATTAATATTTGGGCTTTCAATTACATTTTCATCTTTCACAATTTAAAATATCAAAATTGGCTACTCCATCAAAATGGGCTGCTATATATATTGGGGGGCATAAGGAGTGCAGACTGGAGCCATGGATATGGGTTTGGCTTTACTAGGGATAAAACAATACATATATATTCATGAGCTAGTCTGCCATAACCCTAAAAATAAAGACATTAAAAAAACAATTAAACATTGTACACTTGTCCCATATTAACCTTCTTTTGATTAAAAAAAGTAAATAAATCAGCTGAAATGAATATTCCTTCAATCCGCTGCTCTTATCAGTAAACAGAACGCTCTGTACCTCACTTCTAACCTTGAGCAGTGAAATCATTAGATACAAGAGTTAAAACTTCTTGGAAGTTTTTTTTTTTTTTTTTCTTTTTTTAACATCCTTGAAGTTACAGAAGATATCAGCGCTGTGCTCTTATGCACCAGACTGTAACCTTGGACAGTGGCACACATACTTATTAGGATAGATGTGTACACATATATATATATATATATATATATATATATATATATATAAAAACACTTGTTAAATAAAGTTACATAGAAATATATATTACAGTAGTAAGTTACTACTCCTTAGAAATATCATACGTTGGGGACACACACTTAAAGAAAATCTGCTTACAATATACCTTTGTCTAACTTTCTTCTCCATCAGGTAATAATATTCATTAATAAATGTGCAAAACAGTTGTTAGACTCTATCGGAGAATCCTGTGCCTTAAGAAGTATGCAGCTGCAATATCTACAAACATTTTATATGTATTTTGTGTTTGTTCAGAATGTGTTTGTAACAGAATAAAGTAATATTTTTATATGGTTAAAGGGGTAGTGCACCAAAAAAAAATTTCTTTCAAATCAACTGCTGCCATGAAGTGCCAGAGATTTGTAATTTACTTCTATTAAAAAATCTCAAGCCTTCCAGTACTTATCAGCTGCTGTATGCCCAACAGGAAGTGGTATTATTTCCAGTCTGGAGAGCAGGAGAGGTTTTCTATGGGGATTTGCTCTCTGGACAGTTCCTGACATGGACAGAGGAAGCAACAGAGAGCACTGTGTCAGACAGGAAAGAAAACACCACTTCCTGCTGGACACACAGCAGCTGATAAGTACTGGAAGGCTTGAGATTTTTTTATAGAAGTAAATTACAAATCTCTGGCACTTCATGGCAGCAGTTGATTTAAAAGAAAAAAACTTTTGGCGCACTACCCCTTTAACCTCTTAAGGACATAGGACGTACCGGTACGTCCTATGTCCTCACTTGCACTTCAAAGCGGGGCCGCGCGGCGGCCCCGCTTTGAAGTGCCGCGATCCCGAGTGCCGCGTGTAGCCCGGGACCGCCGCTATTAGCGGGCACGGTCTGATCGCCGTGCCCGCTAATTAGCTAATCGGAGGCAGCTGTCAAAGTTGACAGCTGCCTCCGATTACCGGAGGCAACGTTTCCCTGGTGTCTAGTGGGGGAGATCGCTCCTCCGGGACCTTGTCCCGGAGGAGCGATCTCCGTTACTGATGCCGGCCGGGGACGCGTCCAAGATGGCGCCGTCCTCGGCTCGGCACTCGTTTGTTTCCGGCTGCAGCAGCCGAAAGCAAACGAGTGCCGATCTCATGGATCTCTGCAGCATATCTATGCTGCAGAGATCTCAATGAGAGATCACAGTGTATATACTAGAAGTCCCCCAGGGGGGCTTCTAGTATATGTGTAAAAAAAAAAAAAAAAGTGTTGTTAATAGTAAAAAGCCCCCTCCCCTAATAAAAGTCTGAATCACCCCCCTTTTCCCAGGTTTTAAATAAAAGTAAACAAATAAATAAATAAATAAACATGTTTGCTATCGCCGCGTGCGTAATCGCCCGAACTATTAATTAATCACATTACTGATCTCGTACGGTAAACGGCGTCAGCGCAAAAAAATCCCAAAGTGCAAAATTGCGCATTTTTGGTCGCATCAAATCCAGAAAAAATGTAATAAAAAGCGATCAAAAAGACGTATATGGGCAATCAAGGTACCGATAGAAAGATCAAATCATGGCGCAAAAAATGACACCTTGCACAGCCCCATAGACCAAAGGATAAAAGCGCTATAAGCCTGGGAATGGAGCGATTTTAAGGAACGTATATTGGTTAACAATGGTTTGAATTTTTTACAGGCCATCAGATACAATATAAGTTATACATGTTATATATCGTTTTAATCGTAACGACTTGAGGAACATGCATAACAAGTCAGTTTTACCCCAGGGTGAATGGCGTAAAAACACATTTCCCCCAAATAAAAGAAATGCGTTTTTTTTTTTCAATTTCACCACACTTCGAATTTTTTTCTGGTTTCGCAGTGTACTTTATGCAAAAATTCAGCCTGTAATTGCAAAGTACAATTAGTGACGCAAAAAATAAGGGGTCATGTGGGTTTCTAGGTGGAAAAATGCAAGTGCTATGACCTTTTAAACACAAGGAGGAAAAACCGAAAACGTAAAAACGAAAATGGGCCATGTCCTTAAAGGGTTAATCCCTTTAAATTATACAGTTGGCACTGTGCATGCTGTTTTGGCAGAAAGCATTCTCCTGGTAGTCATGAAAGAAAGCCTTGTCTATCACTCTGCCAGATGAAGCATTATTTATCGCTTTACAGAGTACATTTGTACTGCCCTACAGTCGTAAAGTGGTGTACCTTACACCTCTCCGGCCAGTGTTTGGCATCCTAATTAGTCTGCAGCTGTATGGCCATGAAAACCTTATAATCCAATTCATGAACCTCAAGGCAACAATACTCATTACTGGACTTGGTGGTGAATGTTAAAACTGAGGATAGATGATTTGTGGGTCCCATGTTCTTCAGCTCCTGGAGGTCTGGATCTGTGAGACTAGTTGGACTTCTGTTTTGAGCTGAGCTGCTGTTGCTGTTTGGTCTGGATCACAATGACAGTAGTAATCTTTATTTAGATGAAGATGGAACTGTGGAAAAATCCAAACCAAATGATGCTTGTACTGAACACCCATACAGGAACTGCAGGTGTTAAAAGCAGGAGCCATGGTGTTGCGGTACCGCTGCAGCATTTTTCATGAGGCTTGGAATGGTAGTTAGCTCTCCCTGGGACCCGTTTAAAGTGACTCTGTACCCACATTCTAACCCCCCCCCAAACCACTTGTACCTTCAGATAGCTGTTTTTAATCCAAGATCTGTCCTGGGGTCTGTTCGGCAGGTGATGCAGTTATTGTCCTAAAAAACAACTTTTAGGCTATGTTCACACTACGTTAAAGTACAGCCGTTGTTGCCATCGGCACCGCAAATAAATGACATGTCAATTTTCTGTGACCGCAATTCAATGAATTGCGGCCATAGGAAACCCTGTCAGTTCACACAATGAAGTGAGCGGTTCCGGCCGCTCGCTTCATTGTGTGCAGGGGAAAGCTCTGATGCGGGCTCTGCGGCCGGAAAGATCATCCGGCCAGGGTCACGGAACGGCCGGTCTCTTACTGAATGTGAACATAGCCTTAAACTTGCAGCCCCATGCCCAACGGGCGTGGCCTAGATTGTGTATGCATTAGGCTGGCACAACCTCTCTGTTCCTACTCCCCGCCCTCCTTATCATTAGGAATGCTCCAGGCAAATTGTCTCCTATTCATCACCTGTGTCAGCACGGCACATGGGCTGGATCGTTAAGGTACCTATGCAATGTTCAGACAGGAGAAAATGTTCCAGTGGCATTCTTAATGATGAAGAGGGTGGGGAGGAGGGACGGAGGGGTGGTGCAAAGTTAGGGTACAGTTACTCCCGTTGGTCACAGGGCTGCAAGTTTAAAAGTTGTTTTTTTAGGACAATAACTGCATCACCTACCAAACGGACCCCAGGACAGATCTTGGATTAAAAACAGCTATCTGAAGGTACAAGCGGTTTGGGGGGGGGGGGGGGGGGAGATTGTGGGTACAGAGTCGCTTTAAGTGTTCATGTTACACCCTTGTGCAGTGCAGTAGTATGAAACAAATGCAAAGAGTCAGGGATGGTTGCAGGACAGATTACTACTGTCTGAAGAGGTTCCTTAAAGGAACAGTACAATTCAAGTTCCTTGTTCACAAGTTGAGGTTTTTTTTCCACTGGTTTGTCAGCTTTCCCTTAATTGTGCTTGGAATCTCTGTTTTAGCAGACGGACTGAATTAAGGAATATTTTGGGTTTGGAGAAGTCTCTTAAAGGATACTTTAGATAGACTTTGACTTAGTGACAGGTGACAAGGTACTCTGCCTAGAGGGTCTTGTCCTAATAGCAAGGCACTCTGCTGTAGGAAGTTCTAGCAACCCTGGCTCGCAGTGTGATAAGTTAATAGTGAGGGAACACCTGTACTTAAAGTCCAATAGTGGAGTAAGAGAATGTGGAGCAGTACATTCCAGGAGTACAGGTCACAGGGTTGAAAAACTGGGTGGAGCTAACCCCTTAACTTATGCCAAAAAGGTCAATCGAAATGCAGTGGGGTACACAGACAGGAAGGACTTTTCCAGCCGCAACTGCAGGACAACTTAAAAAACCCTCTCAGCGTGGACATGTCTGGGTCCCTCATCAGTGGCAGTGGCACCTCAGTTGGTTTATCCAGCCATGGCTAGTAGACAGGAACTCCAAAGAAACAGCTGGCCTGGTCCAGTGTACAACACTCTCTGGCCCTAAGGGTTAGCTGGATATTTGAGCAGGAACTGTGCTGACCTCTAGACCTGGACTAATTGAACTCATGTCCCTCTCCACCTTAACTTATAGGCTTCTGGGTGGCTCCTTCCTGGAAGAGGAAGAGCCTGATGTAGCTTAATATGGGATTGGACGGAACCGGAGGGAAACTTTTGGCAGGGCTGTGATAGGCCCAGAGGCAGGGAGATGGGTAACAATCCATTTTCTCCAGAAGGTGGCAGACAGAAAGTGCTGAATCACATTTAGAAATTAACCCCTATACATAGACCTTCAGCATGAGCTTGCTGTCACAGTGGAAAACACAGATAAATGCAGTTTATAGTCCTTGTCCACAGAGAAAACCCTGAAAAAAAGATAATAAAAGTGTCAGGAACCGGACAGCAGGACAAGACAAGACAGTGAGCCCTAATGCTGAACCCAGCCCACTGTCCCTGCCTACTTGACACAATCCGCCCTAAGATGGCAGCGAGCAACTGGGCGGCGGTCCCTGCACTGGCTAGGTGGGACACAAAGACAAGACAGACAAAACACAATAAAGAATAGTACACAGTCCGGGTCACAAGAATTGGGCAGAAAAGATACAAAATCACAAACCAATAGGTGAAGTCAAAGTCCAGGCAATATGGTCAGGGCAGGCGGCAAGCAAGGGAGGTCAAGGAATATGGCCAAGATCAGGGAATGCAAATACACAGAAGATACAAGCCAGCAGAGACAAGTCAATAACCAGCAATGAGTGCACAGACTGAGGTTAGTTATATAGAAGGTCAGGGTTCTGGTACAGAACGTAATTGGACCATCCCCCTGATCTCCAAGCACAGAAAACTGAAAACAAAACAGATCCACTGGCAGGATGACCTGTCAGTCACAGCAGAACCAAACAAAGATTAACCATAACATGGCCAGACAGAATTCAGCAGGTGAAGTCGGTGTGTCTCCAAATCAAGAGAGAAGATAAACCAGTGTTTACACACTGCAAAAGCAAAACACAGAATAGAATACAAGAAAATCAGCGCCTTCTTGGCCGCACAGCACGAGCGGAGGGGCGCATAATGCTCCGCAAAGATACCATACTGACAAAAAGTGCTGCCCTATCTACATATATAGTGAGCAGCAGTGGCACATGGGTTCTAAGACAATGCACATAATGTGCTAACCTCTGCTCGGCACATCAGAAGGCAGTATTTGCCACTCATGGGTAAATTTGGGGACTTGACCATGGGCAGATGGCTGGGGCTTGGAGGTGTATTGCCAGTATTTCTTAAGTCACAACTGTTGGCTATCTGTTGGCACAACTGTTAGGTATCTCAGCAGCAATGTACAACAGAGGACTAACTAACCCAACAGTACAACAGTATTGAGGAAGATGAATGTGCACAATAACCATGCACCTGGAATCAATAACTGAAGACAGTCATTGTTTCCCCAGATGACTATCACAAACAGTACCTCCTAAAACCAAGGAAGGATGTCTGAAGACCTCGGATACATGGCAGAATGTCATCTGGAGTAGTAAACAGGCAGCTGTTTTTCCATAGACTTTAATGTGGCACATTATTAGATTCAAAATATGGCACATTTTATACTGTACCTATTTTTTGCTTTTATTTCACTGTGTGTGAACATACCCTTAAGGCCCTATTACACAAAACGATTATCGTCCGTATTCGGCCAATATTAGCTGTTATGGTCAAGAATCCTCTTGTGTAATAGAACGATGTCGGCTGATTGATGCTGTTGTTTGTCTTTCATCTTATTAAAAGACAAACGACTAATGTAGCAGCGATCTGCTGTTGTCGTTCTGTGGAATAGGAGCAGACTGCTGCTATCTTCTATGGGCTGCCCAGACGATCCAGCGATTAAATGGGCTCTTATCCACTCACTGCCGACGTGTGTAAGAGTGTCGGCAATGAGCCGGGAACGAGGAGCAAGCGAGTGCTCGTTTGTTCCTCAACATTGCCCCGTGTAATAGGGGCTTTAGTGACTGTGATAAATCTGGCGCCTTTCTGGACTGTTTTAGTAAGTCTGCCCCATTGTTTTGCTAGTTTTGAGAAGACAAGTTTATTTTTGGGTCGTCAGGGCGGTATAGCTATTATTTTTGGTAACAATGGAACAAGGTCAACAAAGAACAGTGGGAGACCACCAAATTGTTGCTATAACTGAGCTGGGAGAAGTATGTGCCTGTATACAAGTTTATTATTATTTTTTAGTTCATAAAACCCCTTTAGACATATATTATATTACATCCAGTGATTGTCGCCTTCGCAGCTCCTGTAGCCATAGCCATAATGATCTGATCCTCAGTTATAAAAAAAGCCGCCTACAGGCTCAGCGTGTATATAATAAGGATTTTGCCCTGATTTGTATCTCCAAGTGGATGTAACCTCACAGATCTGACAGTGACTGATCTCTACCTTTTTAGAATGTTCTGAGCAAAAATAGATCTCTGCAAATTCGCGCACACACACCGTCCGCTGAGTAATGTGCCATATGCCGGCTGGGTGACCGAGATACCATGTGAACTAGATATTACCAAGGCAGACATTTTTATCTCATTTAAATATTACTAATAAATATACAGCCGCATTGTGGAAATCTTATAATGTCCAAGCATCTAGGGGCAGGAAAACATATGAAATGCCTGTGTGCGTTCATGTAAGATGCTTGTTTTGAGAGATCGGGGTGAGGACTGACTACAAATTGACAGCTGAATTATTGCTATAGTCGGTATTCTGTGGAGGTCCAGACATGAGTGTACATGATCTCTATATGTACCATCTGGGGAGCAACTAAACCCTTCTGGGCCCCACGGCAGATTTTCCTCATTTGAGATAACCTGCCAGCTTTATATACAATGCTATACAGAGCCATAAAATACTACCTTATAGAGCTTAAAGCAAATGTATCACTAGTACATAGTTTTTCTTTGTTTTTTACATGAATAGACCAGCACTGGCGTGGGGATGCCAGTGGCACAGACCTTCTTTTGACCCACCACCCGGATCTCACGGTCGGCAATGGTCTATTACCAAGCATCGTCCGGGCATGAAGCACTGGGGCCAGGCCGGCCACCAGTCCTTAAGGCCATTTTAGGCTCTGTCCTTAAGGGGTTAAGAATCTCTGTAATAGGTTTTATTAAGCAAAAGAGTTTCCTCCTGTACTCAAAAAGCTGTTTTCCTACCTCCCCTCTCACTTCAGAAGAAGCAGGATTTCTGTGTCAATTATGCTCTATGAAGAGGCAAGGGTGGAAGGGGATAAGTGATCACGGAAAGAAGACAAACAGCCTTGTAAAACACATCATCCTGCAATCTTCTCTCACCAAGCTCCTAGATAAGCACTGATCTTTATGACCTGTGAATCCAGCATTTTATGTGCCCAGACAGTCTCCAAACTGTACAACTTCTTGTCTCCTCTTCCTGGTCACTCATCTCCCTCCCTCTCCATAGGTTATAATGGAGTCAGCAAACCCTTCTTCACTTTGCTCCTCTGTAATGAATACAACTTTGCCTGATAATGCACAGATAAGAAGGGGGTGGGTGGGGCTGAAAAACAGCCCTATCAGTACAGAAAGAGGCTTTTTTGCCTAATAAAACCTATTACAGAGAAATCACACGAGTTCTGCAAAAAAAAAAGTGATCACTTGGCTCTGTTTTAAATGGGATATCCAGGATTAGAATAAACATAATAGCCTTCTTCCCAAAACATGGAATTACAAAATAGGCTCCCCACTATTCACGTTAATGTAGCTGAGCTGGGCTCCATAGACTTATTATAGTCAGTCTATCTCCTGCACTGTAATGATTAGCTCCAGGAGCTGGGGAGGAAGTGTTCAGCTGAGAACTTTTCCTGGCACCTCTAGTAATCGGTGGGGGCTGGACACCCAGACCCTGTCTGGTCATAACTTCTGACATGTTTCTGTGGTGTCCCAGTACAGGGTGCTGTCTATGGCACCTTAGTAAGTCACTCTCTCAGGTGCACACAAGTGGGAGATGGTGTGCTGTTGTCTTTAGGTGTCACTACTAGGGATGAGCGAACCAAACCGTTACGAACTTTGGAAAAAGTTGGGTTCGGCACCGAACTTTGAGAAAGTTCGTTACAAATCTGGTAAAAATAACAACAGCGATGCAAAATTGTACTTTTTTCACAGAATAGACCAGGATACAAGGAATTATTACTCCTATAATCCCTATAATTATATCCTATAATCTGGTTTTCTGTGAACATCAAGATGCGTGACGTCACCCCTGTTAGGGTGAGACCTTAAATTAGTCTCCTCAGATATACCTGGGTGCTGCCTAATCAAAAATGTAATGTGACAGCTGTCTGTGAGTATTAACCAAGACACATGAAAGCAACTTCAGTGTTCAAGCTTATCAAATTTATTAAGGGAAAATCAGTTCATATCTTTACAATCAGGTTAAAAAAAATAGGAGAACCCCGTTTAGCCGCAACAACAAAAAGTAAAAAAAAAAAAAAAGTCCAAAAAAAAGTCTCATCACTGTCTGAGAAGCAAAAAAAAGTCCAAAAAAAGTCCCATCATTGTCCCAGAAACAAAAAAAGTCCAAAAAAGTCCCATCACTGTCCGAGAAACAAAAAAAGTTACAAAAAAAGTCCCATCAGCTGTCCCATCACTGCACAGTTGTGTAGAAAAATGTCGGCAACTCATTGGGTATCTTGGTGTCCAAGACCGTGCACCCCAGTGCTGATGTCTGGTCCTTTAATTATGGGCAAGGGCAGTGCATGTCTGTTACTGCCCATTGGGTCAACATTACCCCAGAAGACCACCAGAAAGTTAGCCCATTCTTCCCACTGTCACTTCCGTGGTGCTTTAGGGGGCCAGTTCTGCAAAAGTTCTGCCTCCACCAGCTTGCAACCATCCACCGCTTTGACTGCAGTCCAACCTGCCCCGGTGTCTTACCAACGATGTCAGGCCCGGTGCTCTCAGGCGGTCCTCCATTTTGTGAGCCTGGGTAAACGAAGCCACAGTGGGCAGGAACTCCTCTGGACCATCAGGTAGGAGATAGTCAAAGTCAACTAATGGTGGGAAGTGTTGTAGCCCACAAAGGAAGGAACCTTTTCTCTGCAGTGCAGCAGGGAGTGATACACTTTGTATGGCACATGTGATAAACCTCATAGTGCACAGGTTTCTTCGAACATGTCGTGCCAATTGTTGATCCCTTTTGAGGACGCGACTCTGTGAGCAGGCATCAACGACATCATCCCACTCGTCCGTGTTCTTAAAAGTGCGGTAAACAACATCATCAGCAAGGAATCCCAGGCCACCACTCCAAGGCTGAACATCCTCCTCCATGAATAGTCTGTTCGCAATCATACTGGCCTTGGTTCAATCAGGTACTGCCTCCTCCTCCTCAAATAGTCTGTTCTCAATCATATTGGGCTTGGTGCAATCAAGTGGTGCCGCCTCCTTCAATAGTCTCTTTTCAACCATACTGGGCTGTTTGCTATCAAGTGCTACTGCCTCCTCCTCCCCCTCCTCCACACTGGGTCCAAAACAGTACTATTACTGCTGCTGGTTACACTGTCAAATGTCTGTTTTGCACTCTACTGGGTCCAAGGAACTTTGTGTCCTATGTCCCGTGTAATCACTTACACCTTGGCTAATTTTTTTCCACTATTTTTGCACTTAGATTTTTTCCACTTTTTTCATTGTAATAGCAACTGCAACTAAACGAAACTATACCCTATCGGACTCCCACTATTGTAGCTGCAATTATTCAGCCGTTATTGCAAGGTTCGTTTTAGGTTCTGTTCGGCCAAACCCGAACTTCATGAAAGTTCGCCGGATTGAACTGAACCAAAATTTTCAAAAGTTTGCTCATCCCTAGTCACTACTGTCTTGTCTTATAGTATGCACGGCTAAAGGAGTAGAAGGGTTAATTGTTTAGTATCACATGTTATGTGTTGACCAGTCACAGCTGCGAGTTCATTGTGTTGTATCCTATCTTTTCTCTTACACACACACTAAGTCCCACCACTCACAGGAGGGTTATCATAGCCCCTGTAGTAGGAGTTAATTTTTGGTGGGAGAAACTAGAGCAGTTCGGAGTTAGTTCTTAGTGTGAGAGGAAGCAAACAAATGAGTCTCTGCTGGGGTTAAGCCAGGTCCCCTTTTAGAGAATTAGTGCCTGTAGGTCCAAGCAGATGGATGTATAAGAATCTGCTCAGTTACAAAGTTCTCCTACTGAACCCTAAGACAGCTATGCAGTGCTAAGCTCTACAAAAGTTGAGAGAATATAAACAGAGAACACCTTGCCATTGCCAGGAACCTCAAAAACGTGCCGGGCAGTTATCTGAAACAATAGGAACTGACCCCAGTGGGACAAAGCTACCGTAAGAAAGGTCTACGTATCCTACTGCGCAGTGCAGGACAACTGGGTAACCCTGGGAGTCTGCTACACTCAGATAACCTATGACTGGGGCTCATATTACCCACCTAGGACAGGAAGCCCACAACTATATGTGTATACGTATTACCATGGCACATCTGAAGGAAGTAATGTGTTCAATGTCTGTTTGTACCATGTTTCTAGCCTCTCTCTACATATACTCAGTCCCACTGCTTAAAGGAGGGTTTAGATTTGGGCCCTGTAGGTGGAGTTACACTGGTAGAGGAAGTGAGTCAGTCCTGGTACACTTTTCAGTAAGAGAGGACACACAAAACTGAGTTCCTGCTGTAGTTAAGCCAGGGAATCAAGTGCAGATGCAGCAAAAGACTTTATTCTCTATACAAGCAACTACTATCTCAGCTATGCAGTGCTAAACTACAGTAGGGGAAAGCAGCCACCCAGGACCACCCTAGCCCATGCTGAGGGACTATTCTCTTTTCTCAAAACCCTGCAAGAAGCAGTAGTTACATCTTAGGGTGCCTTCACACCTACCGTATCGCAGCAGAAAATCCGCTGCGGATCCGCAGCAGATTTTACTAAATGAATGAACACAGCATCAAATACGCACTGTCAAATCCGCTGCGGATCTGCTGCGGATCCGCTGCGGATTTGACAGTGCGTATTTGATGCTGTGTTCATTCATTTAATCAAATCTGCTGCGGATCTGCTGCGGATCCGCAGCGGATTTTCTGCTGCGATACGGTAGGTGTGAAGGCACCCTTAAAGTAAAAACTGCAAGAATCAGGAGTTACGTCTTCAAAATCCCTAGCTAAAGGAGCTTACACAAGGCCCCTATTCTCACAGTCTGGTCAGACTTAGCCTTAACGTGAGTACGAGTATCACTTCACTATATATCAATACACTCTTCAGTTCCGGAAGAGCACAGATTCTACATTGGGACAGGGCTCCTCTGGCAAACTCCTCTCATCTCTACCTTCACAAAGCACTACTACTACTTCTACACTTTTCAAGCACCTACTTCTAGCACTAAGTCAGCACTCAAGTCTGTGTCAAGATACTGTATATTGCTGTTTACAGAGTGTGTACTGTTCTCCTGCCAAAGTTATACAGTAAAGTGTTATTTTTTTTTTCTATCTAATGCACAGAACTCTGTCTACCTCTGTCTGCACCAGCACCTATACACACCACCGCACACCTTGGGTTATTTTTCCCCTCCTCTGTGGGTGGCAGTACTGCCATCCCGGGTGGGTCAGTTGCCCCTCCAGGTTGCTGTGACAGGAGCCCAAGCAACCCAATACAAGCCTGAAGGTTAATGACCATTTGGCAACACAAGCCAGCCAAATATACAAAACAGATACCAACATTACACCTGTTTGCTGGACTAGCACTGGCCTCACGACAAGTAATATCACTAGCCGTACACCACAATGGCAATGCTTTTTAACCATGTCTAGCAGCCAGAAAGCATCTTCACTAAAGGTAGACTTGGCAATTCTCCAAATCCTAATTTACCAAACTTAAGAGTTTCAAATATAATCAGCCTTGACATGTTTAATCAAATATTTAAAGACGTCAGTGCTGTCCCATTACATGAGATTCTGAAATTGGGATGCCAGGAAGTATAACCTGATTTTAGACAAGGATGGAGCCTCAGTACATTTGGGGAGACAGAAAAATTTCTGCTATTTTGACCCTGAATCAAACCAATCAATATGGAGGCAATTCTTAACCCCTTAAAGGAGAAGTCCGGCAATTTTTTTTTTTTAATAATTGTATTGCCACCCAAAAGTTATACAAATCATCAATTCTCGCTCATCGCTTGATCGTTTGCTGCGTTTACATGTACGATTATCATTCGAATGCGATCGTTATCGTGCAAATTCGCACGATAATCATTCCGTGTAAAAGCAGCATTATCCAGGAAGTGAAGCCTTGATGCAGTAGTAAGTGCAGGGAAAACAGCAATTTATAAGCATTCCCCGTAATAAGTGTATATTGGTGATTTGTAAAACTTTTGAGGGGGCAATGCAATACTTCAATAAAAAATTTTGAGGGATTTCTCCTTTAACCCCTTAGGGACCAAGCCTGTTTGGGCCTTAATGACCAGACCAAATTTTGGAAATCTGGTATGGTTCACTTAATCTGCTTATAACTCTATAACGGTTTCATATATCAAAGCGGTTTTAAGATAGTTTTTTTGTGACATCTTGTACTTTATCCCAGCAGTAAAAAAACGTTGATATAATTTTCTTAAATAGATTAAAAAAGCAAAAAATGTGAGAAATTTTGAAACTTTTTCTTTTTTTTCAACTTTTAACTATAATATTCCACTTATATATGTAATTTCTGTAGAATTTTTTTTATCATACATATATTTGCATCTGTTTCCCTTGTTTTGGCATTAGTTTTGGGGGAAAAAAATAAAAAATACTCAAATTTGAGAACATACAAAATTAACCATACTTTTTAAATTTGTGAATTGCATTTTATTCCCTGCATCAAGCCAAGTTTCAGAGGCTCATACGTTTCAGAACAATAGAAAACCCCCACAAATGACCCCATTTTGAATTGGAAACTAGACTCCATAAGGAATTCATCTAGGGGTAGAGTGAGTATGTTAACCCCACAGTGTTTGGACAAAATTAACGCAAAGCAAGTGAACGTGAAATACATTTCTTTTTTTCTTTTTTCTTGTTATCCCTTCTAAATGCATGTTAATGACAAAAGGCACCCCCTAATTTATTGCCCCATTTCTTCTGAGTTCAGACATATAACCATTGTGCCCCTAACTCAATGTCTAGGCACACGGTAGGGCTCCAAATGAAGGGAGCATCTAGTGGTTTTCAGAGCACCAATTTAGCTTGAAAATCTATTGGGCCCCATTGTACTTATGGAGAGGTATTCAGCTGCCAGAACAATAGAAAACCCCCACAAATGACCCCATTTTGGAAACTAGACCCCCTAAGGAATTCATCAAGGGGTATAGTGAGTATTTTAACCCCACAGTGTTTGGACAGAATTATTTCAAAGCGGGTGAAAGTGTAAAAATTTTCTTTTTTTTTTCTTCATGTCACTTTAAAAATATGTTATCCTTTCTAAATACATGATGAGGAGAAAAGGCACCCCCTAATTTATTGCCCCATTTCTTCTGAGTTCAGACATATGACCATTGTGCCCCTAACTCAATGTCTAGGCACACGGTAGGGCTCCAAATGAAGGGAGCACCTAGTGGTTTTCAGAGCACCAATTTAGCTTGAAAATCTATTAGGCCCCATTGTACTTATGGAGCGGTATTCAGCTGCCAGAACAATAGAAAACCCCCACAAGTGACCCCATTTTGGAAACTAGCCCCCCTAAGGAATTCATCTAGGGATACAGTGAGTATTTTAACCCCACAGTGTATTGAAAAAAATGAACACAAAGCAGGTGACAGTGACAAAAGTTTTTTTTTCTTTCTTTGTGTCACTTTAAAGACATGTTATCCTTTCTAAATGCATGATAAGGAGAAAATGCACCCAATAAAAATATAATACCTCTCCTGAAATAATACACCACAAAATAAAACAGAAATTATAAAGAAATTGACTCCCTGAAAGAAGCCCTCCCTCCCAACCTTCTTGGCGTTTTTTTTCCAAGCGGAATAAATTGTAAAATGAATACCTCTCCATAAGTTATAAACCACAAAATAAAACAGAAATTATAAAGAAATTGACTCCCTGAAAAAAGCCCTCCCTCTCAACCTTCTTGGTGTTTTTTTATCCCCAGTACAGTAAATTTTAAAAAGAATGCCTCTCCAGAAATAATGAACCACAAAATGAAATAGAAATTATAAGAAAATTTTGACCGTACAAAGAATCACCACCCACCCACCCTTTTTGGCATCAGAAATAAATTTAATATTGGGACACAGTGTGGTAAATTTCAAAGCAAGGGTGAATACAGAGGCCTGGGTGGGATGGACACATGGGGCAATAATAGCATGAATTACTCCTCCTTTTGTTCTTGCGGCAAACTCTGCACCTTTTTTGGGGGTACCTTCGGGTGGCAGTGGCAGGGAGAGAGTGTGGGAAGTGGCGCTCTGTGAGTCTGCGTGCATCCTCACATTCTAGGGACGGCTGAGGGGCAGGAGAATCAAACAGGAGATGCTCAATCACCTCCTCCTGGAATTGCAGAAATGTGAGCGTCCCCTGTGCCTTCTGATATACCACAAAGGCATTGTAGGTGGCAGTCTGAATAAGGTAGACTGCCACCTTCTTATACCAGGCCCTGGTTTTGCGCTTTACCAGGTATGGTTGCAGCGCCTGGTCTGACAAGTCCACACCACCCTTAAATCGATTGTACTCGCAGACACAGGCAGGTTTAGTGCTGTCAGTGGTGGCCCCCCTCTCCCTTACCACCACTGAGGTGTCTGCGTGCAGGGTTGTGATCATGAAGACCTGCTTTCTGTCATGCCACTTGACAGCGAGCAGGTTTTCACTTGCCAGCGCAAATGATGCCCCCCTTTCTACCCGCCTGGAGAGCAATTCAGGTGGGAGTCCTACCCTGCTTTTTCGGACTGTCCCACAGGCCCCTGTATTCGCAGCGTGCAGCAATTTATAGAGTGGGACACTAGAATAAAAATTGTCAGTGTAGAGATGGTAGCCTTTGTGCAGAAAAGGCACCATCAGCTCCCACACAATTTTCCCACTGACGCCAACAGTGTCTGGGCAGCCTGGGGGGTTTAGCTGGCGGTCCCTGCCTTCATAAATAAAAAAATTGCAGGTGTAGCCAGTGGGGCTCTCGCACACCTTATACACCTTCACGCCATAGCGCGCCCGCTTGGATGGTATGAACTGGCGGAAGGAAAGGCAGCCTTTGAAGTTCATAAGGAACTCGTCCACTGCCAGCTGCTTGTCAGGGGTGTATACACTGAGGAAGGTTTGTTGGAGGAGGGATAATAGGGGTCTTAATTTGTAGAGACGGTCAAAATTTGGGTCATTTCTTGTCATTAAAGTGACTGAAACGCATCAGGGTCTCGTAGCGGGTGCGGGACGTGATTGCTGCGAATACAGGGGTGCTATGGACAGCCCGGCCACTTCAGTAGCTGCGTATGGAGGGCTTTTTCACTACACCCATCTGAAGTGTCAAGGTTAGAAAATGTTTTATTTCAATGACACTTGTGGGCCTCCAGGATGTTGCATAGGTGCAGGTGGGCTTCTGGGTGATGTATTGCCGAGCATATAAATTTGTCTGCTCAACAATAAGTCCTAGGACCTCATCACCCACAAATAAATAAAAAAAATCAACAGGGTTGTAATTGCCGACATCCCTGTTGATTCCAGGCGTGGCAGTGAATGGGGGGATTTGGGGAGAGAAAGAGGTGGCAGGATCCCAAAAGCTGACAGGGACTCCACTTGCTCTAGGGACACCCCTTTCCCTAGGGACACGACTGGGACCAGGCTGCAACACCTCCACTGCAGCTGCGGCCGCCATACGGGGTCTAGCAGGGACAGACTTCTCTGAACTGCTGCCACTGGCGTCAGAATCCAGAAAAAATTCTGGATCTGACGCAGTGTCAGTCTCACTCCCACTCCCAGAGCATAGCATGACGTACGCCTGCTCTGCACTGTATGATCTGGAGCTGGACATTTTACGTTTACCAGCAACAGAAAAAAAAACTATAAAATAAAAATATATATGTGAAGTGGGGGTTC
Organism: Dendropsophus ebraccatus; assembly: GCF_027789765.1. Lineage (NCBI taxonomy): Eukaryota > Metazoa > Chordata > Amphibia > Anura > Hylidae > Dendropsophus > Dendropsophus ebraccatus. Next base: position 39,042,851 of record NC_091458.1, on the reverse strand, counting down.
TTCACACACAGGGAGGGATCTGACAGTGACGGTGGCCAGGAGTGACTGACAGGGGCTATCAGACACTAACAACGGACGGCGACGGACAGGAGTGACTGACAGGGGCGATCAGACACTGACAACGGACAGGAGTGACTGACAGGGGCTATCAGACACCGACAACGGACGGCGACGGACAGTAGTGACTGACAGGGGCTATCAGACACTATAAACAGACGGGGGTGACTAACACGGGCGATCAGACAGGAACAACAGACAGGGGTCACGGACACGGGCTATCTGACAGGGGGCGGCGGACAGGGGCGACGCAGAATGTGTTCTTTGCTTGTGTGAGACTTTTACACAGCACAGGTCTTGTAGTATCTCTCTCTTCTCTCTCAGATCAACTACAGGGAGAGAAGGGAGAGACACAGCACAAGACCTGTGCTGTGTTTACCAAACACAGTGCAAATGATGACTGTGATAGGTATATCACAGTCAACATTTGCTGAGGGACCAATCAGATTGGTCCCTCCCCTGTTGCTAAGTGACAGGAGCTGACAGGCAGCTCTGTCACATAGCAAACAACGCATGCGTGTGCCATTTTGTTTTTCTTCGCCCCCAGAGGGGAGGGGGGCCTCCCCCCTGGAGATCGCCGGCGGCCATGACAGGAGGACAGGTGAGGGGACCTGTCCCACAGCATTTTTATCGCCACTGACCAAAAATAGCCGGTCAGTGGCGATAAAAATGCTGTATGGCACAGCCGCCATTCATTTCAATGCGATCGCCGTTATTCTGTGCCTTCTCCCAGCTCTCAGCTACCTCCGGCAGCTGAAAGCAGGGAGATTTTAACCCCCGCGGCGCCGTAGCTTTATTCTGATGCGCCGCCGTTAAAAGGCGTACGCATCGGAATAAAGCCCATTAGTGACCGCCGTGAATATGCGTGCGGCGGTCACTAAGGGGTTAAAGGTTTATTATGATCAATGTCAAAGCTGGTCAATCATCCAATGAGGTGGAGGATTGGGGCAATATGTTGGTATACTGAATACTGTTCAATGAATACAGTAGATAGAAATCTGAATACATGGTTTGGATACTGTAGCTCCCATTCACTAACAGCAAGCAGCAATTGTTTCATATTATATAGATGCAGAGTGAATATACGTATATAAGCTTTATTCATATAAAACTGAAAAATACCTTCAATAGTTTATTTTCTCAAATCTGACCTGTCTCACTTTTACGTGGCGGTAACATGCTTTATTTATCTAAGTGATTTATCTTTTCCTGATACATTGTACTTTATGTTAATGGAAAATTAGGGTCAAATTAAAACAAAAAGTCGAGGTAAATTTTTAATGTGCAAATTTTCAGTTTAAACCACTATTAATTTATACCCCAGTTTTGCAGTTTTTAGAGATATGAGCAAGGCCAGGTAGATGGCGTTCCGTGCAGAATCAGCTTTTGGCGCCCCCTCCCCAGATGCAGAAGTGCACATAATATCCCCTAGTAGCCAGGCCTGTATTTAGAGTTCATGTTGCCCTAGGCACTTTGCACGCTGAGTTGGGGGGTGCAGGGGGAGAAGCTGGGAGGGCAGGGGGAGCAGATGGGGGCACGGGGAGAACCACGGGGCACGGGGAGCAGCTGGGGGGTGCAGGGGGAGAAGCTGGGGGGAAAAGGTGTAGCCGGGGAGCATCCAGGGGGCAGAGGCAGGCTTGGCAGGTCCCCTGCCATGCAGCTTCGGGGCCGGTCGTGCTGAGCTTCCGGCACACACTAACTCTATCACAAGCCGGAAGCTCATAGCTGCAGCCCTGCGGTCCCGAACTTCTCTCCTGCTCGGCGGCACATGTGATGTCATCACGCCGAGCAGGGGAGAAGTCCGGGACCGCGGGGCTGCAGCTATGAGCCCTAGGCACCGGACCACAGGTGCCTAGTGGCAAATACGGCCCTGCTAGTAGCACCACAGTAAAGTAATAAATACTTTGTCAATGAAACAAGAAGTATGCCAGGGCACTCACCAATTGATGTGCTGTAATCTTTATTGTATAAACTTCATAGCAGATTAAAAATCAGGCGGCGGGGAGCATGTAAGTAAACATTGGGTCACTTACACACTGCAGTCCATAAGGGGTTAAGCAAAAGGACACATGCTCTTACATTCTCCCCCGGGCCCCCTTCCTGCACGGGCCCCATAGCAACTGCCTACCCTGCCTCTATGGTAGCTATGCCAATGTATGGACCGTAAGTGCTTGCACCTGTGGGTTGCTGTTGCACTTTCTGTTTGTTTTTTTAATCTGTACTCTCCATGTCCCCCATCTTCAGTTATACTGCCCCCTAGGTAAAGGACCTCGGAGATCATGGTCATGTGACCACAATCATGACATCATCGCAGATCCTTTACACTCTCAGTATAGAGGCTACATTGAGCCTGCTATTATCAGGGGACTTGATAACTATTGAGTACTTATGAGTACCGTGATAATCAAGCGAATACTGAGCTTGAAGGATTATACTACTTCATCTCTAGTAGGGATTCTTCCCTGTTAAGGTATGTTTGCACTGAGCCAATTCAGTGGAATTCTGCAGTGGAATCCCACCTGCCTCAGTGTCAAATGGGGTCTCTATGGGAGGGAGAACGGAGAAAGCGGAGGCGCGCAACCCGTTTGACACTGAGACAGGCGAAATTCTGCCACGGAATTACGTTGAATTTGCTCAGTGTGAACATAACCTAAGAGCCATAAGACTATAGATGTAATGTAATAGTTCAAGAGGGGACTGGATGCCTTTCATATTAAAAGTAATATAACAGTTATGGGTACTAGCTTCTGGTGGTGGGATGCTGAACCAGGGCCAGAGATTTATTCTGATCATCACATTTGAAGTAGAGAAGAAATGTATTGCCCTGGTATGGGGCAATTGGTATTTGCCTCATGAGGGGTTTTTACCCTCTGGGTAAGTACAATAGGGTTATAGGTTAAACTTTATAAACTTGATGACATGTCAATTACAGATGCAAAAAAATGGTTAGTGTAAGTCTCTGATACAGAAAGCTGCATCCATATTCCCTCCTTGATGATGAGATGGCCACCTATGTGTAAAATGGCAACTATGATAAGACATGATAGTGTAACACAGCTCACATCAGTTCTGTTACCCAATTAACCTTTATTAACTCTGATTTATTGCCATGTGGAAATGAACATAAGTTAATAATGAATAGATCCTTTTTAAAATTAAGAATCTATTGGGTAATCTTTTTTTTTTTTTTATTACCGTTTAGAACTTTTCCATAATTTTTTCACATTGTGTTTTTTTCTGCTTGTCAAAAGTACTATTCTGTTTTCTAGGCTTGAAGCTTCGAGTGAGTATATTAATACAATACCGCCACCTAGTGGATAAGAATTGAAATACATCAGGCAAAATCCTGCAACATCTAAATAATGTATCAAATAGTGCTATTCTGTGAAGGCTTAGGCTATGTTCACACAACTTCAAAAATAAAGAAAATGCAGCCGATTTTGATATAAAAAAAATGTCAGTTTTTACCGCGATTTAACTGACTGCAATGGCAATGCACTGAAGCCAAACGGAAGACGGACGTTCAATGCATTGAATAACGGACGTTTTTACTGCGAACGTCAAAATAATGAAGATGATCATTATTTTCGGACGTCTTTTGCAAACAGCGGACGTTTTTTATTCGTTGTTCACACACAGTTTTTCTTTTGTCACCATTCTTTCTTAGTTTTGATTTATTAAAATCAATGGACTTTTAAATCAAGCCGCACCCAAAGTCCAATCAGTAAACCCAAACTAGAATAATGTACAAACAACAGTCATTGTAAGGGGAGGCCAGACTGCTAAATGACGTCCGTTATTTTAGACTCAAAATGACAGACGGCATTTAAAACGGAGTTAAAAAAAAACGTTCTAATAAAGTAACACTTATTGAATAAAATAGGGTTAAAAAGTAGAAAATAAATACTTTAAATGTAGGTATGTTAAGTACAAATATAGCAGGAGACACCAATAAAACAAGAATAAAAAAAACATAAAAATTTGTCAAATTAATCAATGAAAAATATCTTATAATACCCTTAAAAACTGTACTATATTACACTATGGGGGGAAAGTTATAGTTGTTTCACTTATGTCTTTTGACGTTGCACAACTTCTTCATTGCTCAAAAATGTTTGTTTTTCTTAAGTTTACACCTCTCACGTATGTTCTTAGAATATGTCTATTGGTAACGTATGCTTTCAGCACCACTGCTAATTTAACAAATGCAACTTTTTTTTTAAAGAAGAAAAATGGCACAAAGCCACTTCAGTCTGGAGGACAATTACAAATGGTGCAAATTACGCCTTAAAATGGCAAAAATTTGAAGAATTTAACAGGTGAAATGGCGCAGTCATGCTACATCTCGTCTGCTCTTAAATCTATGTGCATGTTCCGTTTTGATAAATTTGGCACAGAAAAAAAATGTTCAAAAGGCAAAATATAGACCACCTTCCATTGCCCCCTATATGTACAATAAAAAAAATGCTGAAAAAATCCATCCACGTATTCCTACACTGTGATAGGAGAGATCTTGATGACAAATACGAATTGTGGCAGCGCTAGGGCAATGTATACAATGTATAATACAATGTGTCAAAATCATCCTGTTATATATTCTTTAGCATGTACCATAGTAAAAATAGTATGCAGTTATACACTAGGAGATATTATAGTAGGGGCATGCCCAGCATGTGCCTTAGGGCCGCCACCATATCCACTTCCGGTAAAATGTTGTGAACTGCTTAAATAATTAAAACTACTCAAAGGCGGAATTGCCTTATTTTGTTTCTGGACAACTTACCTCAAAATCACAAATTTATGTATGGACACAATGAAAACCATTAGAGATGAGCAAATAGCTCATTTAAACGAAGCAAAGCACGTTATTTGATCAGCGCTCCGCTCATCAAGTCGCCTGGCTGTTAGCGCTGCTCAATTCCCTGCCGCTCCACCCAGGATGCCGGGGAAAGCTGGATCCAATCCTAGGAAACTGGGAGAAGTTTCCCATAATTGGATCTAGATTTTTCCGACATTCTGGGAGGAGTTGCAGGGAGTTGAGCAGCGCTAACAGCCAGGCGACTTGATGAGCGGAGCGCTGATCAAGTGAGGTGCTTTACTTATTTTAGATGAGAGATTCGCTCATCTCTAAAAAACCATAATGAATAAAGATTATAAGTCTGTACATCCTAGAATACACGAACTGGAGAGAATGGAACCGCTGCACATCCCATCTATGGCTGATACTTATGCCGCTAGGCCTATATTAAAAATCAACACCAGAGTGTCTGTATATGAATTGATCAAGCCATATTGCCCCGTGTACCACCGCGCAGGTCCTCTGGTCCACACGGGTCCCTACGCTAACTCCACACCGTGTCGGTCAGCGACCGCCAACCCCGCAAGGCGTGCACGTGCAGGGAAGGGAGGCCTTGGAACGGCCCTGCAACCACAATGTCACAGGACCAGACACAAAAAGCCCCACCAAAACCCAGCCAGCACCACCGGCGGGGAAGGCTGCCCCCAAACGACACAAGTATGGATATGGTATTACACTTACCATTGCTGCTCTCACAGAATGGGGAAGACATAGGGTCCAGACATGTGAGCACAGGCAAATCCTGCTAATTTTGGTCATGTGGGTCTTATAAAGGAGTGCTAGCTGTTCAGAGAGGGAGAACTGTAAAACACGAACTGGAGAGAAAGGAACGGCTGCACATCCCATCTATGGCTGATACTAATGCCGCTAGGCCTATATTAAAAATCAACACCAGAGTGTCTGTATATGAATTGATCAAGCCATATTGCCCCGTGTACCACCCCGCAGGTCCTCTGGTCCACACGGGTCCCTACTCTAACTCCACACCGTGTCGGTCAGCGACCGCCAACCCCGCAAAGCGTGCACGTGCAGGGAAGGGAGGCCATGGAACGGCCCTGCAACCCCAATGTCACAGGACCAGACACAAAAAGCCCCACCAAAACCCAGCCAGCACCACCGGCGGGGAAGGCTGCCCCCAAACGACACAAGTATGGATATGGTATCCTAGAATACTTACATTAGTAGCTGTAGTGATGCTATAGGAGTCAAAGTGGTCAGAGCTGCAACTAGGTCCATGGGGAAGTGGGTGGGGGGGACTCAAGTACAGGCTCCATTATGGCTGCAGCCTACAGCTCTGTGTCCTGAGGAGGACTCTCTCTCACACACAGACTCTCTCTCCCTCTCTATCTCTCTCACACACACACACACACACACTCTCTAACACATGGGCTGTGTATAGGCAGTACAGTTTAAGGGTGCCTTTACATGTACCCGATCACAGCAGATTTCACACTGCGAGTTCCGCTGAAAAATCTGCTGTGATTCCTGGTACTGTCATATGCTAGATCATATAGTTTACTTTGAAGATTAGTTCATTTTCATCCACAAACCTCCCATCACTATGGCAGAGGAGATAAGAACTGTGTGTTAAACCCTTCCTCAACAGGGGTTAAAAATAAATAATTTAAACTCTTCATTATATAGACTGGTTATATTAATAATAGCTATGGGCAATAGCTTTACAGTAGGTCCTGCTCTGCTGTCACCTGAGGTGGAATTGGTTTAAAAGGGAGGTCTGGTGAAAAGTTTTATTAGAGTATTGTATTGCCACTCAAAAGTTATACAAATCACCAATATACACTTATTATGGGAAATGCTTATAAAGGGCTTTTTTTCCTACACTTATTACTGCATCAAGGCTTCACTTCCTGGATAACATGGTGATGTCACTTCCTGGATAAATTGGTGAAGTCACACCCCGACTCCCAGAGCTGTGCGGGCTGTGGCTGCTGGAGAGGATGATGGCAGAGGGATGCTCAGTGTCCCTCCAGTGCCCTGTGTCCCTCAGTGTCCCCCTGCCATCATCCTCTCCAGCAGCCACAGCCGCACAGCTCTGGGAGTCTGGTCGTGACATCACCATTTAATCCAGGAAGTGACTTCACCATTTAATCCAGGAAGTGACATCACCATGTTATCCAGGAAGTGAAGCCTTGATGCAGTAGTAAGTTCAGGGAAAAAAGCACTTTATAAGCATTTCCCATAATAAGTGTATATTGGTAATTTGTATAACTTTTAAGGGGCAATACAATACTTTAATAAAAGTTTTCACTGGACTTCTCCTTTAATGTTTTTATATAGAAAACAGCGATGGCTGCAGCATATTGGTCGTATATATAAAGATAGAAGATATCATATTCATAGGACAATAGAGGCTGAGGAACATGTTAAGTAAATTAATAAACTTTATACTTACCTCTCCATGCTCTCCGATATCCTTCTAGTTTCTCCCTGCTCATCGCAGCTGCTGCTTGCACTGCTAAAGCCTTCTCTGCTGTGAAAGGTCACTCAGCCAATCACTGGCTGCAGCACTGTCCTGTCTCTGCCTGTGATTGGCTGAGCAGCCTGTCACTTCAGAAATGGCTTCAGCAGTGTAAGCAGCAGCTGCGGTGAGCAGGGAGAAGCTAGAAGGACATCGGGGAATGTGGAGAGATAAATTGTGGAGCGTGGAGAACATAAGTTACAGAAAAATGTAACCCAATGAAGAGTCATTCTTCTTGGTGCAAAACCTTAAACCCCACACATTGTGCCAGATGACACACAGCAATAAGTCACTGGCAAATTCAACTGCTGTGTTTGTATGTATGTATATTTATTAAGATGTCTCATAATAAAAATCCCAGTACTGCACCGCGTCCAGCCTGGCATACATGTCTTTCACTATGGCAATGCAAAATTCTGTCTCTCCCCCAGCTGTAACTTCAAAAGCATCTTAGTTCCTTTGTACCTAGTGATAGATCCACCCCACTGTGTACCGAGCCACAGAGCGAACTGACTCTATAATTAATGTCATATTGTATTCTCTTTGAAAAGAAGACCTTGGACTTGCCACCTAGTGGTCATAAGTGGGACTGCTGTGTCTTCATTTGTGCCCAACATTTTATTCTTTTTGAATATTTTGTTGTTTTATATACATTTATCCTGCCCTGACATTTTACATTAAAAAACTTTGTGTTTAGTTGTGTGCCAGTGGGGTGGTGGTGGTGGTGCGGTGTCACCACACCAATTAGATAGGTGTATGACTGTGTGTGTGGGGGTGGGGGTTGGAGAACACGTTACATGCTCTGGGGCAGTACATCTGTTGTAAGTGTTCTGGTGTGTCATGAAATAACTGTCTGACCATAAGGTGATAGTGATATACAGGAGGTGCATATGACATCCAAATTTTACATTTTTTTTATTTACACTTTAAGATCAGAACCAAGCATGAATAGCAGCTGATGCAGAACATCTTTGGAAGCAGACCTGTCAATCACCTGATAAATATTACTGAAGTGCAAAATGGGACAAAATATAGAGGGAAACATCTTCCACGCGTAATGGGGCACACACATAGCTCCATAGGACCCGCCATGGCTGCTACCGCGTTACTTCCTCCCTTGACCCCACCTGTAAATATAGGGGGCATTTAGTAACCAAAAAAGGTATATTTTTGCGGAAAATGGGCAGATGCAAATAAATTTATTCACAAACTGCCGTTCTGCAAATAAATTTTTGCATCTGGACATCTTCTGCCTGTAGGCCAGGGGGGCAGGGAGGGGGTGTTAAGGAGCAGAAAGGTGGGGCGCGGACTCTGAGTCCAATTAATTTATAATTTTTCTTTTTGAAAAATGATAAGGAAACTTACATCAACTCTGAACTGGCGTAGGTTTCCCTCTGTGTCCTCATTGGAGCTCGTGGGATTTATGTAGAGGCAAAGCGCTTCTACATAAATAAGCGAAGTGTCGGTGATGCAGGGACATTTTTAAGCACGGCGCAGAAAATGCTTAACTTAATAACTGTCCCCCATATTGTACATCTCCCTTTTTTGTATTGTTAACCTGCTTTTCATTTGTAGGCACTATGGGAAAGAATTTATCAAACATGGTGTAAAGTGAAACTGGCTCAGTTGCCCCTAGCAACCAATCAGATTCCACCTTTTATTTTCCAAAGAGTCTGTGAGGAATGAAAGGTGGAATCTGATTGGTTGCTAGGGGCAACTGAGCCGGTTTTACTTCACACCATGTTTGATAAATCTCCCCCTGTATCTTTAAAAATGATGATAACTCATTTTGTTTTCAGTGCTGTTTCTGTCCTGACTCCATAGTTCATTCTGTAGTATAAGTTATACTGTATTTTGTTGCCGTGGTTAGTACATTATACTGGGTTTAGTTGCAATGCCTTGCCAGGGTCACTAGATGGCTCTGCTGCAGCAAAGATATAAAGGACACTGTGAGCAGAAAGTGGATTCGGTGGCCGAGATACACAAACCTAGAAAGTGTAAAGTTAGATCAGACAGTCAGAATGCTAAAGATAAGCACCCTCAGAAGTATGCTAGGGATCAGCTCTTGGCCATAGAGCTTCCAGGTGGAATTTTTTTGACATGGTGCTCTGACTTTTCTGGAAAAAAAAATGGCAAAGCTACTGTGAGAGAAGCAGGCTGTAGCGTTTGTAGAGCCGGGTCACCTTGCAGTAACCTGGGGGTGCTAGGTGGTAACAGCAGTGGGCTAGGTGGTGATTCTAACACTAGGCTTTGTAAAAGTAGCATTAGATATGTGGGTGCAGGTGCAAAATGAGAACAGAGTCCAGCACTTACCACTTTACTTAGAATCTTCAGTGCAATACAGTAGAAGGTGAAAAGTGCACAAAAGATAATCACAAAAATGGGAGTACAACAATGTCCTTTCTCCTGATGGACAACACAGAGTGCTTAGTGTAGGTGCTTGTTGTGTAGGTAGCAGGTGGTAGGTGCTACTTAGGTGTAGTAAGGTTCAGAGGCTGTCTTGGGGCCGTGCCTAGTAGTGCAGAAGTCTGCCGCAACAACATGTAGTGTGTAACTTGTGGTGAAGAATCTCATACTCAGGTCTGGTAATACGATTACCAGTGTTTAACAACTGGGTTTAGCCAACCCCTCAGGGTTCGCCAAGTAGGTTGAGTAAGCTTCAGTGGAGTTTGACAGCTTAGGCACTTTGCTCCACTGGTTATCCCAAGAGTAGACATGATTTTCCCAGGTGACAATTACCCAGTCTTTGGGTTTAGCTTCTATCTCGTATAACTCCAACAGAATATCTTCTCCTTTCAATTCTAACTAATAAGGAAGAGACCTCTTAGCAGAGCACTGGCCTTTGGCCAGGTCCTGATGTAGACCACAGCAGGGTTTTGTATCTGTCTCTCTCCACCATCCTTTAAAGAAGACCCTCCCACCAGGAACTAACAGGTTTATATAGGGGGTGACTAGGACTAACTGTGAACGAAGGTCACCCGTTAGGACCTTAAGCTGTGCTGTTTGGGCCATGAGAGAAAAGGGTACTATGTATTTTCCATTAGAGATGGTGTGAACCAGTATAAAAAGGCTAAAGGGCTCTTGCAGTTTTGAACAGTCGAGGTCAACAAAGGCACTTTGAGCTTGGCGGTTTCAATAGATTTACAGGGATTATGGCATCAGAAAAAAGGATGATTTAAAGTTTTTTTTATGGGTACTTAGAGGTCTGTAATCATGACTAATGTCATGGTCCTGACAAAGTGTCTTTTGATATAGAGACAGCATTAATTCTATATACACATATTCAGCATATTGCTTCTTTGCCCCACCTCCTGTCTAATTTATCTGCTGTAAAAAAAAAAAACTGTGGGGCGCTCCTGTGGGTGTAGTGGGATAGAGATAGAGTTGGCTGCAATCCTGGCTAGAAGGTGCAAAAGCAGGAAGAACATCAAAAATTAGGCTAATGAAGGGAACAGAGCAGACAGTTTGCATAAGAAGCAGAAGGGAAGCAATGATAAATAATACAATAACTTAATTTACCAAAATATTTTCATTTATTAGATACCTCAGAATATGTTTCATAGTTGGGCAACCCTCTTTAACTTTACTGAACAGGGACATATCTTTTTGGACAGTCATTAAACCAGAGCCAATTATCTCAATCAATGCTAGGAGGGAGGGGGGGGGAGTCTGAATAAATTAAGACATTTTGGGGGACATTTATCAAAAACGTTGTAAAGTGAAACTGGCTCAGTTGCCCCTAGCAACCAATCAGATTCCACCATTCATTTTCCAAAGAGTCTGTGAGGAATGAAGGCTGGAATCTGATTGGTTGCTAGGGGCGACTGAGCCTGTTTCACTTTACACCATGTTTGATAAATCTCCCCCTTGGTCAGTGGTCTGATGATTTAACCCCTCAGTGACCACCACTCATACATGTTTTTAAGGCAGTCACTAAGGGGCGTTAGGCTAGGTCACTGCTTTTTATGGAGGCAGCTTAGTATGGAGTGTCCTCTGATGCTGGTATTGTGGCAGCTTGGCTGTTAGTGTGACAGCTGGGCTCCTGCACTAACTGCCAGGACAAGAGAAACCTCTGATCCTGACAGGTTAACACGTTACATGTCAAGGTGAAATCATGACTGCAAGGGTGTAAACATACACTGGTGTAAGCCACCCACAGCAACCAATCATAGCTCAGCTTTCATTTTACCAGAGCTGAAAGCTGAGCTGTGATTGGGTAATGTGGGCACTTTACACCGGTGTATATGTAACACCCTTTGATAAATCTCTTTCCAAGTGTTCCGACTATGATCCATCAGGAGAAGTCCATGCACAACACGTTCACTTCTGGCTCTGTGTCAAGTGGCCTAAAAGAACTTCCAATGTAAGTCTATGGGGTTGTCTAGATCCCAGATCCCAGGGAGGAGTGTGCAGCAGCACCGCCATCTCTGCACTCATTTTTTTAATTGTTCAGGGTCTGAACGCTCAGATACTAACTGATAAAAACGTATGTCTCTCTCTGACATTGTGTAAGGTAAAGATGTGGTCTAGGGTAACACATCCGCGCTTAGCTGTTTGGTATATTACTCCTATACGTGTAAGGGTAAAGACAGACTAGTTGTACTTTTTTTTTTTTTTTTTTTAAACTTTGCAGGAAAGTGTGTCCTTGCCTTAAAGAAGTCCGGATGGGTGAACATAACAACATGTACTTACCTCCTCAGCTCCAGCACTGCGGTCCACTGTCATCCGCTTCCCTGTCCCCGGCCACTTCTAGGTCTGAGTGGGGACATGGTTAGTGACCTGTCAGGCTTGCTCAGCTGGGCAGCGGCATGTTATTTCCCCCACCTTACCCCCAACTGTTTTGATAAAAAGTGGGGACCCATGCACTATTGGAATGGCAGCAGCAGAGGTTTGGACAGATGAGTATCCCTTACTTATTATTTTCCCAATGTACCCTGACCCTTTTAAAAAATATTTTTTTCTGGACCACCACTTCAATTTTGTCATTTAAAGTTATACCTCTGCAGAAAATAAAAGGAACTCTAACCCCCATGAAGAGATGTGTAGAAATGTATGAACACAGAATTTTGGAGATCTGTGGGTAAAAAATGGTGTTCAAGGGTGGACATTCACTTTAAAGCTCAGAAGGTACACAAGTTTTGATACAAAGGTGCATGCAGATGTATAGCGCATTAGCTAATGAACCTACAATAATACAAAAGAACAGAACAACAACATAAAGTCAAATTGTAAATCTTTATGTTTTTTGTTTGTAGAATATCTCAAAATATTATGGAGTAGGATGCTTGTGTACAATGTAACATTAATGATGGTACATCACATTCATGGAAAACATTGCCGCTGCTGAATACAAAATAATAAATAGGTTTCTCCTAAAATAAGGCCGAAACATGAAACGTTATGAAAAACTGCAGGTCCAGGTCCGCAGCACCAAATGTGCTTTGCTTGTCATGTGAGGTCATGTGTCTGGGCATGCTTTCTTCTCTATTATCAAAACAACCCCCCATTATAAAAATGTTTTCATGGCTAGAATATCCCTTTTAGTGATTCGGACCGAAGAGGCCTCCAAGTAAACCTATACCCTTTACCTGTATATGTAATAGGTCATCACAGTGAATGGCATGATGATCATATCCAACCCCTAGTGTTGCAAGAAAGTGGTTTTCCATCAATATTGGACCTGTGGAGGTCTGATTCCCAGCTTCTTCACCAATCACCTGATTGAAGGAGACTTCAATAAAATGATTGATGGGAGTTCTGGCAGTCAGACCCCCACCAATCTGAAATTGATAGATTGATTTGGTACTGAAAAAAAATTTTTTTTTTAGGAGCTTTCCAGTTTTTGCCCATATAATGGTAACTTCCCACCAGTATTCCTGCAGTGTCCTCTCTTTCATCCCAGCTCATCTGCATCCATACATTTAATTTCTGCAGCAGGGTCATGTAACTGTAAAGTACATGATTCTCACATATAAAGTTGTTGTTACTCTGCATGTCTCCCCATATGCAGCTGCTGCTGAATATAGAACAATTAATATGTCTAAGAAACCAGGAGAGCAGTCAGTTATAATGATCAGCTGCAGAGTTATATATCTCCTCTGATCACACTGCCTATCTGTGAGCACATTCTCTCTATTCACTCAAAATAGGTACATACAAGGAAAACACAAGGATTTCTACTTTTTAATAGTCTATACCATGCTACTTAAGGGAATTAACACTTTTCCTTGATTGCTTCAGTAAAGCAAAAAATTCTTTCAAATCAAGTGCCAGAGATTTTTAATTTACTTCTCTTATAAAAATCTAAAATCTTACTTATCAGCTGCTGTGTGTGCTGCAGGAAGTGGTGTATTCTTTCCAGTCTGACACAGTGCTGACACCTCTGTCCATGACAGGAACTGTCCAGAGCAGTAGCAAATCCCCATAGAAAACCTCTACTGCCCTGGACAGTTCCTGTTATGGACAGGGGTATCAGCAGAGAGCACTGTGTCAGACTAGAAAGAATACGTCACTTCCTGCAGCACATACAGCAGCTGATAAGTACTAGAATACTTGAGATTTTTTTTTTTTATAGAAGTAAATTACAAATCTCTGGTGCTTTTTGGCACTAGTTGATTTGAAAGATTTTTTTTTTTTTTATGAACTACTCCTCTATTGTGAACCTTAATGTTTCAATTAACTGACACCAAGATCTTAGAAATGATCAGAAACTGTCACAAAATATCTTGACATTCTTGTTTCATGAGCTTTTCTGCTCCATGTGGCCCCATGATAAATGTTACATTAATATTTTAGTAGTTGTCTTAGATCTCAGGCTGTGCAATGTTCTTCAGTGATGTTGCATGTTGGAGTTTATAAGGGTTGTATTAAAAAACAAAAATAGAAAAAATAGAAAATCTCATAAGATGCTGTTGACTCCCAGCCTAAAGGAGCATACAAGTCATAAAAAGGAAATGGCTGTGACTCTTTTAATGTAAACCATAATAATCAGTGAGTGGATGTACAGTTGCGGCTAGGCTTTCCTTGATTTTAGGCAAAGATTCAAAGGGGAACTCTAACTAGCTGACAGTCCCCTAATGTGCACGTGGTGCCGGGCAGGAAGGTATTCTCTTACCTTCCTCCTCAGAGCTGTTCCCGCGCTGTAAGTCATTGAATCCACAGCCCGGAGCGCCATTGGGAGCACTGTCCTGCCCCCATCGCGTCGGATACAGCGCAATGGGGGGTGGGGCAGTGCTCCTAATGGTGCTCCAGATCGAGGATTACACTGCTAACAGCAGGGGAACGGCCCTGAAAAGGAAGGCAAGACACATACCTTCCTCCCCGGCGCCTCGTGCACATCAACTGTTAGATTCGTCTAAACTGCTGATAGGTCCCCTTTAAATATCTGCCTTAGCCCTGTATTTAAATACCCTGGCTAAGCAAATGTGGCTTATTGATGCTCCCCCTGGCAACCAGCACCTGGGGTAATTGACCTGCTGCACCCTTAGCTTCTTAATAATATGGGTGTGCAGGTAAGCCAAGGATAATGCACTGTTTTCTCACTATAAGATGTACAGCAGCTATGCATAATTCCGGTTTATGTATGAACCCCTGTACAATAAGACTAACGTAGCGTATGTACACACAAGATGTGATCATGGAGAAAGTTACATCAATATACCATGCAGGAAGGCAATTATGGCTACAGTCACACTGTAGTAGAAATCAATGATCTGACGGAGGCATATAGACAGTAATATGTGCACACCAATGTACACGGTCTTTGGATCAAATTATTTTTTATGGACCAGAACTATGATCCGATCAATATATACACTGAATGTAATACAATTCCGATATTTCAGGAGTGCTAGTGGGCACATGGTTTTGCCAGCACTACATGTATAAGTTAAGGGGAAGAGATGGATTTAGACATTCTTGTTTCTTTGGTGGGGAAGCAAAATAAAGAATAAATCATTTTATTTGCTCTAATCTTATTTATTACGCATCTATGGGACATTATGGGGGGGCAGGGGTTAACTTAAAGGAGAACTCCAGGCAAATGTAAAAGAATATCATGGAGGGCGGAGAGTGGTGGGAACATACCAATATCAAGGGACACTTATCTGTCCTTGTGGCCTCGCAGTCACAGAGCCACTGCTCACCGCCAGCCTCCAGTCTCCTGCTTCTCCCTGCTACTTGTGTCATCACAACCTGGCAGGAACTACCCGCTCACCCAGTCAGTGACTGCAGAGGTGTCCCGCTGCAGTCACTGATTGTCTATGCTGTCATTTTTGAGCCAGGTTGGGACGTCACAGGAATGGGATATCCAGGAGACTGGCGGGGGACCAGCCAGGAGCAGTGATTTTTTTTTTTTACATTTGCCCGGAGTACCCCTCCTAGGGCCGAATGCAAGATCAGGAACAGGGTCCCTATCTATGTATATGTGAAGGGGACTATGACTTATACATGTAATTCTGTTAAACTACTGTAAATACCTAAAGACTAACACATATGCATAACAGAATGTCCGAAGGTCATCTAGAAATTGTAATACCTTCAATTGTATCCTGAGAGCCATTGGTGCTGGTTATGTTAGACAGTCACCTAGGGTATGTAGAACTACAGTAAATTCTGCTTCCTCTGTTATGTTCTTATAATAGTAGCTTATACTTCACGTAGTTACCATATATATTCAAATGTATAAAATAAAGTAAAATTGCATTTCTTAAAAATAAAAATGTAAGAATGAATTTTATATAAATAGTTCTGTGTAGAAAAGCAACACATAATGCTTATGTCTCTAATATACAGCAAGTTCTCCTATAAGGAGAGTATAAAGAGTCATCGTATAGTACACTGTTGAGTCTTAAAGGCGAACTATCAGCAGGTTAGACAAATCTAACCTGCTGATATGTCTCTACTTCACAAGAGAGGAGGCGGACGATATGTGTCTTACCTTCCTCCTCGGCGCCATTCCGATGCAGTTAGTCTTTTGCTCCACGTTCGGTGAGACTGCTAGGAGCATGTCCGCCCCCATGTGGGCCATTCGCCCATGGCCGCCTTACTCATTTCTAATGATAATGAATGGAGCGAACCAGCTGAGGGTGGGCCAAATTGGCACTATGGGGGTGGGCAGTGCTCCTAACGGTCTTACCGGACCGTAGAGCAAAAGACTAACTGTGCTGGAAAGGTGCCAAGGAGAAAGGTAAGAGACATACCTTCCTCCTTGGCGTGTCCTGTACAGTAGGGACATATAAGCAGGATAGATTTGTCTAACTTGCTGATAGTACCCCTTTAAAGACTACACGTTGAGAATCCTCCACTGTGAGTGAAGTGATCAGAATGAATAGCAATAATCAACATAAGGCCCGAATGAGATCGGGTGCACAGTGGACTTATTGGTTGTCGTATGGAATGGCGGCATCTTAATGGTTCCATCATACTAGACATAAGTCACGGCAGTCTTGTAAACTTTGCCTTCAGCTTTCATCTCCATTAGAGCTACGGAGGCACAAAATGTTTCCCCGAAACATTCATGGTTAAGATTCATCTCACAAAAGAGACGCAGGTAGGTGCATATTTTTGAGGCATTGGTTCTCATAAAGTTCCACCTTCCATCACGTCGTCCTGATCATCGTTTCCTCAAAAGACTTTTTATGGAGGAAGCCAAGTTTAAGAGAAGAATGTTGGACAATAGCGTCCTCCGTCCATACCAGCGAGGTGGATAAACTTTTACGTTCGTTCTTGAATATTGATCTCCTCCGTTGCCTGTGTAGCAGCTGTTTAAGTTTTTCTTTAAAGAAACTTGTTGTTAGGGTGTACAGGATGGGGTTTAAGGCACTGTTTATGGGGAGAATAAATATGACGATCCAAGAGGTTACAGTACCTATAAAAGAGAAGAAAAATAACACCAGGAGTTTGATGACAGATTTGTTATGTGGCAATATAAGAACATAATGATTTTTTGCTATTCTGTATAGCCATACAACATATGTCCCCATAAACCCAGGAGGACCTTGCATGGTTGCGCCACTAATTTCATTTCAGAAAATGGGATTTTGCATTCCATCCACAAGGTGTACTCTTCCTTTATTCTCAAATGGTCCATCTGTTCCCTGACATTTATTTTAATAGTTTAAATAGAATTAGGCAGCATTCATAATATAGCGGCATCTACCGCCTAATGTTCTATGCTAAAATGGTTTCTATTTTCAAATATTCATTTTTCTGTTGACTACTGCCTAAATTAAAAATGAAAGAAAAAAAAAAAAAAAAGAAGGGGTATTTTAATTTACAGTGAAGTGTACCTTAACTTTCAACAAACTTCTGACATATCATAGCGACATGTTAGATTTTCTGATGATTTGATTTTGTGAAGTGGGGATACAAGTGCTGAGACTCACATCGATTGCTAGAATGAATCGGTAGAGATGTTTGGCTAAGAATTGTGCCCTTCATTTCTGCTCAGCTCTCTTTCCTAATTAAAACTGAGAAAAAGAAAAGAAATCTTCCTTGTGTCCTAGCAGATCAGCCATGTCCTCCCTCCTCCTCTCTACCATTTGAATCAAAGCAGGAGCTCCCCACCTTGCTTGGCTGTATCCCTATTTTCCCAGGCTCCCTATATAGTTTTTTTGTTAAACTTTTATGGCTTTTTTAGGTTTAGTGTTTCTTTAAGGTAAAGTTGAACCTACAGATGTGTCTACTCTCATCTTATCTCCAAACCAAATATATTTAGTGAGTCGCAGCTTTTTACAGCAACTGGAGGTTATGACCTCCTTGGGCTAATTGCAAACACTGTGTAAAGGTGGGCATACACCTTCAATATCTGTCGTCCAACAGTTATTTCTCCTATACTCCTCATACACATCAATGTTCGGCACTACTAAATGTTCCTATGTTCTCTATGGGGAGGGGTAAGCTGCAGTCAGACTGCTCTGGGGGCAGCATATCACTCCTAAAACAAAGGGGTAAGCCCACGAAATTCCATCACCCCAAAACCCTGTCTCCACTGTCTTAGGATTTGACCAACAGGGCTATAACGTGTATAAGGACCTTTAACCTATGAGAGGAAAGAAGAAAATTGCAGCCTAAATGAGGCCTTTTAAACCATTATATCAAATATTTGATTTTGATATTGTGATGGAAGGTTGTTATGAGGAAGCACTTTCCATCACTTAACTAATGGAAAGCTAAGACTGGACACATCTGTATAGTCCAACAGTTTTGATCCAGAGGAAGATAAAAACTCCAAATATCAGACTAAACTTTTTTAAAAATTTGCATCATCCTGTGTTGTAATGTAGCAGTCACAGTGACAAATCAAAGACCCTGTGGTTTGTGGTGCAAAGAGATTTCAATAATATGAAATATTCCCACAGTAATCTGGTGGGAACACAGTGATCAGTGATCATATCATCGTCTTTAGTATATGAACATTTTAGTGCAAACCAAGGTTTTTATTATTTCTAGAACTTACCAGGAATTTCTACACGAAACAGAGAGAGGATTTTGAGAAGGAAAACTGGAATCCAGCACACGGCATCTGAAAAAACTATGAAAAAAAATCTGTTGGCAACCGCGACATCCATGTGGATATGACTCTTGATTTCTGATGTCTGTAGAGCAGTCTTCTGTATTGAGCAGAACATACTGACATAAGAAAACACGATAATGATGAAAGCCACAAGGTTCACACCTGTTGGTGGATCGAGAAATATATGAGGACAATATGGAAGCTTAAAACAATGATCATTAGTCCACATCAACACATGAAGGCACAAAAAGACTAAAGACATCATCTACAAGTATGAGGTACCTACGAGAAATGATCACAAGCAGGAATTATGGCACTGGCCACAGTATACAGACATGCAATCATCCTTTTTGTATTTGTTCAATCACAATGATGACTTTTGCAGTACATGGCTGGTCACAACAGGAACATCATCCTATCACCACTTGTGCAGTCTGGGTAATAGGGTTACTGGAGTAATATTAGGGTTCCTACTCATTTATCTGGTAGATTAGGATAGTGAAAATTCTAAAACTTTTCTTAGATTGTTGCGGTTGTTGGTCAATAAAAGAATAAAAGAGGGGGGGGAATAGGACAAGCTTATCAGCTCATAATGAAATAAACATAAAAATGTCAACATTCCACCTCATCTTACCTAGAAATATCCCTAGGGAATATCCTTTACCACCAGACTCTTCCGTTTGATCAGGATACAGAGGGAAGCACACCCCATTTTTTCCATAGTAATTTCCAAAAAAGTCTTCATTCCAAAATGGAATCACGGCTATGATGAATCCAACCACCCATATTGTCATCAGTGTTGCGAGAGTCTGACGTCTGCTTGGCCGAATGTTGCTGAATGGAAACACGATGGCCAAGTACTTCTCCAATGTCAGATAAGTCAGGAGAAGAACAGATACTTCTGTGGACAGCATGGCCAGAAATCCAAGGCTTCTGCATTGCAGACTTTCCATCCATATGAGTGCATATTTTTTGTATTGCCCTCGATATTTAACATCAAATACCCCAATAAAAAAGAGATAAACACCCATCAGACAGTCAGCACCTATTAAGAAAAAGGTTGGAAAGTTATTTAGCAACATAACACAAGCAATGTTAGGCTATGTTCACACATAGTTTTTCCATCATTCTTTTGGTTAGTCTTTTTTCAACCAAAACCAACCAAAAACCAGATCATTTGGTATTTAATTATCGGTGGCTGAAGAAGTTGGATGTAACCCTAGGGAGTTACATGAATACAGCCTATGGCCATGTTCATATGGCATATAAGACCGGCCATTCTGTGACCCAGCTGTGTCACAGAACGGCCTGTGTTACTGAAGATCATCCCGGACGGTACTGCAGTACCGGCCAGATGATCTTCATTTATGGTGAATTCAGATGCGTCCGCACACAAATTTCTGGTGAATTCAATGAATAGCGACCGCACAAAACTGACATGTCAGTTTTTGATGCGGCCGGATGGAATCCCTGCCGGAGCGTATACTATGTATATTTCCGGCGCTTCTACAGACCCTCCCCTTTTCCTTACGTCATAAGTTTAATACCCCTGAATCTCCTCTTAACTCTGTGACGTTCAGGAGGGGGCTTGGCAATCACTACAAAGTGCAAAAAGTGAATAAAAACACATTAAAGGGTAGCTTCACACGTACCGGATCTGCAGCGGATTTCATGCTGCGCATTTACAGCTGATCCCGGTAGCGTGAAGTTGAATGGGTCACATACCCGCAGCGGAATTTTCATTACAATGCCAGTATGTGACCCGGCCCCTGGCCCGGAGAATACATTACCTGCTCGGCAGCACTGATTGGCTGATGGATAGCAACGGGAGCCAGGAGCCTCACACACAGCCACGACAGCGAGCAGGTAATGTATGCTCTGGTCCAGGGGCTGCGGGCAGCGGAAGGTTAAAGGGGCCGGGTTACATATCCGCAGTGGAATGAAAATTTTGCTGCGGATATTTAACCCCATAGACCTTCACACTAACAGGATTCACAGCGGATTTCGCTGCAAACTCGCAGCGTGAAATACGCTGCCGATCTGGTACGTGTGAAGCTACCCTAAAAATACATTACTCCACAAAGACACTAT
This sequence comes from Dendropsophus ebraccatus, assembly GCF_027789765.1. Classification (NCBI taxonomy): domain Eukaryota; kingdom Metazoa; phylum Chordata; class Amphibia; order Anura; family Hylidae; genus Dendropsophus; species Dendropsophus ebraccatus. The sequence continues at coordinate 39,021,851 of NC_091458.1, read as the reverse complement.
AATCTAACTTATCATTTAACTCCAGGTTACCCTGGGCTTCAGTCCTAAGAATCCAGCGTACTTCAGCTTGTTGTAAATGTTTTCGCCTTTCTGTCTAATCCACAGAAGGTAAGTATGTTTTGATTATTGTTGTGATCTTCTTGCATATGCTTAATTAACCTAGTAGAACCAAATCCTGTGCGAAAACAATGCACTTGTTCCCTGAACCTTGTTTGTATGGGCCGTATAGTATTGCCTATATAAAAGCGGCCACATTCACACAAGATTGCATATACCACAAAATGAGTGCGACAGCAAATAAAATCCTTTACTTTCGCTGGTACTCCCCTTATTTGTACATGTTTTAATGGGGCAAAATACGAACACCAATTGCACCCTCCACATTTAAAATTACCTTTCGGGGCAGTTTTTTCTAACTAATTATCTTGTTTTTTTGTAAACAAATTTGCTACTGACCAGGATGTCTCTCAGATTTTTATTCCTTCTAAATGCCAATATAGGTTTTTCCTGTCCAATATTATCCAGACTAAGGTCCTATTCCACTAGATACCAGTATTTTTTGATCATTTTTGGAATTTCCTCTGCCACAAAATTTGAGATGTAAGGAAAAGGGGCGGGTCTGTAGAAGCGCCGAAAGGGCGTGAAACAGCTGTAACCGGCAACACACTATGGCTTTCACTGGCGTCTCACCTGCTGTTATGATGTTTCGTTTTTGTCAATAAAGGAACTTTGGAATTGCTACAAACATGGTGAGTGCCGCTAATTTTGTCTTGTAAGATATAGTTACCCTTTCTGCCTTCACATGCCATGAATAGTACATAGTAATCTACTGTATCTTATCCCCAAGCACATTGTCAGTCTGTGTGTCCAATTTATATCGCCCATGCTAGTACTATGTGTGGTCCTGCCCCCTCAAATGGAGAGAATTAGAAATAGCTGTCCAACATGGAAGGGACTCTCAGGTGCTCAATAACAGCAGTGACAGCCCCAAAATCACCTCTTCACCACTCTAAATGGTTAATTCAACAATTGTCCTAATCCTACATTGAAGCTAAATAAAGAATCTACATTTTACCTACAGCGCCGGAATCCTTCCTTTTCATTGTAGGGATTAAAGTTATGTTCCAATTCACAAAAAGACATTTTACATTTCATGGATTGATGATTCCTCTAAAGGCGACAGACGTTTACTTACAGCATAAAATCTTTATAGACATTGTATGCGTCTTGTTCTCCGATTGAATAAATGATCTCATCCCGATAACAAAGATGTTTCCGAAACAAGTGATGCAGGCTATTACCCAGACAAATATGCGAAGGACCGTGTTTGCCAAAAGGTTTTCAAATGATGATATACCATCCGTAAGCGGCGTACATACCCGTACACGAGGCGCATAAGAACAGTAGCGGAATTTCTTAAAGTATCTTTAAAAAAAAAGAAAGATAAAAGTCAAATTATAATGTGTGGAATGTGGAAAGAGCATCCCTTTTAGATCACAAGACGGGCTATGAGCCGGGTGATCTATGATTCTCTTATGCATAGGGATTATGACGCTATTAGTGTTAAGAGAGTACCAAAATGCTCATATGCTAAGCTCAAATAATAAACCCCATTTAAATTGCAGAGCAGAGAGTACCTGGCTCACCTTCAAGTAACTTTCAAGTAATTTTTTCATTCTAATTTTTGAAGAAATGTGTAAACAAAATATACAAAAATTGGAACAAAAAATGCCATACATTACTGCAAGGCACATTGGAACTCTGGAAGTCAATTGTGGGAGTTCTAATGTGTCTTGCAAAAATGTATTGCATTTTTTGTTCAAATTTTTGTATATTTCGTTTACACATCCCTTCAAGGGTCGAAATATTCAAAAATTAGAACAAAAAATGCAATATGTTACTCTGAAGGTGTTGGCCACTTTTAATCAAGCTTGGTCAAGCATTGGCCCTGATTGAGCATGCTCAGCCCAACATGGTCACTTAACTACAAGGAAAAGTTAATTCGGCCCACCTGGTGGCTGCTCAACCTAATGCTGCATTTACACGGAACGATTGTCGTGCGAATTCGCACGATAACGATCGAATTCGAATGATAATCGTTCCGTGCAAACGCAGCGAACGATCAAACGACGAATGAGAAATCGTTCATTTTGATCTTACAACATGTTCTTAAATCGTCGTTCGCTAAAAATTCGCAGATCGTTCCATGTAAACAGTTGTCGCGCGAAAGTCCGGCCGCCCGCAGCCCGGCCCCCCGCTCATCCGCAGCCCCCTGCGTCGGCTTGATCGCCACCCTCGCCGTCCTGATTGCCACCCCCGCCGCCCCAATCGCCACCCCCGCCGTCGCTCTGATCGCCACCCCCGCTCCGATCGCAAAACGATCGCAAAACGATTTTTCCGTATAATATATCGTACTGTCTAAACGCTGATTGTTATGAAAAAAAAAATCGTTACTCCGACATCGTTAATTGTACGATCGGGCAAATTATCGTTTCGTGTAAAAGCAGCATAAGGGTGTCCAATTCCCCAACAGCAAAGCAAATAGAAAGGAGGAGATGGGTTGTCACTTCCAGGTTAAAAAACTTCCAGCTTTATTTAAAGTCCATAAAATTCAGGTCACAAAATCCACAAACAGTGTAAAAGTAAATGCACGATCTGACGCATTTCTGGCTATCAGACCTATCAGCCCTTAATTCTATGATGAGACATTGGAGATGGTGTATGACTGGAATTTAGGAGTCTTAGAATCTTTATACTCCTATACATAGCATCTTTTATTTGATATTTTTCCATTTAATGTTTTTTTTTTCAGTTTTTTCTTTTAATTAAAATGTGTAAAACATTTAGATGCCAAAGCAGGTGCTGAGCATTTGTATTCTACATCAAATGCTGAAGCAATAAACTCTTGCTACCCGTCTGGTTATCCCAGTTTACATTTTTATTAGTATTCTACATGGATATTAGGACAGGTACAACATGCTCATTAAAAAGCCAAGGAAACATTCACACTTTCATATTCTTTCATGCTTTTAGATAATAAATGAACAGATCCATTGATGTATCCCACTGACATCAAAAGTTATCAAAACGGGTAACAAAATGTTCACATTTAAAAATAATAATTCAAAATCTCAGCATGTGACTTTTACAGTTTTATCTAAATAGGGTCAGAACTCTGTGCTGATAAATATTATATGTATCATATCTTAGTGGAATTCTGAAGAATATAGCTTACATTTAAAAATGCTCAGGGTGCAAGTATAACTGTAAAAAAACAAAAAACAAACTGTACTCACCCCTTTCTGGTCTTGCTGATGTTGCCAGCCCCTGCCGTCAATGCTTCTCCTTCTCTGTCTCAACACAGCCATACAATTGCCACAGCAGTTACCTATTTTAGCCATTGTGTGGTTGAGTAGGTTTTTCCTGCATGTTCGGAAGGAGAAGAGGAAGTGCAGATAGCAAGGACTGGCAACATTCGTCACCAGCAAGGAACTGGCTGCAGGGGGGTCTAGGTTCTCTTATGTTATACTGATACCTTGTGCATTTTTATATGTAAAATGTTATGTTGGTTATTCTATGCTTGACACGTAACAGGATGTGGGCATAGCCTACAACACCCCAGCATATCAGTGGTCGCTGACAATCTGAATAGCTACTTCTGCTCAGTAGGTGCTCTTCTTAAGTGCCTTTTCATGGCACATTTAATCATGCGACGGGGCCGCACGAACGATTTTTGTATTGTTCATGCAGCTATAGAAATGGACAGCACATATATATGCATATATTCATGCTGTCAGTTTCTAGATTACAGAAGCACTGCCTATATTCCTGTGTTATCTGATCCAGCATCCAGCTCTCTGGGTCTTCCATACTGCTCCGTGGCCGCTGGCTCTATGTCCATTTTACTTAACCTCCTCCGGTTGTCAATCATTCTGGAGGATGCAACGCCTGAATATACAGCTGTTGCTGAAGCTGGCAGGAATTACCGGAGAGCAGGAAGCTGGATCACTAAGCAAAGCAGATAGTATGTATTCACTGCACTTGTGATCTGGAAACTGACAGCATGGATACATGAATATCTTTGCTGTCAGTTTCCCTTTGCTCTCGGCTGCATATACCCTGTTTATACAGGAAGATGTGCGGCCGATAAGAAATTTTATGGCCTGCTCTAAAAATGCGATCAGCCAAGGATCGGATTTTTCTGCTCCTGGCTGATCGCTGTCACTTTTACACGGGCCAATGATCGGCCGAAGAAAGGTTTCAGCAACGCTTATTGCCGATAACTGGCCTGTGTAAAAGGCCCTTGTAAAAGCCAGCCTGAGATTTCATAATGTGGGTTATCTCTTTTTCACTTGGTAAATCTCCATTGCTTTTCATTAGCACTGATGATATAATTTAATACAAGGATGTAATATAATCATTTTTTTTTATTAAAACATCTCTCTCCCCTGATGTCACATCTAGTTATAGAGTACAAACAGGAAGTGAGATGATAAATTAGATTCCCATTGGGAGCCCATGATGGATTATAGTTATTATTCTCGCTAATGTAATACAGAGTAACCTCCTGCAGATACTTACATGTGAGATAGATTCTTCATTGGCTGAAACATTCTTGTACTTATATTTGGAATTTCAATTTTCTCCAGTGCTCTATAAACAACAAAGTATATAATTAGAACATGCTGCTTATTATTTTCATACTATAACACATAGGGGGAGATTTATCAAAAGGGTGTAAAATTTAGACTGGTGTAAATTGCCCCCATCAACCAATCACAGCTCAGCTCTCAGCTCTGGTAAAATTAAAGCTGAGCTGTAGAGATGAGCGAACCGGGTTCGGGTTCGAGTCCATCCGAACCCGAACGATCGGCATTTGATTAGCGGTGGCTGCTGAACTTGGATAAAGCTCTAAGGTTGTCTGGAAAACGTGGATACAGCCAATGACTATATCCATGTTTTCCGCATAGCCTTAGGGCTTTATCCAACTTCAGCAGCCACCGCTAATCAAATGCCGAAAGTATTTTACACCCTCTGATAAATCTCCCTCTTAGTTTGGGCCTGGTCTGTGACTAATGACACATGAAGAGTTTAAAATAACCTGGAACCTTCCTTGCTTCTTTGCTATTGCTGATCTCACAGTGTCCCACCACAGCGGGGGGGTGGGATTTATCATGCAAAAAAAGTTCTATTTTGTGGCGTAAAATGGCCTGATGGGAATATATTTATCCGCAAAGGCCTGTTTTGTAAATAAATTTTTGCATCAAGCTATTTTACAGACTCTGGGTCAGCCGAATGTATCATTTTCCTAGCTGAAACATCATAAGGAAACCTACATCAGCTATGAGCTGGCGTAGGTTTCTCTCTGTGCCCACACTGGTGCAAGTGCTGGTCTCTCATACCCTCCTTCTTTCGCACCTGCACCCTCACACCACACTACTGTCCTTTTTCAGTGTCCGGGGGTGGGTACTACCACTCCTGGCCACCATGACAAGGTTACCTTAAAACACCAGAGCCCGGAGTCCACCAGCTGTTGCAATACCAGTAACCAGTGACCCAGGCCACTGTACACATGAAACAAAAACCATAAAAGAAAGGTTTGAGAGAGGCAAAGGCAGGGAGAGATTCAGGGACATGGCTGCATGGCAGTAAATCCTCTATCTCACCCTTAAAGCTTACAATACTCAGTGCTGCTCTGTCTTTCTCCTTGCTGCTGCGGCTTCTGAGGGTGTGCTATGGAGATATAATGGAAAAATACCCGTGTGTCCATGTCTGTGTGTGTTTGTGTGTGGAGGTGGGTACATTGTACTGGAGGCAACACAGAGGCAAGCCTCTGCCCGCTAGATCATTGACAACTAAAAATTGAAAAATAACCCTAAATGACAGGTGTGCTTTATATTCCATTAACCACAAAACTAAATATTTGATTGACATTAGCTCCTCATGGCAAGCATACTGCTGGGACCCTTTGGGTGCAGGAAGGGAAGGAATAGGCCTAACTTGAAACTCCTAGACCCCACAGTAAGATCTTTTGTTGTGGCAGAGAAACCCTGCGACCCTCCAGTGTTCTATGGGAAACTTTATTCTTTACAACATTGCAAATGAAAGTACAGAAAGAAGTTGCATGGCATTGATAATGATCTTCTGTGGGGATAGTCTAATCTAAGAAAATGCTCATGATGGACTGAATATCTGGTCTGGATAAGGGTGTAGTCTTTTGCAGAAGTTTCCCTACATATGAAATAATTTAAGTTTATTTTGTTGCTTTCAATTTCTATACAATATTTTACTCTATCTATCGATCTATCTATCTATCTAGAGAAAAATACTCCGCAGCACACTTTGTAGTGAAAAAAACGTGCAATACCTGGATTTATTCCATAAACCGGTATACAGCAACAACACAGGTGATACACGACGTTTTGGCGTCTCCTACGCCATTTTCAGGTGCACTTGAAAATGGCGCAGGAGACGTCGAAACGTCGTGTACCACCTGTGTTGTTGCTGTATACCGGTTAATGGAATAAATCCACGTATTGCACGTTTTTTTCACTACAAAGTGTGCTGCGGAGTATTTTTCTCTATATGAACTGATCCTTGGTCTGGGACTCATCTGCAGGCACCTACTTTCGGCTATCGAGGAGTGCTGCCCATCTCAGTTACATTTCTATCTATCTGCCTATCTATCTATACACAGTTGTAGACTATGGCTTGTGGGTATAGCTTCTGCAGTTTTACTGTGTAACAGATTTTCTTTGTGGCAGATTTTATGTACCCTTGAAGTTGCACTGTTGTGTATATTTATGACAAATGGTCCAGGGGAGAAGATTTTAGCAATTTTATTGCCGATTGATATTTTCCGGACGGATTTACTGGAGCCGAATCTCTGCTCTCAGGCATATTTCTAATCTTATAAAGTATAGGTTATGGTATATCACAAAGCTGGACAATTTCAGTAGAATTTTCTACAGTCTTTGATTCAGCTTCAATGGTTCTTTGGTCCTGTTGATGAGCAGACTATATTAACCTCTTAGTGACCAGACGATTTTGAGTCATAATGATCGAGCAATTTTTGTTCTTTTTTTTCCTTTCCACTATAAAAACCATGGGGAAGATTTATCAAACTGGTATAAATTAGAATTGGCCGAGTTGCCCCTAGCAACCAATCAGATTCCACCTTTCATTTTCCAAGGATTCTGTGAAGAATAAAAAAAAAATCTGATTGGTTACTAGGGGCAACTGAGTGAGTTGTACTTTACACCCCTTTGATTCCATTATTCTATTGACATGACCATACGGATGTCATTGTGGTACAACTCCTTAAATCAAAATATGACCCGCCCCCTTTTCCCCGGCCAAAAACACTAAGAGGCCCATGTCTCTTTGTGAATATGGCCAGCCATGCGCCCAACCCTGCGCCTGGCGCAACAAATCTGCGCTTGCATCCAGCAGGTGTAGATTTGGATCATGATTTACGCCTGCGGGCTGGCGTAAATCATGATAAATGAGGGGCAGGAGAAGGCCACGCCTCTTCCCCGCCTTGCTGCGCCATTGATACAGCGGGCATACTTCATGGAGAAGGGCAAACCCGGCCTACTTCCTGGCGTATGTCCCTGACGTAAGTTTCAGAAATGTCCCCTCTTAACTCCACGGCCAATTTTCATTTTTTCCCTTTTGTTTTCTCCCTGTTGCCTTTTAAAAGCCATATTTTTTGCGGTAAAGGGTAACTACAGATAATTTGGATGGAAAAACTTTTTCTAAATAAGTTTTGTACTTTTGTTTCCAAATGGATAAACATATCACACCAAATATAATTCTCAGCTTAGAGGAACATCCAGCCTTCCAAACATTGCAAATAAATCACAATATAGTCAGAAGAGCTTCTGATAATGGTGGGAGCACAGCTTTGATAACGCTATGAAGGAAGCCATGCACATCCATTCAGATACAGAGCACCACACACATTAATGTAGATCCATTTCCTTCAGTGAAGAAAAATATCATTAGGTTTATGAATAATGCTTTTCTGCACTCGCTCCAAATGAAAAATGAATCATCATCATTCACAATCCATCCAGACCACTATCCTGTCACCCGTCTATATTTCACAAATGCCATCGGAACCTCCGGGACGTCCAATTATCTCCGATATTAATTCTAGTATGAGTAATCGCTCACAGTATCTGGAGAAATTACAGCAATCTGTCACTTCTCTTCCCAGTTATATGAGGTATTCAAGACAACTCATTCAACACATCCAATCACGCACATGGAACGATGACATCTCACCCCGATTGTATTAGCCTGTCACATTGACTGTTTCCCAAAAAAAATTTTTTCCACTGGAAAAATAAGAATGGCTAAAATTCAAAAATAATAAACTCAAAAGAGTTCAAAAGTGTTAAAGGGGTTGTCCAGTGAAAACCTTTTTCTTTCTAATCAACTGGTGTCACAAAGTTATATAGATTTGTAATTTACTTCTTTTAAAAAATCTCAAATCTCCCCATACTTATTAGCTGCTGTATGTCCTGCAGGAAATGTTGTTTTATTTCCGTTCTGTGACCCAGCCATGTCACAGAATGGCTGGTGTCTGAGAAGATTATCCCGGCCGGTACTGCGGCCAGATGATCTTCACTTCAGCTAATGCGCCCGCATCCGAATTCCCCGCTGCACACAATGGAGCGTGCAGCCGGAGACATCTCCAGTAAAGCACACTATACTTTCAGCATAGTGCACTTTATATGCAGCAGGGACACCTGTCTTTGACAGCTGTCTGTGCTCCCTTATGTCCTTTTCTATGAGTGTAAGGAGCAGGGACTTATGCTGAGACCAGGTCTCCTTTCTCCTGTAGTTTATGGTAGAGTATAAGCAGGCAAAGCATGTTGGCATGCTGTGGCCCCGAGATGTCATGTAACACAATGCTATATGCACTGGCTATTCTGTATGTGACGCTAAACATTACATACATTAAGAGATGGAACCCAGTACTGTAAGAATAAAGGTTCGATGAGACACAATACTGTATCTCTTTGCAAAAGGGGAGTTTTGAGAATTACCCCCATTGATGGGATTCTATCTGGTAAAACTGAGAGCAATACTAAGAGGTTTCATACACTGAAAGAAATTGAGATGTTCTGCATACAAAATCTAAATCCATTAATCATAGAACGTTCCTATCAGGAATGGGAGCTGATGATATAACCCTGCTGAGCAGACTGCAATCATCATATATCTTTTATCATATATACCTGCACAGCACAACTAATACCTTCCATTATTCCTGCCATATCCCCCATAAAGTCTTTTTCAATACGTCTATCTAGCTAACCACGTAATATATTGTTCTCCCCATCCAGCTGTCACACCTGCTATCTACTGAATAAACAATGCTCAGCCACTAAGGGAATTATGAAGGCTTAAGGCTGCGTTCTCACGTGGCAGCCGGGATGATAGGAAAGTCAGTGTGGTTTTCAATGAGTTTAGCTGCAAGCAGTTTAATTACCAATAGCTGCCTGGTAAACTGACGCTTTGCGGCAAAACCGCGCAACCATTGATAATTAAAATGCTTACAGCCGAAGTCAAAATGAGAACAGCAGTGACTTGCTTGTCAGTCTGCTTCACGGATGCACAGCCTAGACGCCAGCTCCGTTATTATTATTTTTTTTACATAAGCTCTATGTAATTGCTAAGAGCCCGTCATTGCCTAATCCCATTGCCTTTTGGCCCCAACAGGCTTCCATAGTTTACAGATGAACTTGAATAAGGTCTTTGTCTTCCAACAAAGTTGGTATTTTGGAAACTGCAGGCTTCTGTAGATCCTGAATTGGATCATCCTATGATTTGTCATTATTTAAAGGGGTACTCCGGTGAATATTCTTTTCTATCAAATCAACTGGTGTCAAAAAGTTTTACAGGTTTGTAATTTACTATTTAAAACTCTCAAGTCTTTTAGAACTTCTCAGCTGCTGTAAGTGGTGTATTCTTTCCAGTCGGACACAGTGCTTCTCTGTCTGCGTCAGGAACTGTCCAAAGCAAGAAAGGTTTTCTATGGGAATTTGCTACTGCTTTGAACAGTCACAAACAGAGGTGGCAGCAAACAGCACTGGATTCACACTACGTTTTTGCAATCCGCTTTTTGCAAAAAATGGATAAAAAAAACGGATGCAACTGTGTGCATCCGTTTTGTTCGGCCTTTCAATTGACTTCCATTATTAAAAAAAACGGATCAAAACGTACACAAAAAGTGCTTAGTGTGAACCTAAGCCTAAGGCTTTATTCACATGTTCCGTAATCTTTGGATCCGTATTTCCGTATTCGAGTTAGTGCACGTTGTTGTCTATTGGGCTATTCACATCATCAGTAGATTACAAGGACGCAAACCAATGCTGGAAAAAAAAAGACATGTCCTAGTGCGGACCTAGATTATTTTAAGGATCCTCTCATAGAAATCAATGGGATCCGCTATGTTTAACGGATTGTAACCTGTTTGGCATCCATATTTCCGTAAAAAAAAATATGGATGAATTATAATTGAAAAGTTGAAAAAAAAAAAGGATTTACAGAAATACGGATGCACTATGGAAGAACTACATATGCCTAGTCCCAGCTCATTCTCTTGATAGCTCAACACTCTGTTTCTCTTTGACTTATGAAAAGATTTTTTTTTAATAACAAGTATGCTTTAATGAATTCAGGAAACAATAAACTCATGAATTTTCAAGTAATATGTAGTTATTTATTGCTCTTATTTTCTTTGCTATGGTGCATATAAACTAAGATACTTTCCCTTTACTTTCCTCTGCACCTTTTTGTACACTTATCCTAATATGCTGACATTAAAAAGGTTTTCTAACAAAGAAATCGATTTTCAACTGTCTAAAACACTAACATACTGTATATGGTTTCTTTTGTACTACCTTTCCGTTGGACTTTCTTTCTGCATCTGATGCAAATTTTCTGTATCCGCCTTTGCGTTTCTGCTGTACCCTCTAGCTTGAAATTCAGCCAACTCTATCTCCCTCCAACTCTGTGGAAGGCTCCTGTGAGTGTAGTGGACAGGGATATAGTCAAGAGGATGTAGTAGGAGGGAGATATAGTTTTCTGAATTTCTGACTAAAGTGTGCAACAGGGACAGGAAATCCATTACAGGATAGACAGGAAGTTGGGCTAATGACAACTGAGCAGACACTTTGCATCAGAAGCATAAGAAACGCATAAAAGACCACAGAAAGGTATGTTCTATGGTATATGTTTATTTATTGCATAGCTTAAAATAGATAATCTCATTAGAAAACCCGTTTAATTATTCCACTGTGTGTGAATTAGCTTATAAATATCATGACCCACAACTACTAGAGAACTGTTAGAGCTATACCTTATTTATACTGTAAAATATTCTTGCATATGTTTACTTACAATGACTGGAGATGCGGTAATGTTTCAAACTGATTAGTATGGAGCGACAGTGGATTACAGCTGAGATTACTGCATAGAGAAGAAAGGAACAATCTGATTGTAGGCAGCAAGATTTAGAAACGTCTAAAAAATAAATCACGAACAGAGAGTATTTTTATCCAAAGAATATTCAAAACAACTGACAAAGAACCTGTCAAAATTTTGAACTGTCATGTCGAATCCTTTGTGGATGGAGTCACGTGTAAGGGTGGGTTCACACTACGGAACCCAAGCTGAGAATTTCCGATGGATTCCGTAGCTCGTACCCGTTCACGGCCGCGGGCCTCTCCGCCCGTGCCCCTAGACACCATTCTATGCATGGGCGGATTTTGCATTCCGACGAAAGAATTGACATGTCAATTCTTTAGGGGGAATGCAGAATCGGGCCGCCCATAGAATGGTGTCTATGGAGCCGATGGAAAGGCACGCGGCCGTGAACGGGTACGAGCTACTGAATCCGTTGGAAATTCTCTGCTCGGGTTCCATAGTGTGAACCCACCCTTACATTATGTTTATTCTGACAAAGATCTGTAGCTAGTGTTGAGCAGAACTGTTTGGGTTCAGCAACGTTCTCCAAACCTGAAGGCTCTGCATTGGACTTCCGGCAGCTTGAGAAGTTGGTTGTCAGGAAGACATGGAGACAGCCTATGAAGACTCCCTAAGGCGGCACCCAACTTTTCCAGCTACCGGGAGTCAAATGTCGAGTGTTTGGGTTCAGAGAATGTTGCTAAACCTGAACAGTTCAGCAAGTCCGCTCAACACTGTAGCCCTTTTTATATTAGTATGTGCTGGACTAGGATTATTAGTCCGTATACATCATTTGTGAAGAAGAACTGTGCACTACCTTTTACTTATGCAATGCAACCCAGACTAAAATATAGCACATTTGGATTGCATAAAGAATACCTTGAATGACATAAGTAATAAGGTAGTAATTCTTCTTCACAAATAATCAGAATTATATGGATGTTCTAACTGGTGTGACCTATGGATGGACACCCTGTGGTTGTTATATATGAAACCTTTCGAGCATTGTATTGGTTTCTTGAAAAATTGCAGAAAATGTACATTCACTATTACATAGGCCGATTATCAGGCACATCAGGGCGATATTAGTCGATGAACGAGCAAACGCCCACTCATCAGCTTATCCCTCAATTCCGACATTTCCAAAAATAATCTGCTGTCAGTCATGTAAAGCCTCTATTACACGGTGCGATCAGTGGAAGCAAGCAAGCCTTGACCTGTCAGCTTTCTTGTTCCCTGGTCGATGTTGGCGCTATTACATGTGCCAATAATGGCGGTCTGCTGCTGCCGCTCCTATTACATGGAGCATAGAAAAAGAAATTCCCGGCACTCGCCAAATCTTCTGCAAGGTGATTTATTTACAAGTGTAAATACAGACAGACATCAAGGACGCGTTTCGGCGTATAGCCTTTCTCAACAAGTCTATAGTTCACTTTAACAATCGCTAGTTTTATACACGTGGTGGGCGCTTCAGATATGACGTCATCACAGCTGCAGAATAGACGCTCCCTCCTAATGTCATCATAGTGGGCGTGGATTGGCGATCAGCTGAGCGTCACATGAGCGGACACAACCTAGGTCGCTAAGGTAACTATATAAACAAATCTCATTACGTATATAGACCAAGGACAAAACACCTGGATATTTACAAATACAAAAAACAACAAACAAAAACTAATACACATATGTTAGTAACACCAAAACAAGGTGGAATTAGTATCACACAAATTTACATTAACCTTCCACCGTCCCGTTTTCATTATTTTCAGTAAGACATATCTAGGAAAGACAAAATATAAAATTAGATAAAAATACAGCATTACGTGAGTACAGATAGGTCATAATCCCTATTCAGACCCATAGGTTCTAAAGTTTGCAAAGTATGGATCCAAAACGCTTCCCGGCGGCGTAATATTTTCTTAATATTGCCGCCTCGTCTCGGTACCTGAACTCTCTCAATTACCTGAAATCGCAACTGTGCGATATTATGTCGGGCCTCTCTGAAATGATGGGGTATGGGCAACAACCAGTTGCCGCACCTAATGGTAGATTTATGTTTAGAAACTCTGTCTTTAATGGGCTGAGTGGTCTCACCAACATACAATTTACCGCAAGGACATATGATAATATAGATCACATTTTTACTATCACAGGTAAACTGTCCCTTGATGTGATAACTTTTACCTGAGTGCGGATGGTTGATTAAGCTCCCCTTCTGGACATTATTACATTGGGCACATCTAAGACACGGAAAGGTCCCTTGTTTCCTCTGTGTGAACGTTGTTTGATTATCACTAGAGACTCCAGCTCCTCTGTCCGCTCTTACTAATGCATTATGTAGATTAGGGGCACGTTTATTGCATATAAGAGGAACAGTACCGAACTCCTCTATGTCCGGGTGTGCCTGAGTCAATATATGCCAGTGGCATATAAACACTGGCATATATTGACTCAGGCACACCCGGACATAGAGGAGTTCGGTACTGTTCCTCTTATATGCAATAAACGTGCCCCTAATCTACATAATGCATTAGTAAGAGCGGACAGAGGAGCTGGAGTCTCTAGTGATAATCAAACAACGTTCACACAGAGGAAACAAGGGACCTTTCCGTGTCTTAGATGTGCTCAATGTAATAATGTCCAGAAGGGGAGCTTAATCAACCATCCGCACTCAGGTAAAAGTTATCACATCAAGGGACAGTTTACCTGTGATAGTAAAAATGTGATCTATATTATCATATGTCCTTGCGGTAAATTGTATGTTGGTGAGACCACTCAGCCCATTAAAGACAGAGTTTCTAAACATAAATCTACCATTAGGTGCGGCAACTGGTTGTTGCCCATACCCCATCATTTCAGAGAGGCCCGACATAATATCGCACAGTTGCGATTTCAGGTAATTGAGAGAGTTCAGGTACCGAGACGAGGCGGCAATATTAAGAAAATATTACGCCGCCGGGAAGCGTTTTGGATCCATACTTTGCAAACTTTAGAACCTATGGGTCTGAATAGGGATTATGACCTATCTGTACTCACGTAATGCTGTATTTTTATCTAATTTTATATTTTGTCTTTCCTAGATATGTCTTACTGAAAATAATGAAAACGGGACGGTGGAAGGTTAATGTAAATTTATGTGATACTAATTCCACCTTGTTTTGGTGTTACTAACATATGTGTATTAGTTTTTGTTTGTTGTTTTTTGTATTTGTAAATATCCAGGTGTTTTGTCCTTGGTCTATATACGTAATGAGATTTGTTTATATAGTTACCTTAGCGACCTAGGTTGTGTCCGCTCATGTGACGCTCAGCTGATCGCCAATCCACGCCCACTATGATGACATTAGGAGGGAGCGTCTATTCTGCAGCTGTGATGACGTCATATCTGAAGCGCCCACCACGTGTATAAAACTAGCGATTGTTAAAGTGAACTATAGACTTGTTGAGAAAGGCTATACGCCGAAATGCGTCCTTGATGTCTGTCTGTATTTACACTTGCAAATAAATCACCTTGCAGAAGATTTGGCGAGTGCCGGGAATTTCTTTTTCTATGTGTTATACTTTGGCCCAGGCACCACCAGCCATCGGAGTGCCGACCCCCATCGACTACACGTATTCCTATTACATGGAGCGACAGCAGCAGATCATTGCTATCCCCGTCGTTTGTCTTTCAACATGTTGAAAGACAACAATTGGCCAACATCGTGCATGTCGGCTGATCATTGCCTTTTATTACACAAAGCAATTATTGGCCATAATGGCTGATAATCGGCCAAATACAGCCGATAATCGCTTTCTGTAATAGGGCTTAAAGAGGGGATGAGTGGCCAATGGCTGATTAAAGCAAAGAGCCACACAAAAGACTTAGCTATCAGCTAGCTAGCTGGACATGGCCCCCACCAGGAAGTTTACAATTTAATGGGTTATCCACAGTATAGGGGGTCCAATCACTAGGACCCTCGTTGATCCAACTAACAGGCACCCCAGGTCAATGAGTAGTGCACATGTAACGCCGTTCGATTCATACCTTATGGAAGCCTAGAAAACCCCTTTAACTTAAAATTTTAGTTGCTCCCGGCCTCGAATATTTGCCCCGATGTAAAGAGAACCCAGCAGTTGCTGCTCATATGGTACAGGAGCTTCTATAAAGATCTATAGGATGCAGCTGGGAGCCATATTGGCACAATTGTAGGGATGTTCCCAACAGTAATAGAAAAGACACACATAAAAGTGATGGGATTATATATGAATATATACACTTATCATTTATACTTACAGTTTCTGCAAGTGTTTAAGCTCTTTAAAACTGGAAAGCGGCACTTCTGTTATCAGATTATTGGACAAATCTCTAGGAATAAATGGAAAGAATATAATTTGGCAAAATTCCTTATGGCTCATTAGAGATATAGGATTCAGTGCAACCTAATTTCTTTTAAGGATATGAACACCTTAGCATTGACTTACAATTTTTTTTAAATTCCATTGCCTCCTAAAAGCAAAAATAAGCAACCTACTTAATGAAAAAAAAACCTACTTCATGAAAAAATCATTACTATTTTGTTGCTGTGGAGTCTGTGCAACCCATCTTATTGCTACGCTGCTGAATCTTGATCAGAGTGGACAGCACATTGCTTCTAGCTTTTTTTTTTTCTACCTGATCTTCTTATCTCTCCCCTCATAGTGGCTCAATGTTAGAAATACCATCAAGGAGGGGGCAGACATGAATAAGAGGGTGGAGAG
The DNA here is from genome assembly GCF_027789765.1 of Dendropsophus ebraccatus. Lineage (NCBI taxonomy): Eukaryota > Metazoa > Chordata > Amphibia > Anura > Hylidae > Dendropsophus > Dendropsophus ebraccatus. The sequence goes on along the minus strand of NC_091458.1, from coordinate 39,005,630 downwards.
GAAAAGCATCCAAGTCTTCAGAGAAGGCAGATCACACTTAATGTGAGAGGTACATGAACAGGCAATGCAAATGTGGATGTGTATCAGTAAAGCAAATGAAGCGGAATCCCACCTGCTTCAGTGTCAGATCGCATCTCTATGGGAGGGCTCATATGCTTCCTTTCACCTTCGCTCTCTGTTCAAAGAATTGACATGTCAATTCTTTAAGCAGAGAGCAGAGGCGCGTGAGCCCTCTCATAGAGATGCAGCCTGACACTGAAGCAGGAGGGATTCCGCTCCATTTGCTCAATGTGAACATACCCTAAGCGGTAAGCTCATTTCCTGGATGGATTTCTTACGCTTCTTTTTTTTTTTATAACAATAAAAGGTTTAAGATTTTTATAAATTAATTGAAATGCAGAGATGGTCTTACATTTCTGCTAAACTCCTCAATGATGAAAAGATGTTTTCTTTCACCAATCTAATTCTGTTTCCACGAAGAAACCTGGAAAAAAAAGTAAAGTATAAGATGGATATCAAAAATATATAGTAAATTCACTGACATTGCTATCTATCTATCTATCTATCTATCTATCTATCTATCTATCTATCTATCTATCTATCGGGGAATTTTTTTTAACAAACATGGTGTAAAGTGAAACTGGCTCAGTTGCCCCTAGCAACCAATCAGATTCCACCTTTCATTTTCCAAAGAGTCTGTAAGGAATGAAAAGTGGAATCTGATTGGTTGCTAGGGGCAACTGAGCCAGTTTCACTTTACACCATGTTTGATAAATCTCCCCCTGTATGTCTAAATTACATTAATTCATATTTAAAATAATACACAAAAGTATTCAATATTTTACAATTTACCTTTGTATGTTCCATTGAAATCAATGGAAAATTGACTGGCAGTGCACAAACTGTATAGAATACTGGAATGCAATTTCTTGGTTATATGGGGAAGCTTTATTCTTGATCTTGTGTCTATAGTTTTCTGTAGTCTTTGTCATTGTCTCATTACCATCTTCTTTTTGGCATATTTATTCTGCATTTGTACCATTTTAGGCACAATTTTCACTGTGCCTTGAAAAGTGCACCAAATTCATCTGACGTGTTGTCTGCAATGGCAGGGCTTCAAACTGGCATTGTTCAGCAGGATAATGATCAATCACACACAGCAAAGGGCTTCCCAGGAACGTCTCCACCAGATTGTAACACTTCCTTGTCCTGAACATCACCAGGTCGCCAATTGAGCATTTATAGAACCAGTTGGGGACAGCAGTTTCTGCAGCCTATGAATGTGCAGGGTCTAGAGGCCCAGCTGTAACATCATGGGCAAATGTGCTGCAGGATGCCATACAGAACCTGTATCTTCCATGCCCAACTGTATCTCATCCTATATCCAGGCTACAAGTGCCAACAAGAGCCATCTTTTACTTGTTCAATTTTCACCAATAAACTTCTCCATTCTCTAATTTTATAATCACATATATGTCATCATTGCATTCACACAAAGTTTAATTTGAGTCCAACAATTCCTTCTTGGTGTGTTATTTTTGGCAGTGAGAGTATTTCATTACCTGTTACGTTTTAGCTATTTTAATTGCATAACATTCATGCCAGATTTGGCCTGAATATGAGTGTGCAACTGAACATAAAGTGATGCCTGTGCATAATATATATATATATATATATATATATATATATATATATACATATAGCAAAAAGAAAAATTGCATAATAATGATAGTGGAAAGCACTTACAGGACAGTGAGCTCATCACATGTGGCAAAGCTTGAATTGCTCAGTGACCTAATACTATTCCCTTCAAAATCCCTGCACATAAAGAAAAAACAAACAAAAAAATCAGTTAAACCCCTAATATTTAACTGATTTTCATTAAATGTAATTTGGTCACAGTTGTAGCATCATGTCTAGAGAAAGGGAACATGTAGTCAGAAAATGAATTAATGAATAATGTTTTTGCATTAAACATATTTTTGGTGTTTTTTTTTCCCTTTCTAATTTTCAATCCTACTATCTATTTTATATATAAATTCCTCTCAAGGGGACAGACAATAATAATAATAATAATAATAATAATAATAATAACAACAAAAACAACAGACTCTGTCAATTGTTGGCTATGTCAATGAGTCTTGCCATAAAGCATGTCACTAAGTGCTGTTTAAGATAGTTCCAACCAAATTGTGGGTCAGGTTGGTAGCCTTGGCGCAGGAGTAATGGGCAATCCTGATGTATAATATGGAATTTATTAATAAAATATAGTAAAATTCATGAGTGGACTACAGCAACGCGTTCGATGCGAGGTTGAGAAAGATGCCGCTACATCGTTGAAACGCGTCGCTCTAGTCCACTCATGTATTTTACTATATTTTATGAATAAATTCCATTTTATACATCGTGATTGCCTGTTACTCCTGCGCCAAGGCTATCGACCTAATCCACAATTTGGTTGGTACTCTCTGCAAGGTTTGAATTACTTCATGACGGAAAGGGATTATCTAGATCACCAGCCTGGCTGCTGTATTTTGATGTACCTCAACATGTGAACAATAGTGTTGTGCCTATTTCATTAGCACAACCTGCTCGGGTTAGTTTGATGTGTTGGCTATTACTCCCGCTAGCGTTTGCACTACTACACTATATAGCGACCCTGTTGTTTGTGTTTGTGTAAGTACTGCTAAAAACAGCTCAAAAGTAAACACAAAGTACAAGTAAAAAAAATTATAATCAGAAAATGGAAACAGATTAGAATGAAAGATACTAAAAGAAGTTTTAGTATCTGACTCTTAGCAGCTCAAGAAAACCTACATTCCCTTTAATGTAAAGTATCACTCATATGATTAAGAATGCGAGAGTGGTACCTTATAATGTTCTTTTCTTGCTGACAATATAATACTTTATAATAGTTCTGTGCCTGTTGTAATAAAAATAAACACTCTATATACTGACATCCTGGAGCCTGTGCTTATGAATAGGATAGGACTTAAAGGGTTACTCCAGCGGGGGGCACTTTTTTGCTGAGATCGGGGAGGAGGTGGCCAAGAGAAAAGACGTCCACTCACCTCCCCGGTTCCAGCGGCGGGTCCCGCATCGCGGCGCTCCAGTGCCCGATTCCCGCCCGATTCCAGGTGTCTGACGCGGGCCCGAGACTCAGTGAAGGAGGCGGGATCTGAGCGGACTTGAAACGGATCCCGCCTCCTTCGCTGACTGGCTGAGCGGACCTGAGACGTCACGCCGCTGGAAACAGGGAGGTGAGTGGACGTCTTTTCCCTCGGCCACCTCCTCCCCAAGCCCAGCAAAAAAGTGCCCCCCCCTGCTGGAGTACCCCTTTAATTGACGTTTGTAATGAATTGTATTGTTCACTTTTGAATTCCTTTATCAATTAACTGAATATACTGAATACTGCACATGAAATAATACAGTTTTTCTGCATGAATACATTTTATTATAGCGGGAAATTGTAATATAACTTACATCCAGTTAATGAATGGCATCTGGGCACATAACTTTTGGGGAAGAGCTTCTAGTGAGTTATTTATCATTGACCTACAAACATGAAGCCAACAATTTAACCTCGATAACAGCATATTCCATAACATAAACATGATCGATTACTAAAACAATAAGTTACTTGGATTCTATCAATGTATTATAATAATTTTAGGGAGCTGCGCATCATTGGAAGTCAGCAAAGTAAGAAAGTGAATGGGTCTAGAAGATCACACAGAAGTGGAGCGTGGAAATGGAAAGTGTTTTTTTCATTTTCTTTATTTAATACAATATTGTATACCTATACAGAGACAACTGAACCTCCTTGAATAGTAAACATACAAAAATACTTTATTTCATAAAAAGGCACATACAATTAAGAAGAGTCATAACAAACAGTGAACTGCGACTGAGAAAATACATTAAAAACAACGGAAAACATACAAATGAGGGGTGCTGCTATCAGGCAAAATAGAGATGATGAGGGAAAAGAAAGGACTACAAATCAATGGTATAGTACCATAAAAAGAGGCCCTAAACCAGCTCTATCACAAGATAACCATATAAAATGTTATACTTTACCCAAGTGGATTCAATATGCCAGCCAGACAGCTGCCCCCACCCCAACGCACGTTTCGGCAAACAACCTTTTTCAAGGGGTTCACCCCTTATGACTCTTCTTAATTGTATGTGCCTTTTTATGAAATAAAGTATTTTTGTATGTTTACTATTCAAGGAGGTTCAGTTGTCTCTGTATAGGTATATGGTTTGTAACTAGAGCCCATCAATATTATTTCAACACAACATCCTCCACTCCTAGAATAGCGCATATGTGCTCCAGTGTGGGGGAGATCTGCTATACATGTATACATGTATACTGTATACATTAATACAATATTGGTTTACCACGTGCGAAGGTCTTTCTGCAGATCCCCACACTTTTCTACATCTCCTACCACAGACTTTAAGGGAATCTGTTAGCTTTAATGCATGTTCCAAACTGCTGACACTAGTATAAGGCTGTTAGGACAAGGAGACACATGGCACCTTTCATATATCCAACTGTGATTCCAGAATGTAGAAAAATTCTTTTTTTTTTTTACAGTGAAAAGAGTCAAAGAGGCGTTCCCAAACTCAGTGCAGTAAGCTGTAAAACCTCCTTGCTCCCCCTCCCATACCTGATCCTGCTTGGGCTTCCAGGTGTTAATTGAAAAGGTGTTTGCACTTCAGGAGCTCAAGAAAGCCTCTTTGGCTCTTTGTACTATAGAATAAAAACATTTTTTTACATTATGGAGTCACAAGATAGTAAGGGGGAAATGTATCAGAGAATTTGTGCCTATTTTTTGGTGAATAGTTGTTTTTTTCACCCATTTTTGGTCTAAGTTCTAATTATGAACCAGTATTGCACAGGCGAGTATTCGCCCAAAAATTTGCGTAATCCGTGATATAAACCCAATTTATCATTTGCAACTTTTTAAGAAGTCGCAAAAACTGGTGCAGGCCTACGTCTGGTCACTACCAGGTGAATTTTTTTTAGACTTTTTACTTAGACGTATTTACTATGACAGTGCGACATTTCCATAAGTCACAAACAATAATTTGGAACAACAACAACAAAAAAATAATCTACTTCCCAATAGTCGGACACAATAGACTCCCAAGTAAATGTACCCCTTATGTGTTTCCTGGCCCAAACAGCTATCTAATAGAGTTTGAGCATGCTCAGGTACATCTGAACCCGAGCGTGTAACATTTGATTAGCGGTGGCTGTTGAAGTTGGACATAGCCCTAGGGAGTCCTGGAACCCATGGATACAGTAAGAGACTGTATCATGTATAGGCTGTATTCATGTTTTCTGGGACTCCCTAGGGCTGCATCCAACTTCAGCAGCCACTGCTAATCAAATGCTTCATGCTTGAGTTTGGATGAACCTGAGTGTGCATGAAGTTTGCCCAAGTCTACTATCTAACACTGTCAGCAGTTCGGAATATGAATTGTAGCTGTCAGATTCTCTTTAAAATAAACACACACGCTATTCGTCCTTGCTCCTTTATTATGAAGCTCCAGTACCTGCTGTCTGGATCTCTAGGTTAGGGGACGTGACATCACAGGCCTGCTCCTCCAATTAGTGCCTTAGCCAAGTTAGCTGAGTGGGCCTGTGATGTCACTTCCTTACACCAGGAAGCGCTGTACAGCAAGGACTGGAGCTCTAAGATACTGGAGGCTTTGTACGTTTTCTTTAAAGGAGAGGTAAGGTGAAAATTGTTATAAAAGTATTGTATCGCCCCCCCAAAAGTTATACAAATCACCAATATACACTTATTATGGGAAATGCACATACAGTTCTTTTTTCCCTGCACTTACTACTGCATCAAGGCTTCACTTCCTGGATAACATGGTGATGTCACTTCCTGGATAACATGGTGATGTCACGACCCGACTCCCAGAGCTGTGGCTGCTGGAGAGGATGATGGCAGGGGCACACTGAGGGACCCAGGGCACTGGAGGGACACTGAGCATCCCTCTGCCATTATCCTCTCCAGCAGCCACAGCGCGGACAGCTCTGGGAGTCAGATCGTGACATCACCATGTTATCCAGGAAGTGAAGCCTTGATGCAGTAGTAAGTGCAGGGAAAAAAGCACTTTATAAGCATTTCCCGTAATAAGTGTATATTGGTGATTTGCAAAAATTTTGGGGGGCAATACAATACTTTAATAAAAATTTTCACCGGACTTCTCCTTTAATTACTACCTCCCTGAATACATATTTACTTATACCACAGTTAATCATCAAAGTTGCGATGCAGTAATCCTAGGATTTTACAGTGATTTACGAGCATCACTTCTTGCAGCAGACCTTGTGCCTTATGTTTGTAATACTTACAAGAAAAATAGTGACTTCAGCCCAGTGAATAACTCCTGTGTAATTTGCACAATAGGATTTTCATCTAGAATCCTGTATGTAAAGAAAAAATACTGGCTAATGTATAGATCACTTATATTTAGGAACAACAAAATATATCAAGAATTCTCTCTTGTGTCAGCAGAGGTCCTAATTAGAGTTTAGCGAACTTCAAGCACAGTGTATCCATATTTTCCAGGACTCCCTAGGGCTGCATCCAACATGCACAACGACCGCTAATACAATTCCGCACGCACAGTATCGGATAAACTCTAATCAAAAAGATTTTGAGCGTACAGTTGTACTAAAGCCACATAAGTTTGTATGTTTCTCAAGAAAAATATGGCGAGTAGAGATGAGCACGACCCGAGCATGATCGAGTCCGATTGTCCGGCATTTGAATACCAGTGGCTAAAGAAACACGCGGGTCAAGTTGTGCTCATCTCTAATGGCGAGCAATGGTTTTATATCTGTAAACTCTTTGTTCTCTGTTACTTAGACCCTGTGAATAGACAAGCAACAAATTACTAAAAGCAATAACTACAAAATAGGCGATAATAAGGTTCTTTTCACCAAAGTATTTGGCTTTACACTATCCTGTTCCATGATTCTTTTCTGAGTGATGAGGTCATCATTTTGCTTCACTTAAGGTATGTATATGTTGCAGTGAAATGATAGAATCCAGGGATTTGATCAAAACGCTAGGGATTTGATCAAATCCCGGGAAATGATGAAATTAATGCGCCGTTTCATCATTTCCCTAGGGATTTGATCAAATGCCTGACCCCTTTCAGGGAAATGATGGAATGAATGATTGAGGAGTCGCCCAGCTCAACGTTTGGCGGCGGAGGCGGACGAGGGAGCAGAGTGGCACGCCTCCCCGGCAGGTGTATGGCGGCGGGGGGCGGAGAAGAACTCTCGGCAGGCATATGACGGTGGAGGCGGACAGGGGGAGCAGACCGGCACACCTCCCAGGCAGGCATATGGCGCCAGGGCAGATGGGGGAGCGGAGAGGCATGCCTCCCCGTCAGGCATATGGCGGTGGGGCGGACGGGAACGGGGGCGGACGGGGAGCAGAGCGGCACACCTCCTGGCAGGCATACAGCATTTGGATAGACAGGGAGCAGAGAGGTGGCAGAGGCGGCCGGGAAGCAGAGCGAACAGGCCAGGGGTAGCAGAGAGCAGTGGCGTAGCGACCGCGGTCGCGAGGCCCCCCCTTACCACTGCACTGCCCGCCTCCCACTCCCTCTTGTGACCGCAAGCAATGTTTTGCTTGCGATCACAAGAGGCAGGGGCCCCCGGCTGTCTTGCGGCCCCCAGGGAGCTCTGTGTGCGGCGGGGGGGGGGGGAAGTACTTCCAGCGCAGGGAGCATCGCGTTAAGCTCCGCCCCCTCCGCGCTAAGCCCTGCCTCCCGCAGGGAGAAGCCCGCCAGCGTGTGACCTGGGGGCTACAGAAATCATGCAGGTGAGTATAGATTTTTTTGTTTTTAAGGGGATGATGGGGGTGTAGTGGTATGATGATGATGATGGAACTAGAGAATGATGAGGGATGTAGTGGTATGATGATGATGGAACAAGAGGATGATGGGGGTGTAGTGGTATGATGATGATGGAACAAGAGGATGATGGGGGTGTAGTAGTATGATGATGATGATGGAACAAGAGGAAGATGAGGGGTGTAGTGGTATGATGATGATGATGATGAAGGAACAAGAGGATGATGGGGTGTAGTGGTATGATGATGATGATGGAACAAGAGGATGATGAGGGGTGTAGTGGTATGATGATGATGGAACAAGAGGATGATGGGGGTGTAGTGGTATGATGATGATGGAACAAGAGGATGATGAGGGGTGTAGTGGTATGATGATGATGGAACGAGGATGATGGGGATGTAGTGGTATGATGATGGAACAAGAGGATGATGAGGGGTGTAGTGGTATGATGATGATGGAACGAGGATGATGGGGATGTAGTGGTATGATGATGGAACAAGAGGATGATGAGGGGTGTAGTGGTATGATGATGGAACAAGAGGATGATGAGGGGTGTAGTGGTATTATGATGATGGAACAAGAGGATGATGGGGGTGTAGTGGTATGATGATGATGGAACAAGAGGATGATGAGGGGTGTAGTGGTATGATGATGATGGAACGAGGATGATGGGGATGTAGTGGTATGATGATGGAACAAGAGGATGATGAGGGGTGTAGTGGTATGATGATGATGGAACGAGGATGATGGGGATGTAGTGGTATGATGATGGAACAAGAGGATGATGAGGGGTGTAGTGGTATTATGATGATGGAACAAGAGGATGATGGGAATATAGTGGTATGATGATGATGGAACAAGAGGATGATGGGGGGTGTAGTGGTATGATGATGGAACAAGAGGATGATGAGGGGTGTAGTGGTATGATGATGATGGAACAAGAGGATGATGAGGGGTGTAGTGGTATGATGGAACAAGAAGATGATGAGGGGTGTAGTGGTATGATGATGGAACAAGAGGATGATGAGGGGTGTAGTGGTATGATGATGAAGGAACAAGAGGATGATGAGGATGTAGTGGTATGATGATGATGGAACAAGAGGATGATGGGTGTAGTGGTATGATGATGAAGGAACAAGAGGATTATGAAGGAACAAGAGGATGATGAGGGGTGTAGTGGTATGATGATGGAACAAGAAGATGATGAGGATGTAGTGGTATGATGATGATGATGATGGAACAAGAGGATGATGGGGGGTGTAGTGGTATGATGATGAAACAAGAGGATGATGAGGGGTGTAGTGGTATGATGATGATGGAACAAGAGGATGATGAGGATGTAGTGGTATGATGATGATGGAACAAGAGGATGATGGGGGGTGTAGTGGTATGATGATGAAACAAGAGGATGATGAGGGGTGTAGTGGTATGATGATGATGGAACAAGAGGATGATGAGGATGTAGTGGTATGATGATGATGGAACAAGAGGATGATGAGGGGTGTAGTGGTATGATGGAACAAGAAGATGATGAGGGGTGTAGTGGTATGATGATAGAACAAGAAGATGATGAGGATGTAGTGGTATGATGATGATGGAACAAGAGGATGATGGGGGGTGTAGTGGCATGATGATGAAACAAGAGGATGATGAGGGGTGTAGTGGTATGATGATGAAGGAACAAGAGGATGATGAGGATGTAGTGGTATGATGATGATGGAACAAGAGGATGATGGGTGTAGTGGTATGATGATGAAGGAACAAGAGGATTATGAAGGAACAAGAGGATGATGAGGGGTGTAGTGGTATGATGATGGAACAAGAAGATGATGAGGATGTAGTGGTATGATGATGATGATGGAACAAGAGGATGATGGGGGGTGTAGTGGTATGATGATGAAACAAGAGGATGATGAGGGGTGTAGTGGTATGATGATGATGGAACAAGAGGATGATGAGGATGTAGTGGTATGATGATGATGATGGAACAAGAGGATGATGAGGGGTGAAGTGGTATGATGATGAAAGGGCAGGAGGATGATGAGGGGTGTAGTGGTATGATGATGATGGAACAAGAGGATGATGAGGATGTATTGGTATGATGATGATGGAACAAGAGGATGATGAGGGGTGAAGTGGTATGATAATGAAAGGGCAGGAGGATGAAGGGGTAGTAGTATTATGGTGGAGGTGGTTGTAGTATGATGATGGAGGGGCAGGAGGATGAAAGGGGTAGTAGTATGATGATGGAGGGGCAGGAGGAGGGGACAACATGGGGGGCATCTGTAAGGGGGATAAAATGGGGGGCATCTATATGGTTGATAACATGGGGGCAATCTATATGGGGGATAACATGGGGGGCATCTATAATAGGGACAACACAGGGGGCCATATATAAGGGGGAAACATTGGGGGGCCATCTATAAGGTGGACTACACAGGGGGTGTATACAATAGGGGGATATGTACTATAAGGGAGTCACATAGAGTCAGGGCTACCCACTAAATGAGGGTGTAAAGGGGCCAATACAGATGTGCAGTTTGTAGAGAGATGAGGATGGTGTCAGTGTGAGGAGCCTAATATGTTTGTCTGGCAGATTCTGTGGATTCGTGGCTCCAAAAAGTTCTCATAATGGCCCTGGGCAGATGGAGAAGATGAAAAGGGAAGAACTCCGATCAGAGAAGACGTCCCCTGGGAGTCACCTGATATATTTGCACTGTAATGTATATGGTGTATAGAGCCTGTGTAGAGCTGGGGCCACCTCTATATGACTGGATGAGGTGATATTGGTCTATGTACAGAGGATTTTATTCAGTAGCAGCGGTTGTGTTAGTCAGTATGTGGTAAGGGGGGGGGGGCCCAAGTTGACCTCTTGCACCAGGGCCCAAGAGACATTAGCTACGCCCCTGGCAGAGAAGCGATATGGTAAGCGAATTCTATGTCGCAGGGGGAAATGATAGAGTTCGTTCCATCATTTCTCTGAAAGGGGTCAGTGATTTGATCAATTCCCTAGGGAAACGATTGAATGGCGCGGTCATTTCATCATTTCCCGAGATTTGATCAAATCCCTTAGTGATTTGATCAAATCCCTGATTCTATCATTTCACTGCAACATATACACATTCTATTAATATTGTCTGAACCTGTAGATTGTATAAGAACTGACTCTGCCTACCCTTTCCTGATGGCAGATATAGGGTAAAGAAACATAATACTCATTGATGCCAATCTGATGTTTCTCAAATCCAGCCCTCATGGCCACCAACAGATCATGTTTTGAGGATTTCCTTAGTATTTTCAAGTGATATAATTATACTTAGTGCATCATTTACTATCACAGGTGTTCTTTCTATGGGATATCCCGAAAACATGACTTGTTGGTGGGTCATGAGGACTGGAATTGAGAAGCATTGCCTTTACTTTGGTAAAATTGTTCAGTGTACTCTATCATCAAGTGTATGCAATGTAGTTACTGACAATTGCCCCATAGCCCTGATATCATGGTTAGAACGCTGGAAAGAATTAGGAAATATTCTTTGATAGGTGTAGCCCCACAAATGGGTCCTGGCCTCCAGGCCAGGCCCTGGAAGATATTCCTCAGCTGGAACTCACTTGTACACTCTTTCTCTGAAAACACTCTGACTAATCTCCTCCAAACTTGCTATACCTCAGCATAAATGCCCTCAGGGATCTAACTGATTGGCAAGAAGGAAGCATAAGACTAAGGAGCTGATCTGTGATAGGCCACAGGGATAGAGGAGAGAAAAGTGTGAGGTGCCCAGCTCAATGATTGAACACCATTTGCATAAAGTCAAAAATACATTAAATCAGTCACGTTAACAGTTAATCCTTTAGTTACTTTTCCCTACAGCTGTGCTTAGTGGTATAAAGTGTATAGTAACCCCATCCCAGAGCATAGACCCACATTAGTACCAACCTACAAATTCGCTGTACAGCAGTGGGACAGCTGCTCTGGAACACTGCAATAACCCCTTTCCTAATGCTCCCAAATGTACATGAAGGAAACTGAAAAGATATTGAGAACCTTCTCTATTCAGTGACATACAGTCAGAAGAGTATCGAGGGGACATTAGGGTTCCATAGAAGTCAAACAATTAATGAGCTGTAATACGCTGTAACATTTGTGTGAGACTATAAAGAGGATTCTTAGGTAGCGCCTTGGCTGCTTCTTTAATATGCCGGGAACATTGCTGCAGAATTAAAGGTTAACTTTGTGGGAAAGTTCGGATGGTAAATGTACATACAAATGTTCTTGCTTTGTAATATTAGGGAATGGCAATAATAAATTACAGAGCAAACTTGACTCTGAAGGTAAGTTTAGAAACACCTATAAGAGCATGTAAGGAAGGATGAAACATCCTTTGCACTTATGCTAGTGGCACTTCAATTTTTCACTGTATACTTCCTATTATGCGCAACATTGAATTTGAATTTTATGAGCAATTTAGCTTCCAGCATACTAATGATCTCTGATATAACGTTAATGTATGGTTATAGGTCTACTTAAGAGTAGAAGGTGTACTTTATGTGATCATTGCTTTCATTATAAAAAGTCTGCAGCATATTTGAAGAAAGTGGATCAGATGTTCTCTGTAGCTAAAGACTCATCAAAGGCGAATGGTGCTATTGTCTGCTGAGTGTAATGTAAGCAACATTGCATCTATAAGAGAACTTATGTTGAGGGAGGAGGGAAGGACAGTGAGGGAAATTTACCAAAACAAGTGCAAAGTGGAAGAGTTACCCAAAGTTACCACCAAAGTATTAACAAAATTGGAGGAAAAAAAACTGCAGTTCTGCTCCTATTAAGGAATTTTGCCCCTACATTGTTCACTTTGCAATAAAACTGATATGTTATCTTCTGTATTGTATTCTTTTTTGGAGGTCAGTGCTATACTTCTACAGAAGTCTTTTAATATATACCTGATGTAATATAGACAGTAATAAAAAGCCTATGCTTACCTCCCTGTGCTTCCCTGGTTTCTTCCTGCGGTGTCTCTAGTGTACCCTGCTGACCGTAGCCGCCTCCATTCTGAGACAAACTCATCTTGAGAGTGACAACCCGTTTAGCCAATCATTGGCTGCAGTGCTGTTCCAACTCAGCCAGTGATTGGCTGAGCTGGCTGTCACTTCTGAAACAAAGTCGTCTAAGGAGTGATCAGCTGGAGACACCAGAGACACCGCAGGAAGAAACTGTGGGGAGCACAGAGAGGTAAGCATTGGCTGTTTATTACTTTCTATATAACAGCAGGTATATATTAAAAGTTTTCCAATGGCGGATAACCCCTGTAAAGGGGTATCTTATTTGGACAAGTTATGCCCTATCCACAGTATTTATAGGAAAGGGCATGATCATTTATGCTCCACAGATAACCGATAGCTTTCGTCTATCATTATTCTCCCCTAGCTCCATAGAGAATGAATTAAGCAGTGGCGTATATGTGCACATCACCTCTCTATTCAGTAGAGATTTCAGGGTCCCTGTTCTGGATTTTGAGGCAGTCCGACCTCCACCTGATCTTAGTTATGCTCTATCCTGTGGATATGGCATAAATGGTCCAGATGGGAATACCACTGAAAACTTCACTTAAAGGGATACTCCCTCTTATAGGCGGCAGTGAAGAGCAAGCTACTTTGCAAATATTATTCTCGTGGAGCATTATAAGGTTGTCATTATTGGCATTATCTTATATCTGAAAATTTGCATTGGTAGTGCCCAGTCATTCATAACATCTCGAATCAAATTCTGAAGAAAGAGCGTGTTAAACAATCAAATGCATGCAATACTCACAGCCATCGTAACTCATGTAAGTGGCTGAAAACCCCTTGATGCAAGTATATGATGCAGTTGTTACTAAGATATCTAGAATATAAAAAAATAAGAATGTTTAAAAAGACATCAAAAAGAAAAAGGTCAATAATTTAACAAATGAACAATTTAGTCAGATTCAGGCTCCATAGCAATCAAGCACGTACAGTAGAATGGTAGAATGAGCACAGTTCTGTTAATATAAAGCATTTCTGCAATAAATTCAGCGATAAAAGTTCTTACTCACAGTTTCTGGAGCTGATATAAACCAAAAAAAGCTGTCTGTGATATATTCTCCAGACAGTTGTTCTGGAGAAACCTATAAGGAAACAAAAGAAAAGACATAAAAGTTTAAAATAATAAACAAATACCCCCCCATGCCTTTGTTGTGTCACTCCTGAGTCCCGAAGATGGCCATTGGTTGCCACCTTCAGCTGGAAACTGGGTACTCCAGCCACAACGGCACAGTCCAGCTGCGCGATTGCCCGGTGACTTGCCCCGGTCACTGATTAGCTGAGCGGGCAATCACCCAGCTGGGCTGTGACGTTGCAACCAGGAACCCTGCAGTTCGGTTGTGGCTGTAAACGGGACCCCAGAGTGGTGTTACAGGACACTAGGATAGGTAAGTTAACATTGTTTAATATTTTCCTCCACCCCCCTGCCTGTCTGTATTTTTCCCCCTTTCGTGGGAAAATAGCATAGAATATATATAGAATGCTTGTAGACAAAACCAGCGGCACTTGCGTCTTCATGAAGTAAGGTCATTTATTGTGGCAAATCACCGACAAACAATGGTGGGGTATAACACAATGGTAGCAGGGGTGTTCCACAGGCGAAGGCCTGTTTTGCGCCTTACGCGCTTCTACTAGACTGGTACCAGGCCAGTAGAAACGCGTGAGGCGCGAAACGGTCATTTATTGCTACAATAAATGACTTTACTTCATGAAGACGCGACTGTCACTGGTTTTGTCTACAAGCATTCTATATTGGATCTACTCCTTCAGCAGAGAACCGAACTGGTCGCCCAATACCCAAATCCATTGGGTTGGCTCTTAGCTCCGCACACACCTGACACAGCATATCCGTAGGTTGGGCAGTGTTGGATTCATACCTTCCCACCGCTGTATTAGAATATATAGAGAGCAGCCTGACAATGCGTTTTATGTTGCTTATTGTATGAGGTGCCAGTCTGTACACTTAATATGGTTTTAGGGTACAAACCCACTTGACGTATTTGCTGCGTGAATCAGTCTTAAAAATAAGCAGGCAAAACGCAGGTTGGCTTTATACAATTGTTCTGCGTTAAAATACGCAATTGCGTATTTTTGAAGTGTGAAGCTTGTTGTTAGCAAAGCATCAGTTGTTAACAACCGTTGTGAAAAACGCATGTAGCTTCACGCTTCAAAAATACGCAATTGCGTATTTTAACGCAGAACAATTGAATAAAGCCAACCTGCGTTTTGCCTGCTTATTTTTAAGACTGATTCACGCAGCAAATACGTCAAGTAGGTTTGTACCCTTAAAGGAAATTATGATTTATAATTATCAAAAGACAAAAGTGTTATGGCATCAAAATGGCAGCTGTCCAAAAATATGGCATAAAAAATACAGCTGTCCAAAATGACAGAAATGCTGAACAGATCAGTGTATTACTTACATGATTCTGTTCAGCCGTTCTCCTAAATTGTAAAATGTAGGAGAATAGGATTCTTGCTGCACATTGTACCACAGTTGCGGGTCTCAGCACCCAGGCCCTGATTTTTAAATAACAGTAACCCTTAAAAAAGTCAGAGATTTTTCTGATTCTGAGGATGAAATACCATTGTATAATTAAAGATAAAAAGTTCTGGTTGTAAGCAGCCACCACTAGAGGAAGATTTGAAGCTACAGTAACTATATACTAGTTTAAAGGGGTTATCCAGCGCTACAAAAACATGGCCACTTTTCCCCCTACTGTTGTCTCCAGTTCAGGTGCGGTTTGCAATTAAGCTCCATTTACTTCAATGGAACGGAGTTTCAAAACCCCACCCAAACTGGTGACAACAGTAGGGGGAAAGTGGGCATTTTTTTGTAGCGCTGGATAACCCCTTTAAAGGGGTACTCCAAAGGGGGGAAAAAAATCAAATCAACTGGTATCAGAGACAGATTTGTAAAATACTTCAGTTTAAAAATGTCATATTTTCATCTTCAGCTACTGGAAGTGTAGTCTTTCCAGTCTGACACAGTGCTCTCAGAGCAAGAGAGGTTTTTTATAGGGATTTTCTACAGAGGACAGAGGTGGCAACAGAAAGCACAGTGTCAGACTGGAAAGAAAACACCACTTCATGCAGGGCATACAGCAGCTGACAAGTACTGGAAGACAGGAAATTTTTTGTAAATAGAAGTGACTTACAAATCTGTATAACTTTCTGACACCAGTTGATTTGTAATTTTTTTTCCCCCCTTTAATGACTGTGAAGTATTGTCTGCGGTAAACTCCTGCCCTTCAGTACTCTAATCACTTTTGATATTTGACAATTGAGAAGAAGGTTGAAAATATTGTACAAATAAGACGGATGTTCTGATGTGACATTGACATTTTGTTCCCTGAACTGGCATAAACCATTGAGCCATTTAAATGCTTTGTATGTATATACGTTTTTTTTCTGGTTTTAAGTGATAGCAGCTGAATATAAACTTTCCCTTTCATTTTGACAATAAATAAATTTCTTGATGTTCCCCTCTATCTGACATCTGTTAGATTTGCACATAGAGACCTAGAGGCTTCTGTAGCCGTAATCATCAAATCACATAAAAGGCTCGTTCTTTGCGGAGGGTGTAATAGTTTGTTGTATACTTCTCAAAGTTGACAGGTACATGGCTGCTCAAGGATATGTGCTATATTCATTCCTTGACGTTACTACACAAAGGCAAGGTCACGGGAGATGGATTATTTTTTTTCCTCTTTGGCTACGAATCATCTCTTCTCATAATGTTGTTTTATGTGATTCATAAATGCAGCCATTCCTACCATTAAAATGACAAACGCCTTATCCGGAGGAATTCTAAGCGTGATTAAACGTCTAAATGCTATGTTTTTAGAATCCTATTACATACGGCTTTAAGTAATGAACTTTCTTGGTTTAAAAGTTATGTGAGATGGGTGAAAAGTCATATTTTTTCCTCATTGTTTAAAGTGGACCGGTCAGAATGTTTTTAGGGTATGAACTAAGGAAATGGCTATATAGGGCTTTGAACCCTGAATGTGAACAAACCTCTTGGCTGCTA
This sequence comes from Dendropsophus ebraccatus, assembly GCF_027789765.1. Classification (NCBI taxonomy): domain Eukaryota; kingdom Metazoa; phylum Chordata; class Amphibia; order Anura; family Hylidae; genus Dendropsophus; species Dendropsophus ebraccatus. Next base: position 38,988,640 of record NC_091458.1, on the reverse strand, counting down.
GATTACATGGGAGATTACAGGTATGGCTCAATGATTGTTAAAGGGGTTATCAAGTGTTTGAAAAACATGGCCACCTTCTTCAAGAGACAACATGAATCCTTTCACTCCATTCATGATCCATTCACTTCAACAAAACTAAGTTGCAAAATCACATCCAAAATGGAGACAAGAGTGGTGCTGTCTCTGGAAGAAAGTGGACATATTTTTTTAATGCTGGATAATCCCTTCAATCATGTGACCAGTAGGCTTTATCGAACAGCGGTAAAACTAGGTTCGATCGAACTCGAACCTAGCCAGACCTTCCGCATTTGATTCCTGATACCTTCCCGGTTTGTGCGAAAGGAGGAGACATGCCGGGGACCACCTGGAATTCCGGGATTCAGCCAAGGTAATAGGCTGTGTCCGGGAATTCCAGGTGGTTCCCGGCATGTCTCCTCCTTCCCCACGGACCAAAAAAGGCATCAGGAATCAAATGCGGAAGGTCCGGCTAGGTTCGAGTTCGATCAAACCTAGCTTTTTTTCCCGCTGTTTAATCAAGCCTAGTGACCAGAGCACAGAGGGAAGTGACTACATGGTGAAGGGGGGCAACTCTGCTGTTCCAACTGGAATGCCCAATGGTCTTCAAACCCTAATTTACACATCTTTTAAAATGTTGATATTTTGCCACTGGTGGTGAGGGTGTCTAAAAATAATGTGTCAATGCCCTTTGTACCCCAAAACCTGCTGAGAGGTTCACTTTCAAAAAGATCTGCAAGGTTAAAAAAAAAAATCAACAATAAATGTATGCAGACAACCATATGAGCTTGTTAGACATCATGGCAAAACCATGGGGGAGATTTATCAAAAATGATGTAAAGTGAAACTGGCTCAGTTGCCCCTAGCAACCAATCAGATTCCACTTTTCATTCCTCACAGACTCTTTGGAAAATGAAAGGTGGAATCTGATTGGTTGCTAGGGGCAACTGAGCCCGTTTTACTTTACACCAGTTTGATACATCTCCCCCCCATGAGTACAATTATAGAGCCGCTCTCAGGGAAGACTTTCCATAAGACCTTGAATTGTGTCTGTGGGTGCCCATTTAGCTAAAAGAGCATTTGTGGGATCTGACACAGATGGTGGATTTGAAGGACTGGCTTATGATCAGGGGCGTAGCTAGGATTCATGGGGCCCCAACACACACTATTTATATATATATATATATATATATATATATATATATATACACAGTATATATATATATATATATATATATATATATATATATATATATATATAATATATATATGTAACGCCTGGAGTAGTGGATCCACTGGACCGACACTAGCGATGGCACAAAACCGCACCAGGGAGCGGAGTCTAAGGGGCCGCTGGTTTTCACCAGAGCCCGCCGCAAGGCGGGATGGGCTTGCTGCGGCAGGCGACCCCCGGGTCGCTACCCCTGGTTTGGTTGCTAGTGACAGCAGGCAAGACGAGGCAGGAGCAGTAGGCAGGAGATGGTGCTGGCAGAGGTCTGTAGGCGTAGCCGCAGGTGACAGGCTGAACACAGGAGCGTTAGTGTGACAGAGGAGCAGGAACCAGGAACAAGGACTAGGGACCAGGTAGCGGACAGGAATCAGGAACAAGGACTAGGGACCAGGTAGCGGACAGGAATCAGAAACAACAGAGAGCTGGGCCAAACGCTATGGGAAGCATGTAGAGGCTCCAACACCTGTAGTGGGGCAGGGCTGGAATTTATAGGAAGTGATTAGTGCACCTTCCAATAAGGGGCGGACTGGCCCTTTAAAGCTGAGACAGCCGGCGCACGCGCTCTAGGAGGCGGGGACGCGCGCTGGGCGGCACAGCGGGTGACAGGAGCGGGGCGAGGTAAGTCGCCCCCCGGGGCCGAACTAGTAGCAGCGCCGGGTCCCTGCACATGGACCCCGGCAGCTGCATGGAGAGGTCACGGCGGCGGTCCGGAGCACGGGACGCCACCGCGGCCGTGACAGTACCCCCCCTTTGGCCTCCCCCTCTTTCTTGCCTGCAGATGGAGGCAAATCAGTGATGAAGTCCATCCCTATGTGGCGAGGGGATGTGGATTTGCGGATTAAACCCTTCTGTAAGTTCTCCCGGATGTAAGACATGGCCTCAGTCTCGGGCACTGAGAGAGGGTACACCCGACCTTGTGGAGGAGAAGTTCCAGGAAGGAGGTCTATGGGATAATCGTACGCCCGATGAGGTGGTAGAGAGACCGCCTCTGTGGCAGAGAAGGCATCAGGCAAGTTTTGTTATTCCGCCTGTAGGCCGGATAGAGGCTTGGCGGGGTCGGGTGACAACATAGAGTACTTGGGCTGAGGTGACCTCAGACACTGGTTGGAACAGTCCTGACCCCAAATAAGAATCTTCCCGATTCTCCAGTCCAGCTTAGGGGCATGTAATTGCAGCCAAGGGAGTCCCAGGAGGATGGTGGAAGAAGAATGGGGCAGGACGTAGAAGGAGATCTTTTCCTGATGTAAAGTGCCCACCTGGAGGACTAGAGGTGCGGTCTGGTAGTGCACATGGTCGGTAAGAATCTCGCCCGTGACCGAGGAGATAGTCAGGGGTCTGGCTAGTTGGGTCACGGGTAGCCGCCATCTTTGGACCAATGTAGCTGCAATAAAACTGCCTGCTGACCCAGAATCTAGAAAGGCAGTAGTCTGGTGAGTTTGTCCTGAGGGTGTCTGGATGGAGACTGGCACAGACAACCTGGGAGAGGTGGCATTCACACTTAGGGAGACCTCTCCCACCGGACCTAGGTGCTGGTGTTTCCCGGACGCTTGAGGACGTTGAGGACATCTCAGCCGAAAGTGATCCGAACCACCGCAGTAGAGGCAGAGATTCAGCTCCAGACGACGAATTCTTTCATCAGGCGTCAGGTGAGCCCGTTCCACCTGCATAGGAATCTCAGGAGTCGACTGGGACACCGGAACGTCAGGATTCTGGAAGACCGGCGCCAGCTGGTGAAGGCGACGGGACAGGCTTAGTCGCCGTTCATGCCAAACCTCCTCCTCCCTCTCAGAAAAACGAGTATCGACCCTGGAAGCCAGTAGGATGAGTTCGTTCAGGGAGGTAGGTAGGTCTCGGGCAGAAAGCACGTCTCTCACCCAACTGGACAGGCCCTTCTTGAAGGTGGCTATTAGAGAGGCCTCATTCCAGTCTAATTCTGTCGCCAGGGTGCGGAACTGGATGGCGTAGTCACCAACAGAGGAGCTCCCTTGAGAGAGGTTGAGGAGAGCAGTCTCAGCTGAAGAGGCACGGGCAGGTTCCTCAAAGATGGAGCGAAACTCGGCCAGGAAGGTTCGGAGATTGGCAGCAGCAGGGTCATCTCGGTCCCACAGCGGCGTGGCCCAAGCCAGAGCTCTACCCTCCAATAGGCTGATGATGAAAGCCACTTTAGAGCGCTTGGTGGGAAACTGACTACTTAAAAGTTCAATATGCATGGTGCATTGAGTCAGGAATCCTCTGCACAACTTGGAGTCACCAGCGTATTTGCTTGGGAGAGCCAGTCGAAGTGTCGAAGAAGCAGCAGGAGGTGGTGTGTGCTGGGCTGTAGTATGCTGCTGTAAGGCGGCAGTGAGTTGCTGGATCTGCTGCGACTGTTGCTGGATTTGTAGAGTCTGTTGGGCGACCACTCGGGCTATGTCGCGGATATCAGGCACCTCGCCGGGATCCATGGTTGGAGCCTACTGTAACGCCTGGAGTAGTGGATCCACTGGACTGACACTAGCAATGGCACAAAACCGCACCAGGGAGCGGAGTCTAAGGGGCCGCTAGTTTTCACCAGAGCCCGCCGCAAGGCGGGATGGGCTTGCTGTGGCAGGCAACCCCCAGGTCGCTACCCCTGGTTTGGTTGCTAGTGACAGCAGGCGAGGCGAGGCAGGAGCAGTAGGCAGGAGATGGTGCTGGCAGAGGTCTGTAGGCGTAGTCACAGGTGACAGGCTGAACACAGGAGCAATAGTGTAACAGAGGAGCAGGAACCAGGAACAAGGACTAGGGACCAGGTAGCGGACAAGAATCAGGAACAAGGACTAGGGACCAGGTAGCAGACAGGAATCAGGAACAACAGGGAGCTTGGCCAAACGCTATGGGAAGCATGTAGAGGCTCCAATACCTGTAGTGGGGCAGGGCTGGAATTTATAGGAAGTGATAAGTGCACCTTCCAATAAGGGGCGGACTGGCCCTTTAAATCTGAGACAGCCAGCGCGCTCACCCTAGGAGGCGGGGACGCGCGTGCCAGGCGGCACAGCGGGTGACAGGAGCGGGGCAAGGTACTGTAAGTCGCCCCCCTGGGCCGAACTAGTAGCAGCGCCGGGTCCCTGCACATGGACCCTGGCAGCTGCATGGAGAGGTCACGGCGGCGGTCCGGAGCACGGGACGCCGCCGCGGCCGTGACAATATATATATATATATATATATATATATATATATAATCGGTGATGTGGCCAAAAAAATCCTGCGTGCAGCTACAACAGTGACTGGTAGAGGAGAAAGCCAATGGCTGCTTGTTCTGTCCATCCATTGTATGTAACTATAACAGCCTATTAGGAGCCTCATGGTTATATACATAGGTGCAGGAGCAGACTACCTTTTGCTTAACCCCTTATGTACTTCAGTGTGTAAGTGACCCAGTGTTCTCTTACATGCTGCAACACAAAAAAAGGGTTAATACAGAAGACAATTAGCTCTCTTCTTCACTACTCCTGCACTGATAGCCCCTGACCTCTGCAGAAGCTCAGATAACAAAGGTCAGAGGTTATCAGAGTAGTGACTTTAGCAAATTAACCCTTTTTTCTGTTGCAGCGTGTAAGAGAACACTGGGTCACTTACACACTGCAGTACATAAGGGGTTAAGCAAAAGGACACAGGAGGCTCTAATCTTCCCTGTGCATCCCCAGGCCTCCTCCCTCCAAGGGCCCGATAGCAACCGCCTTTCCTGCCTCTATGGTATCTACGCCACTGCTTATGATCGACATTCAAAATAATCATTTGTTGGATAGGTTTAGGCTCGGGGATATGTGCAGACCCTTGGGTTCCTTCACAGCAAACTCACTCCTAGCCATGTTGGAATAGGAAAGGGCCTTTCCTCAAATTATTATCACAAAGTTGGAAGCATTCACTGGAATCACAGAAAAAACTGCCAGATTACAAAGCTTTTCCCCCAGTATCAGAACTAGAGGTTCCTTCTGTAGCTTTTAGTTTAATCTTCTCTAAACTTCTCCTTCAAAGTGACTGTACCACTAGGTACATCGCATGGTGTTCTTTACATGAATAGACCGGCGCAGGAAGGCTAAGAAAGTGGTCCTTTTTTTGAACCGACACCAGGTTTCTGTGCACGACGCTGGTCTATTATTAAGCACCAGCTGGGCATGAAGCACTGGAGGCGGGCCCACTGCCCCCGTAGTGTGACGAAACCCCCTCTGTGACACAGCTCCATTAGAATGAATGAAGCCGCGTGACAGAGGGGAGATCTTTACACCCACCTCCTCATGCCCAGCTGGTGCTCAGTAACAGACTGGCGCCATACACGGGAACCAGGCGGTGGCTAAAAAAAAGGACCGCAGCACCAGCATTCCTGCCCAGGTGCTGGTCTGTTCATTTAAAAAAAACAAAGCAATGTACTTAGTGGTACATTGGCTTTAAGCTTTGCAAGGTAAGAAACAGTAATATATTGTGTGTAACACTGTAATTTCTAATTAATACTTAAAATATTGTTAGCTTGTCTAGTAGTCTTGTACCTTTTTAAAGGGGTACTCCAGAGATGTTTTTTTTTTCTTTCAAATCAACTGGTTAGATACAGATACAGATTTTTAAATTAATTCTAAATACAAATGTTAAGCCTTCCAGTACTTATCAGCTGCTGCATGTCATACAGGAAGTGATGTATTCTTTTCAGCCTAACACAGTGCTCTCTGATGCCACCTCTGTCTGTGTCAGGAACTGTTAAGATCAGTCGCAAGTATAAAAAGAAAAAACTTTCCTGCTCTGAACAGTTCCTCCTGGCATGGACAGAGGTGGCAGCAGAGAGCACTGTGTCAGACTGAAAAAAATACACCACTTCTTGCAGGGCATACAGCAGCTGATAAGTACTGGGAGACTTGAGATATTTTATATAGAAGTAATATACTTCTATATACGTCTATATTTGTATAACTTTCTTACACCAGATGATTACAAAACCTTTTTGTTGTCCAGAGTCCCTTTAAAGAGACACACTAATGAGGTGGTTTGGTGCACTGGTGGTGGGACTACCTCCCTCAGTGCATCAATCCATTCCGGCCAGCCACTTCTAGCGCTCTGCAATAATGAGTGCCGAAGTGACGTCACTGCAGAACACCAGCCCTGCTATTTATTAGAAGGGGCTGTCTAGCCAGGGCAGATCAGTGCTGAGTGCACCAAACTTCCTCATAAGCATATATATATATAAAGAAACGTACCTCCATTCTCAGCGACAGTGCGCTATAGGGACATACAGTACCATCAGGTTAGATGCTTCTTTAAAGTTTCCCTTTAAAGCTGCCATGATATATTGGTATATCATGATGGGATAAGGGGTTAATATAAATCTTGGAAACCCCTTTAGGTCCCTCTCTATTATAAATACTATTTATCACTAAATGAAAATGTATTCACTATATTCAAGGACTCTTCATGAAGTATGATTTTTTTTTTCTGATGGCCATTGATGACATATGAGTGTCCATTCATTAAGCATGGTGTAAGTGCAGTAAACAATACATTGGCATCTAGTATTTGTGTGTGCTTGATTATTTCTAACATTTGATGCGCTCTGATTTGTAAAATTAGCTGATTGTTGATTAATTCGCTGATTAATTACTTATACTTATTAAAAGTTTACAAGGGAAGTGTGATATTTTATGTAAAGTAAAACTCAGCTAAAGAAAGGGAAATTAATGTGTCTACATATTGTCTACATATTGCTGTTACATACATGATATAGTGCCCCCTATTGTTTAATTTCTACTCAGAATGTTCACCTACTGTGTCCAGTGCTGGTAAGAAGAAGCTGCTTCAAGTGCCCTGATGTCTATGGCTTGATCTGTACAATAGGAGGAATCACACCACATATCCAGGCTCCAGAAGGCAGGACTGAGCTACTGGGCATGTGTGACCACTGTGGATGGTCGCACATGCTCAGTAGCTTAGTCCAGTAGAGGACATTGAAAAACACCCATAGACACCATAACAAGTTTCCAACAGCAATGTCTAGACACAGGAGACATTTTTGGAGAATTATTCCATATTTATTCTCTCAGTCTACCAGAACATGCAATACAGAATAACGGGAAAACACTTAACATTATTAATAAGGTTTATGTCAAGGAAGGATCAACAGAAGCTCAAAAAATATTTTACTTTGCCTATCTTTAAAGTAGTTATCAGAGATAAATTTTGCAGCTTGTCTGATTTTAGACTTGAATCTTTGTGGGGCTTTACTTGCATAGATGTCTCTACCAAGCTTTCTCTTAGTTCAGGCAAGTTACAGTAATCTTATATACAAAAAACAAAAAACAATATGAGGCCATGTTCTCACTGTGTAAAACACTGGTGTTACTGAAGATCATCCCGGCTGGTACTGCAGTATCAGCCAGATGCTCTTCATTTCTTATGAATTGGGATGCGGGCGCACCCGTGTGCGCTCGCATCCCAATTCATTGTTGCACAAAATGGAGCGTGCGGCCTGAACTGCACGCTCCATTGTCTAAACTGACATGTTGTTTGCAGCCGCTATTCAATGAACAGCGGCCGCACAAAACTGGCATGTCAGTTTCTTGTGCGGCAGGTTGGAATTTTAAAAAGCATAAACTGGCTTGTAAATGTAGAACATAGATTTTTTTCTGATTGTTTATATAGTTATACAACCTTTGGGTATTTAGCACTTTAAAGTGTAAAAAAAAATTCTTGGCAGGTTCTGTTCACATACAATGGCTGTGATTTAGGCAAAAGATACGTTGTGTGAACATGGCCTTACATTGTAATAGCTTAGCTAAGTTATTGAGTAGGGGGAGGCTGTTGACTGTTTCCAATAACTACCAGAATATGTGTGAATGTAACTTTATACTGTAATGAAAGCTATAACCCAGGACTATTTAATGCAATGCATTTAACAAGTTCATGTACATGATTACTAGAGATAAAAATTGAAAAAAAAATGGTTAATGTAAACATAAGCTTTAAATACATTTGGCAAATCATTTTTTTTTTTAGCCATTTTGGATTATGAACGTAGTAAAATTTTGTCATTTTAAAATGTTCTACTCACAGATTTGTCAAGTCTTTATAATTTGTGAAGACATTGTCTGGGAGTGAATGGATCTGGTTTCCTTTCAGAGATCTGAAATGGAAAGAAAATAATCTTTTCACATAAACTTCAGATAAATTGCCCAATACATTTTCTTTTATGCTTATGTTCTTCACCCTATAAAGTTATCTTTATTCCTTCTTCCATCCTTAAATACTCTTTAGCTCAGTACTTTAGCTCCTTGATTGACTGAAGTATGCATAGTCCAATATCCTTCCATTATTTCTCTATGTAAAATCCCTTCATTCTTAGCACTATAATGTTGGGGATTAGGTTAGCAAAAATTTCCGTGCAGAAATGGTAAAACGATATTATAAGGAAGATTCTTGTGATTTTTTTTTTGCCAAAACCAGGAGGATTTTCTATAGTTATAAAAGGTAAAATAATTGAAAATGATTCTGTGTTGTCTGCCCTTTCTATGCCCTCTTTACAGTGGCTAAGAAAGCTTCAATAACTGTTCTGGCAAACTTTTTTATGTATGTATATATGTATGTTCACAATGAGCAAATTTGGTGGAATTCCGAGGCGGAGCTCTCTGGTGCGGAATCCTGCCTGCTGCAGTGTCCAATCGCATCTCTTTGGGCGGGCTCACGCGCCTCCACTCTCCGCTCACAGAATTGACATTCTCAATTCTTTGAGCTTAGAGCGAAGGCGCGTGAGCCCTCCCATAGAGATGCCAATTGACACTGAGGCAGGCAGGATTCTGCATTGGAGAGCTCTGCCACAGAATTCTGCTAAATTTGCCTTGTGTGAACATACCCTAAGAGGGAGGGAGGGAGGAAGGAAGGAAGGATCATTAGCAAAAATCTTAAAAGGCATAAACTGGTTTGTAAATGTAGAACATTGATTTTTTCTGATTATTTATATAGTTGTACAAGCCTTGGATATTTAGCACCTAGAAGTGTATAGTGCCATACTGTAGGCATCAATTTCAGAAATAAAAAATTCTTGGCAGGTTCAGTTAGATCTATTACTATAGTATTATTATATACTATACTATACTATACTATACTATATGGTGTATCTGGCTACTTACTGGAGAACCAAGAGAACCCTGGGTTTCTCTATATAGACTTTGTGCACACAATTCTGGTAATGAAAATGACTATTCTAGTTATCAAAAGTTGTCCCTTAACCATTAGTAGACTGGTCCAGATTATGGGACCCCCCCCCCCCCCTCATGAAAATGGAGAATGAAAGCAGTGGAGGGCATGTGTGGCCAGTGATTTATTCGTTGTCTATTGGGTTTCTAACTGGAACATGTTCAGATACCAAATGGATGGAACTCTGGCCGCTCTAGCTAGTGTAGATTTCTACTAGAATTTATACTTGTTAGCAGTAGCCAGAAGTAATATTGGCTTGCAGGGCTGGCCACGACCCCTTTGTGTGAAGTTATGTCCCCTTGTCCATGTATGTTAGGTTCTCCTATGAATATAGAAATTTTATTAAAGAAAAAAGAGTTTTTATTACTCTCCACCCAATAAACTAGATGATATTTATTGTCACCATATTTAATACTTTTCATCAAGTTAAACAGAAGTGCTGAATGAAAAACAATGGATGAGGCATAAAGCCATTCATCAAAAGCAGAAGTGGTAACTCAGTCTTATTGTAATACAGGGAAGCAACCAAATTTGCATGTGAAATATTGCCATGTGTCTCATATTTCCTCTCTAACTACTGTTTGTTATGACAGCCCTGGGACACAACAAGGCCGAATAAGACTCCAGGGCACAATGCTGAAAACCACATTGACTCTGCGCATCTCACTCCCTCAGTAAAAGCTAATGGATATCAAACGTTAACCGATGCGTAACTTGAAGCTTGTTAGTGAAAAATTGATGTTTAATTGTGGGGGACAGTGTCACAGAGGCGGGTCTGTGACACTATCTGCTCCCACCCCACTCTGAGACTGGCCCTCTATCATCCTTCCTCCCGCCTCTTCCTCTGAGGAAGACTGACACGGCTGCTCTCTTTGGGTCAGTTGAAAACTTGTGCATCCGCTGTCCTTTCTCCGCTGCTTACTCTTCATGGTCTCCGGCAACTTTAGCGTTCTACATGGCGTGTGCCAACATTTACAGGCCGTACACTGTAGAGCGCTGAAGTCACCAAAGACCATGAACAGTAAACAGCGCATGCACTGGGGTAGAGGAGGGCAGCACGTGCACAACTTTTTAACTGACCCAAGAAGAGCCACCATGTCAGTCCTACTAGGAGGAGGCAGGGGCAATTGTGGGGTGACCGGTGGGATGTTGGTGTTGGTGGGCTGGTTTAAGAGTGGGATGGGTGCAGATACCCACCTCTGTGACACTGTCCCCCTCAATTAAACAAAGTAAAAGTACCTATGTAAAGGCCCTATTACACAATACAATTATCATCCGTATTCGGCCAATAATAGTCTGGTGTAATAGAAGACAACGATCAGTTGACCTGAACAATGTCGGCTGATCGTTGTCTGACGTTGTCTTTCAACATGTTGAAAGACAAACGACTAAGATAGCAATGATCTGCTGCCATGGCCCTGTGGAAACTGACAGCACTGATGTATGCATATACATGCTGTCAGTTTCACTTTAAGCTTTTAAGCTTTATTGAGATAGTTACTGTACCCCATTTGGGTAATTTTCCATTGTATATGAGTTTTAGACGTAAAAGCATAGATTATGGCACTTTCGAGTCAGAGACAAAACTGCTTTGAAAATGACCATAACTTTGTTATTAGCCTAATATGTTTGGCCACTGAAAACAATAGGTCCTGTCCCACCCCTGTCCTTTTTTTTTATTTCTCATTAATTCATGAGAATCAATAGAAACAAAGTTAGTGTTCTAACACATGCTTTCTTAATGGGCGCAGTATAGAACTTATGGTGGCACTCCAAGACCTGCTAATACAGAGCCCATAGATGCAGGGTGCCTGTAAATGTATTGACATTCTATCTATGGCTATCTTACCACTAAGTAATATTATCGGCAGAAGGCAGCCATTTCGTTAAATAGACGGACGCTAATAACGATCATGATCAGCTGCCGTCTATGTTACAAAAGGGCCATCTTCTGCCGATGTTATTAAACAGTGAGAACATACCCTGTTATGGGATTGGTGCAGAAAACAGAGCCAAGGTTGATCTCTGAATGTATTCACATTATAGTTTACCACTGTCTAGTCTGCAATCCTCACTGTACTCTATTGGCGGCTGTTTTATGCATGTTATTCTAGGAGGAAAAACAGTGCTCAAAACAGCATCTGTACAAAACCATAAAAGCCCCGGTATCGGTCTATATTGTACACTGACATATCGCAAATATGCAAATGCCTCTGCTCCAGAAATAGAAGTATACCCGGTAGGGGAATGCCTCACTCCAGAAGGAGTCTTAGAATATGGCTAACCAGGGCTAGCCATCTGCGCCGTCCTTCCTGGACTACTTCTTCAACACACAGCTGAGATACTCTGCATACAGCCTCAGCAGAATAGTGAATAACCTCAGAATAATTATGGCGGTAGAAAGACTTCAGGTAATAGTCTCCTCTAAAGGGAAAAAAAGAGTTTTTACAGAGTCATCTAAAGTTCGGCCTCGTAATAAGGGACGGAAGGCAGAATTTTTAGTCTATTGTATTGTATGAATGAATAAATAGCTCAGTACGGTAGAAGCTGATTCCCAGTGCTTGACAGCATTATCCTGATTTTGTCCAATTAACCCATGCTGTGCTGGAGTAACAGGAATGGACAGCTGTAGGAAAAAAAAAAAGAGGAGCACTGTAATGAAGCACAATGTGTTTTGAAGGGTTAATCTCTTTTTTCCTCAGGTCCAGTATCTTCCTTTTCATTTAATACAACTGTCTGTTTTTGTTACCCCTGCAGCATGGGCTCCATTAAAGGGGTATTCTGCTTGAACGTATCTTTTCATATGTTACTACCCATGGTGAAACTAACAATTCATTCTATATTTGTTATTATCTATTTAGTCTCCTTCTCCCAGTTCTGCACTGCGGTTTACTGCTGAAGACACAAAAACTGTGTGTAAACTTTTCTCTCTATCTCCATCTCCCCCTCCTCCCCTCCCCCCATATGTTGCCACACATGAGGAAACTAACAATTCATTTCATACTTATTATTATCTATTCAGTCTCCTTCTCCCAGTTCTGAGCTGCTGCTTTCTGCTGAAGACACAAAAATCTGTGTGTGAGCTTTTCTCTCCACCTCCTCCTCCCCCCTCTCTTCTGAGACTTCTGATGTCAATAAGTCCATATCTGCAACTTTGTTATGCCAGGATGATTCATCCCAGCGAGCTTGTCAGCAACTTGACCTCAGATTAACTCTCCCAGCATCACAAAGAACATACAAAGTTGCAGATACAGTTCCTGCCAGGGACTTGTATACATCAGCTGTCTCAAAAGGGAGGGGGGAGGAGGAGGAGAGACAGAGAGAAAAGCTCACACACTTTTTTGTGTCTTCAGCAGAAAGCAGCAGCTCAGAACAGGTAGAAGGAGACTGAATAGATAATAACAATTATGGAAGGAATTGTTATTCTCACCATGAGCAGCAATATCTGAAAAGTTATGTTTGAGTGGAATACCCCTTTAAATACTATTCTTCTTCCGGTGCCCTGAGAATCAGTTTCAGTATTTGCCATGAAGAACCATTTGGTACTGGTGCTGGCAGCTTCCAATAAGTAATTATATTCAAGGTTTATGGGGGTGTCATGTCCAGAGCATGACACGATGAAGTGAGCATACATCTGCACTGGCTGCACATTGACCCGGCGTCACCTGTGATAATGGCCTGTGTAGCACCTTTCCCCCCTTTATTACACCCTATTGCATAAATATAGTAGGAGATAGGAAACGTTTTTGATCTCTTGGAATGCATACAGAAGATATATATATATATATATATATATATATATATATATATATATATGTGTGTGTGTATTTATTTCAGATTTATTACAATGGCAAATTAATTTGAAAAAACAACAACAAATAAGATCAACGGAAAAAAGAAGATTAAATGATAAATTTCTGGGATTGTTAGTTTTGTGTATTGTATTACTTTTGTGTATTGTGTTATTTTTGTCTTTATGGCTTGGCTTACACAAAATTTGGAATAGTTGTTTACTATTGGACTTTTGTGTTTCTTTAGCAAAATAATGTATGACCTTTCAGCACCATGGACAGCAGCCATGAGACTTAGGACATAGCGGGGACACCTATGGAGAGTTTCTAGGCAGGTAGTTGTGATGGAAAGGTTATTTTTTTTCCCAATAGGAGCAAGTTGAAGAAAACCTGTCACACCAACAAAAAATTCCACTACAATATTCTTCATTCCCTTCTGGATCCCCTGATGATTCTGTAGCCCTTTTCTTTTCATATCCTAATTGTACTTAACATCTCACTGTCACATTTCTTTATCCAGCAGGAAAAGCACAACAGTAAGGGTATGTTCACACTGAGCAAAAGCAACGGAATTCCGCAGTGGACATCTCCGCCGCTGAATCCCGCCTGCCTCAGTGTCTCACAGTGTCTCTATGGAAGGGATCTCGCGGCACCGCTTCCGTTGCTCTCCACTCAAAGAATTGACATGTCAATTTTTTGCATGGAGCCGCTTTTGCTAAGTGTGAACATACCCTTATAGTAAAAGGGCAGTGACAAGTGCATATTCAGAAATGTTATTCTGTGTACTTGTTTTTAGGTGTGTGCCCAGTGCAATGTAGCATTGCTGTCCCCAAATAATGAAATCATGTCCTTGTGGAAATCAGAAAAATTTTAACTACTCATTGTCTAATGGGTTACCTAACTACAGGGGTGATCTCTATGGTCTGGTTCCTCTGCTCTAGAGGTACATCCCTCCTGCCAGCAATAAGCAGCAGGTCCCATTTTGTGTTGAGAGATGACACTTTGTTCTCTCTTTGGACAATGTCAGTGTGGGGAAAGTTTACACCCAATCTGCACTAACGGACATTCATTTATATATCTGGTGCCAAAAATAGCTGTGAAACAATAACTTGAAAGAAAAGTGGCCATAGAAACAGGGATAGATAGGAAACTAGTGGAACAAAGGTAATATTGTATCTGACAAACCACTGGGTTCTCTTTAGAGATAAGCGAATCTACAGTAATACCGAAGTGAAGCGCTTCCATATCTCTGTAATCCGCTTATCAGCCTGCTGCCTTTAAACTCACTCCTACTCCCTGCCCCGGGTGCTGGGAAAAGCTGGATCCAGTCCTGGAAGATTTGGAGAAGTTTCCCAGGCTTGGATCTAGCTTTTCCCAGCACCCGGGGAGGAGCGGCAGTGAGTTAGAAGGCAGCCAGATGATGAGCGTATTGCAGAGATACTGAAGCGCTTCACTTCGTTATTACTGTAAATTCACTCAATTCTAGGTTTTTTTTTTTAAGCAATTAAAAATAATTGGCATTGGTAAGTTAGGCGTATATTGATATCATAAGAGGATGTAGGTTAATATGGGTGAAGCTTTTTCCCAAATTAAAAGTTAATATTGGTTCATCTTAGAGATAGGAGAAATATTATATAGCAACACTTATTTGTGGACGAAAGAAAGTTTATTATTGAGTTTACCGTTCTTAAAGTTTATTGTTCTCAGTGACACAAATTGTTTTATAGTTATGAAAACTTTTGATGGTTGATGGCAAACTTTGGAGATTAAACGGGTACTCCGGCAAAAATCTTTTTATTTTTTATTTTTTTTCAACATCAACTGGTTTTAGAAAATTATATAAATTTTGAATTTACTTTTATTTAAAAATCTCCAGTCTTCCAGTACTTATCAGCTGCTGTATTTTAGGAAGTGTCCAGAGCAGGAGAGGTTTTCTATGGGGATTCACTACTTCTCTGGACAGTTCCCGACTTGGACAGAGGTGGCAGCAGAGAGCACTGTGTCAGACTGAAAAAAAACCCCACTTCCTGCAGGACATGCAGCAGCTGATAAGTATGGGAAGACGTAAGATTTTTAAATAGAAAAAAAAAATACAAATCTATATGACTTTTTGAAACCAGTTGATCTGAGAGTAAAAGATTTTCACTGGAGTACTCCGTTAAGGGCACCTCGTCGCTTGTGGTATAACAGAGTATCAGAGGACACTTATTGAGCACTTAGACCATCTTGAAAAAACACTTTTAATTTGGAGCTCCCACCCTGCTTCAATTGATGATCAAATCATTAGAACCGTCAGGATACCAAGAAGTCCTCCTCTCTAATACTAAGAAAAAGAAGAGAACAATATATCTGGTGGTCAGTAGTGACCTTCAATCCACAGCTAGAGGCACGAAGGAAAACTGCACAAATATATTTTCTTTTATATCAAGTAGTGTTAGAAAGTTATACAGATATATAAATTCCTTCTATTTAAAAATACCATGCCTCTGTGTACTTATCAGCTGCTGTATGCCCTGCAGGGAGTGATGTATTCTATCCAGTCATACATGGTCCTCTCTGCTGCCACCTCTGTCAAGAGCAGAAGAGGTTTTCTATGGGGATTTACTACTTATGCAAAAGCTGCGGATCCTCTTGTAGACAGGCTAGTAGCCGTTAAAGACCCCAAAGTCCTTTTCAGGACTAGTAGTCTTACAGTATAAAAAAATGATCTTACATACAATATATAGTACCAGTATTATTTGGAATACTGATACTGATATACAACTGGTATACACAGTTGTATACTGTGCTACAGTTTATGTGATTGGAGTACACAGTAGGAATACTAGCACTAATCCCCAACTACCCACAGGACTAGTAATATCCCTGTGTGACACAGAAAAAAAAACTGACATACACTATACCAGTACCATATGAACTACTCAGTCTGATAATGGTATAGTATATTAACACAGTTCTATACTCAATTATGTATATAATGTGTGCTACATAATTGTCAGTCTGTAAAAGTGGTGTAATTCAATGACCTAGGAGTCTTATGCTAAGTTTACACGAGGCGATTATTGGCCCGATCGTACGATTAACGATTTCAAAATAATGATTTTTTTTTTTTATAACGATCAGCGTTTAGACGGTATGATATATCGTACGGAAAAATCGTTTTGCGATCGTACGCCCGCAGCCCGGCCCGCCCGCAGTCCGCCCCCTCCCGCTCAACCGCAGCCCCCTGCGCCGCCCCGATCGCCACCCCCCCTCCGATCGCCCCCCCCGCCGCCACTCCGATCGCCACCCCCGCCGCCGCTCCGATCGCCCCCGCCGCCGCTCCGATCGCCCCCCCCCCTCTGATCACCGCCACAGCTCCGATCGCCCCCCACCGCCGCGGCCAAGAGCATACGTTACCTGCTCCGCGCAGCAGGTCTTTCGACATCCCCGGCTCCCATCTTGAGCGCATTGATTGGCTGAAGAGATGAGCCGGGAATTTCAAACGGCTCCTCTTCAGCCAATCAGTGCTCCTCTTCAGCACTGATTGGCTGAAGGGGAGCCGTTTGAAATTCCCGGCTCCCCTCTTCAGCCAATCAGTGCTGCCGTGCATTGATTGGCTAAAGAGATGAGCTGAGAATTTCAAACGGCTCCTCTTCAGCCAATCAGTGCTGAAGAGGAGCACTGATTGGCTGAAGAGAAGCCGTTTGAAATTCCAGGCTCATCTCTTCAGCCAATCAGTGCGCTGAAGAGGGGAGCCGGGGATGTCCGAAGACCTGTTGCGCGGAGCAGGTAACGTATGCTCGCGGCCGCGGCGGTGGGGGCGATCGGAGCGGCGGTGGGGGGGCGGCGATCGGAGCGGCGGCGGGGGTGGCGATCGGAGTGGTGGCGGGGGTGGCGATCGGGGCTGCGGGCGGGGCTGCGGGTGGCGGGCGGCCGGACTATCGCGCGACGACTGTTTACACGGAACGATCGGCGAATTTTTTGCGATCTGCGAACGACGATTTATGAACATGTTAAAAGATCAAAATTAACGATTTTTCGATCATTCGCCGCGTTTACAATGTACATGTACAATTATCGTTCGAATTTGATCGTTATTGTGAAAATTCGCCAGATAATCGCTCCGTGTAAACCCAGCATTATGGTGCGTTTACACAGTCAGATTTATCTGATAGATTTTTTAAGCCAAAGCCAAATACAGACTATAAACAGGGAACGGGTCATAAAGAAAAGACTGAGATTTCTCCTCTTTTCAAATCCATTCCTGGCTTTGGCTTCCCAAATCTGTCAGATAAATCTGCATGTGTAAACGCACCATCACATGCTCTGTAAATCTGTGGCCTGTCTGCAGGAATTTGAGAGCCAGCCTTGAAATTTGGCCGTGAAAATATGTACATGTCAGACTTAAATCCAATGTGTAAAGCTATCATAAAGTGCTGTGGATGCTGCTCCACTTGAATACTAACTCCTATTAGGGAAAAATCGATAGAATGTTTAGCAATGTTCTCGGGAAAAGTATAAAACGACTCCCCTGATAGAGGAGGGAATCTGCTTTTAATGTGCTACACATAACTTAGCCATTGATTACATCTTCTCCAAAAGTTTTAAGTACCCAAATATTTGGCACCCATGCAAAAGTTGTTTATAGTCAGTACGAGTGCATTGGTTTAAGAGTACCTTGGTTTAAGAGCATTTTGGTTTAAGAGCTCACAGTTTTTCAAAATTGTGACTTGGTTTAAGAGCATTGCTTTGGTTTAAGAGCTCCCTGTACTGGGTGGGAGCGCGAGTGGGGGAGGGGCATGGTCTGCATAGTGGGGTCTACAGCCCTGTACTCTGACCCAGGAAGTCTCCCTCACCTTCCGGATCATAGCAGATCCACTTCAGGCTGGGGCTTACATCAGGGGACAGGACTGTGGAGGTAATCTCTCCATAGCTGTAACCCCTCTCTCCCCGGACAGAGAGTGTTGCTATACTGTGCCCACATCTGCCCTGCTCATTCCTTCCTGCTCCCTGCAGTCTCTGTCCGCCCTTGTGTTTCCCATCCTCTCCATTACTGTACAGTAACTTATAATATCACATATTCTGCTGTTTCTAGATGTTTGTTTCATTAGTTCTACATGTTATTCATAATAATAAATAATTATTTTTGGGGTGCGGAACCAATTGTCTGCATTTCTATGATTTCTTATGGGAAAATTTGCTTTGGTTTAAGAGTGGAACGAATTATGCTGGTAATCCAAGGCACCACTGTACCTCCTTGTCCTATAGTATCTTCATGTTTTACTTATTGTAATTTCTTCTCACATAAATGTATACTCAGAAATTATTATTGCACTCAATAAAGGACACCAAATAATAGTCTTGTAGCCATGATACCCAGAAACAACATGCTCCATGCTTCTCTTCCATCTGACTTATGCTGGCTTCACACTGCCTTAACATTTCCAAAAACTCCAACAAAAATTCCAGCAATCAGATGTTAGCTGGAAGTCAATGGAAGTTTATGATCTGCCTTACACACGTGGCTTTTAAAAAAAAATAAAAAAAAATTGTGGTGTTGTTCTCTCCTCTTTGGCGTTTTTTAGGCTCTGTGGCAGTTTTTCCAAAATGCAGTATGCTGAGGGTGTGGTTTAATGAAAGTTCTTCTGCTCCACTAAAAAAACTCCACAACATTTGTGTATGGAGTTTTTAGTGCCATTTTTGTGCAGAAAAAGTCAGTCTGGCTCCTGAGGGGGTTAGGTTAAACTTATCCTCCCGGTGTATGGATGGTGTTTAAAGAATCAGCCAATCAGTGGCGTGCAGTGCAGTGGTAGTTCCCCACTGCAGCCGCTAACTGGCTGATCAGAGATTGGTGCAGTTTCAGCTCGGCCAATCAGTGGCTGCAGCATTGTCTTGCCTCAATCACTGATTGGCTGATCAGACATTTGAAGAGCCGGGCCGGCATACTTCAGTTGAAAAAAGAACTGCACTGCACCGGTCCTCCTCACATGTTTGGCATCTTTAATAAGCCAATAAACATGCAGGAAAGGGCCTGGGAGATCTTGCGATGAGGCAGCTATGTTGGCTCTTTGGAAAATGAAAGGTGGAATCTGATTGGTTGCTAGGGGCAACTGAGCCAGCTTCACTTTATACCATGTGTGATAGATATTTATTAGAGATGAGCGAACCTCAAGCATGCTGGAGTCTATCCGAACCCGAGCATTCGGCATAGCGGGGGCTGCTGAACTTGGATAAAGCCCTAAGGCTACGTGGAAAACATATCCATGTATTAATGTTTTCCAGACAGCTTAAGAGCTTTATCCAACTTCAGCAGCCCCCGCTATGCCGAATGCTCGGGTTCGGATAGACTCCAGCATGCTCGAGGTTCGCTCATCTCTAATATTTATCTACCTGTATTTATGAACCAGTATTTCACGGGCGAATATTTTTTATAGATGGAACCTTTTTTTTTACTCTGCCTGTTTTGAGTATTCACCCAAAAGTTTACATAATCTGGGATTAGAGCCCAATTTATCATTTGCGAGTTTCTAAAAAGTTGCTGTGGGAGGGGCCGCGGGGAGCTATGATTTTTAGATCATCTGGGAAGCCCATAGGAGACAGCAGCGGGCTGCTGCTGCTGCTCCTGTTAGGGCCCTATTATCGTTCAGATTATCGTTAAATCGTTCGAATTTAAACGATAATCGTTCGGTTGAAATGCAGTTAACGATTAACGACCGAACGAGAAATCGTTGATCGCTTTATAAGACCTGGACCTATTTTTATTGTTGCTTGTTCACAAAACGTTCGCATTGAATAAGACGTCATTCGGTCGTTCGCAGTAGATACGAACGCAATAGCGAAGAAAAAACGATCGCAAATACGATCATAAGTAACGATTATCGTTCCATGGAAATGAGTGAACGTTTTCAGGTCTTTCGCAATATCGATTATGTGAACGATAATCGTCGGGTGGAATAGGGCCCTTACACAGAGGGGTGGCAGCAGATTGTGGCTATCCTAGCCTTTAGTCTTTCAACATGTTGAAAGACAACAATCATAGTTGCATAGTTATGGTACTTTTACACGGAGTGATAATTCGCCCGATCGCACGATTAACGATTTTGAATGAACAATGTTTTTTTTATAACGATCAGCGTTTAGACGAAACGATACATCGTACGGAAAAATTGTAATGCGATTGTTTTGCGATCGCTTAACCCCTTAGGGACCAAGCCCATTTGGGCCTTAATGACCAGACCAAATTTTGGAAATCTGGTATGGTTCACTTAATCTGCTTATAACTCTATAATAGTTTCATACATCAAAGCGGTTTTAAGATTGTTTTTTTGTCACATCTTGTACTTTATCCCAGCAGTAAAAAAACTTTGATATAATTTTCTTAAATAGATTAAAAAAGCAAAAAATGAGAGAAATTTTGAAAAATTTTCTTTTTTTTCAACTTTTAACTATAATATTCCACTTATATATGTAATTTATGTAGATTTTTTTTTATCATACATATATTTCCATCTGTTTCCTTTGTTTTGGCATTCGTTTTGGGGAAAAAAATTAAAAATACTCAAATTTGAGAACGTACAAAATTAACCATACTTTTTAAAAATTGTGAATTGCATTTTAATCCCTGCATCAAGCCAAGTTTCAGAGGCTCATACGTTTCAGAACAATAGAAAACCCCCACAAATGACCCCATTTTGGAAACTAGACCCCATAAGGAATTCATCTAGGGGTACAGTGAGTATGTTAACCCCACAGTGTTTGGACAAAATTAACGCAAAGCAAGTGAACATGAAATAAATTTCTTTCTTTCTTTTTTCTATGTGTCATTTTGAAGACATGTTTTCCCTTCTAAATGCATGATAATGACAAAAGGCACCCCCTAATTTTTCGCCCCAATTCTTCTGAGTTCAGACATGTGACCATTGTACCCCTAACTCAATGTCTAGGCACACGGCAGGGCTCCAAATGAAGGAAGCACCTAGTGGTTTTCAGAGCACCAATTTAGCTTGAAAATCTATTAGGCCCCATTGTACTTATGGAGAGGTATTCAGCTGCCAGAACAATAAAAAAAAACCACAAATGACCCCATTTTGGAAACTAGACCCCCTAAGGAATTCATCTAGGGGTACAGTGAGTATTTTAACCCCACAGTGTTTGGACAGAATTATTTCAAAGCAGGTGACAGTGACAAAATTTTCTTTTTTTTTTTTTCTTCGTTTCACTTTAAAGACATGTTATCCTTTCTAAATGCATGATAAGGAGAAAATGCACCCCCTAATTTATTGCCCCATTTCTTCTGAGTTCAGACATATGACCATTGTGCCCCTAACTCAATGTCTAGGCGCACGGCAGGGCTCCAAATGAAGGGAGCACTTTGTGGTTTTCAGAGCACCAATTTAGCTTGAAAATCTATTAGGCCCCATTGTACTTATGGAGAGGTATTCAGCTGCCAGAACAATAAAAAAAACCCACAAATGACCCCATTTTGGAAACTAGACCCCCTAAGGAATTCATCTAGGGGTATAGTGAGTATTTTAACCCCACAGTGTTTGGACAGAATTATTTCAAAGCAGGTGAAAGTGACAAAATTTTCTTTTTTTTTTTCTTCGTGTCACTTTAAAGACATGTTATCTTTTCTAAATGCATGATAAGGAGAAAATGCACCCCCTAATTTATTGCCCCATTTCTTCTGAGTTCAGACATATGACCATTGTGCCCCTAACTCAATGTCTAGGCGCACGGCAGGGCTCCAAATGAAGGGAGCACTTTGTGGTTTTCAGAGCACCAATTTAGCTTGAAAATCTATTAGGCCCCATTGTACTTATGGAGAGGTATTCAGCTGCCAGAACAATAAAAACCCCCCACAAATGACCCCATTTTGGAAACTAGACCCCCTAAGGAATTCATATAGGGGTACAGTGAGTATTTTAACCCCACAGTGTTTGGACAGAATTATTTCAAAGCAGGTGAAAGTGACAAAATTTTCTTTTTTTTTTTTCTTCGTGTCACTTTAAAGACATGTTATCTTTTCTAAATGCATGATAAGGAGAAAATGCACCCCCTAATTTATTGCCCCATTTCTTCTGAGTTCAGACATATGACCATTGTGCCCCTAACTCAATGTCTAGGCGCACGGCAGGGCTCCAAATGAAGGGAGCACTTTGTGGTTTTCAGAGCACCAATTTAGCTTGAAAATCTATAAGGCCCCACTGTTGACTTGGAGGGGTATAGAGCTGCCAGAACAATAGAAAACCCCCACAAATGACCCCATTTTGGAAACTAGACCCCCTAAGGAATTCATATAGGGGTACAGTGAGTATTTTAACCCCACAGTGTTTGGACAGAATTATTTCAAAGCAGGTGAAAGTGACAAAATTTTCTTTTTTTTTTTCTTCGTGTCACTTTAAAGACATGTTATCTTTTCTAAATGCATGATAAGGAGAAAATGCACCCCCTAATTTATTGCCCCATTTCTTCTGAGTTCAGACATATGACCATTGTGCCCCTAACTCAATGTCTAGGCGCACGGCAGGGCTCCAAATGAAGGGAGCACTTTGTGGTTTTCAGAGCACCAATTTAGCTTGAAAATCTATTAGGCCCCATTGTACTTATGGAGAGGTATTCAGCTGCCAGAACAATAAAAACCCCCCACAAATGACCCCATTTTGGAAACTAGACCCCCCTAAGGAATTCATATAGGGGTACAGTGAGTATTTTAACCCCACAGTGTTTGGACAGAATTATTTCAAAGCAGGTGAAAGTGACAAAATTTTCTTTTTTTTTTTCTTCGTGTCACTTTAAAGACATGTTATCTTTTCTAAATGCATGATAAGGAGAAAATGCACCCCCTAATTTATTGCCCCATTTCTTCTGAGTTCAGACATATGACCATTGTGCCCCTAACTCAATGTCTAGGCGCACGGCAGGGCTCCAAATGAAGGGAGCACTTTGTGGTTTTCAGAGCACCAATTTAGCTTGAAAATCTATAAGGCCCCACTGTTGACTTGGAGGGGTATAGAGCTGCCAGAACAATAGAAAACCCCCACAAATGACCCCATTTTGGAAACTAGACCCCCTAAGGAATTCATATAGGGGTACAGTGAGTATTTTAACCCCACAGTGTTTGGACAGAATTATTTCAAAGCAGGTGAAAGTGACAAAATTTTCTTTTTTTTTTTCTTCATGTCACTTTAAAGACATGTTAAATACATGATAAGGAGAAAATGCACCCCCTAATTTATTGCCCCATTTCTTCTGAGTTCAGACATATGACCATTGTGCCCCTAACTCAATGTCTAGGCGCACGGCAGGGCTCCAAATGAAGGGAGCACTTTGTGGTTTTCAGAGCACCAATTTAGCTTGAAAATCTATAAGGCCCCACTGTTGACTTGGAGGGGTATAGAGCTGCCAGAACAATAGAAAACCCCCACAAATGACCCCATTTTGGAAACTAGACCCCCTAAGGAATTCTTATAGGGGTACAGTGAGTATTTTAACCCCACAGTGTTTGGACAGAATTATTTCAAAGCAGGTGAAAGTGACAAAATTTTCTTTTTTTTTTTCTTCGTGTCACTTTAAAGACATGTTATCTTTTCTAAATGCATGATAAGGAGAAAATGCACCCCCTAATTTATTGCCCCATTTCTTCTGAGTTCAGACATATGACCATTGTGCCCCTAACTCAATGTTTGGACACACAGCGGGATCCAATGATTTTAGAGCACCCATTTTGCTTTAAAAAATCTATTAGGCCCCACTGTTCACTTGGAGGGGTATAGAGCTGCCAGAATAATAGGAACCCCCACAAATGACCCCATTTTGGAAACTAGACCCCCTAAGGAATTCATCTAGGGGTACAGTGAGTATTTTAACCCCACAGTGTTTGGACAGAATTAATTCAAAGCAGGTGAAAGTGTCAAAATGTTCTTTTTTTTTTTTTCAACGTGTCATTTTAAAGACATGTTTTCCGTCTTTCACACATAACAATGAGAAAAGGCACCCCCTAATTTATCATCCCATTTCTTCTGAGTTCAAAAATATAACTATTGTGGCCCTAACTCAATGTATGGACACACAGCGGGATCCAATGATTTTAGAGCACCCATTTTGCTTAATAAAATCTATTAGGCCCCATTGTTCATTTGGAGGGGTATAGAGCTACCAGAATTATAGGAAACCCCCAAAAATGACCACATTTTGGAAAATAGACCCCATAGGGAATATATTTTGGTCAAAATCAATGCACAGCGGGTAAATTAACAAACAAATTTTAAAAATCAACAGGTGTAAAAATTGTGAAATCCCTATTGGCAACAAAAAGCAGAGAATTAAAGCTGAGTACCCCTAAGGGGGCATGTCCCTAAAACAGCAACTACCTGTAAATATGACTATGTCTTGCCACAGAAGCAGAAATCTCGCATTTGAGTCACTTTGATGACATCAAGAACAACATTCTGGTTGGACATGTAGCAGGAAAAAAAAAGTTCTGCAGTGAAGCGCAATATATATATAAAAAAAGAGGAAGATCCAACTGTATGGAAAATTGGACTTTTTTTTTCAAAATATGAAAGAACACTTGTAGGGCTATGATAAGTTTATTACTTTATAGTGACTGGTCATACAACACCTCTGTAGCCACATCAATCTCTATATGAGGAACGAATGTGGTAAGCGATGCGGTACACCATAACAGGTCCCTGCCCGGGAAAGTAGGAACCGTTAGGCGCACAAAACAACCAATCACTTTCAAAATATATAGAGACCGTGTCCATTACCATTCGTCTGAACAGTAAAGTATCACTAGTCCCCATAGTGAAGAATTTGTATTTAAGCCCATAGTGTATTGATATTGACCAGCTTTATTATTAGATAGCCTTCAAAAAATAGAAAAAAAAATAATGCCCATATGAGAATACAGTATTAGGAATGGAAATAACAGACTTCTGTGGGTGGACATAGTCATAAGAACAGTTGAAAGATGATCAAATGATCACAAATGCTACTTTTCAAAAGTAATGTTGCCTTTAATTGTCCCAAAAAAATATGCACAATTGGCTGTGCCATCAAAAAGGTGCATTGACATTAGGGGTGTAAGAATTAAGGAATTTAGGAGCGTGATCAATGGTTTCATTTATTTAGGCAAACATAGCCAGGGTCACTTTTTGGGGGTCCCTATGAGCTATTACAAAAGTACATGAAACAGAGAGTGGGATCAGATTACTGATGACAGTACAAGAATTGTGTGGACAGCACTTAAAATTATTAAATGCCATTTTGACAAAAAAATATAATACCTCTCCTGAAAGAATACACCACAAAATAAAAGAAAAATGGTATAGAAATTGATTCCTGAAAGGAACCCTCCCTCCGAACCTTATGGGGTTTTTATTTCCCAGTGAAGAAAATTGTAAAATGAATACCTCTCCATAAATAATAAACCACAAAATAAAAGAGAAATTATAAAGAAATTGTTCCCTGAAAGGAACCCTCCCTCCCAACCGTATGGGGTTTTTATTTCCCAGTGAAGAAAATTGTAAAATGAATACCTCTCCATAAATAATAAACCACAAAATAAAAGAGAAATTATAAAGAAATTGTTCCCTGAAAGGAACCCTCCCTCCCAACCGTATGGGGTTTTTATTTCCCAGTGAAGAAAATTGTAAAATGAATACCTCTCCATAAATAATAAACCACAAAATAAAAGAGAAATTATAAAGAAATTATTCCCTGAAAGGAACCCTCCCAACCGTGGCATTTTCCCCCAGTGCTTAACATTAAAAAATTAATACCTCTCCATAAATAATAAACCACAAAATAAAAGAGAAATGATAGAGAAATTGTTCCCTGAAATGAATCCTCCCTCCCTCCCAACCTTGGCATTTTTTCCCAGTGCAGAAAAAAAAAAAAAAAAAGAATGCATCTCCTGAAATAAACCACAAAATAAAACATAAATTATAAAGAAATTTAGTCCGTATAAAGAATCACCCCCCCCCCCCACTCTTTTTGCCGTCTCAGAAATAAATTTAGTAGTGGGCCACGGTGTGGTAAACTTCGAAGCAGGGGTGAATACAGAGGCCAGGTTGGGATGGACATGTGGGGCAATAAAAACGTGAATCACTCCTCCTTCCATTCTTTCTGCAAACTTTACATCTTTTTTGGGGGTACCTTCGGGTGGCAGTGGCAGGGACAGAGTGTGGGAAGTGGCGCTCTGTGAGTCTGAGCACGTCCTCAGACTCAAAGGACTCCTGAGGGGCAGGGGAATCAAACAGGAGACGCTCGATCACCTCCTCCTGGAATTGCAGAAATGTGAGCGTCCCCTGTGCCTTCTGATATACCACGAAGGCGTTGTAAGTGGCAGTCTGAATAAGGTAGACTGCCACCTTCTTATACCAGGCCCTGGTTTTGCGCTTCACCAGGTATGGTTGCAGCGCCTGGTCTGACAAGTCCACACCACCCATAAATCTATTGTACTCGCAGACACATGCAGGTTTAGTGCTGTCAGTGGTGGCCCCCCTCTCCCTTACCACCACTGAGGTGTCTGCGTGCAGGGTGGTGATCATGAAGACCTGCTTTCTGTCATGCCACTTGACAGCGAGCAGGTTTTCACTTGCCAGCGCAAATGATGCCCCCCTTTCTACCCGCCTGGACAGCAATTCAGGTGGGAGTCCTACCCTGCTTTTTCGGACTGTCCCACAGGCCCCTGTATTCGCAGCGTGCAGCAATTTATAGAGTGGGACACTGGAATAAAAGTTATCAGTGTATAGCTGGTAACCTTTGTGCAGGAAAGGCCCCATCAGCTCCCACACAATTTTCCCACTGACGCCAACTGTGTCTGGGCAGCCTGGGGGGTTAAGCTGGCGGTCCCTCCCTTCATAAATAAAAAAATTGCAGGTGTAGCCAGTGGAGCTCTCGCAAACCTTATACACCTTCACACCATAGCGCGCCCGCTTAGATGGTATAAACTGGCGGAAGGAAAGGCGGCCTTTGAAGTTCATAAGGGACTCGTCCACTGCCAGCTGCTTGTCAGGGGTGTATACACTGAGGAAGGTTTGTTGGAGGAGGGATAATAGGGGTCTTAATTTGTAGAGGCGGTCAAAATTTGGGTCATTTCTTGGGGGGCACTGTGCGTTGTCATTAAAATGCATGAAACGCATCAGGGTCTCGTAGCGGGTGCGGGACATGATTGCTGCGAATACAGGGGTGCTATGGGTAGCCCGGCCACTCCAGTAGCTGCGTATGGAGGGCTTTTTCACTACACCCATCAGAAGTGTCAAGCCCAAAAACTTTTTTATTTCAGCGACACTTGTGGGCCTCCAGGATGTCGCATAGGTGCAGGTGGGCTTTTGGGTGATGTATTGCCGAGCATATAAATTTGTCTGCTCGACAATAAGTCCTAGGACCTCATCCCCCACAAATAAATAAAAGAAATCTACAGGGTTGTAGTTGCTGACATCCCTGTTGATCCCAGGAGTGGCAGTGAATGGGGGGATTTGGGGAGAGAAGGAAGTGGCAGGATCCCAGAAGCTGACAGGGACGCCACTAGCTCTAGGGACACCCCTTTCCCTAGGGACACGACTGGGGCCAGGCTGCGACACCTGCACTGCAGCTGCGGCCGCCATACGGGGTCTAGCAGAGACAGACTCCTCAGAACTGCTACCACTGGCGTCAGAATCCGGGAAAAATTCTGGATCTGACGCAGTGTCAGTCTCACTCCCAGAGCTGCCAGAGCATAGCATGGCGTACGCCTGCTCTGCACTGAATGATCTGCTGGACATTTTACAACCAGCAAGAACAGAAAAAATATATATATATATATATATGTGAAGTGGGGGTTCTTCACACACAGGAAGGGATCAGACAGTGACGGCGGGCAGGAGTGACTGACAGGGGCTATCAGACACTAACAACGGACGGCGACGGACAGGAGTGACTGACAGGGGCGATCAGACACTGACAACGGACAGGAGTGACTGACAGGAGCTATCAAAAACTAACAACGGATGGTGAAGGACAGGAGTGACTGACAGGGGCTATCAGACACTAACAATGGACGGTGATGGACAGGAGTGACTGACAGGGGTGATCAGACACTGACAACGGACGGCGGCGGACAGGAGTGACTGACAGGGGTGATCAGACACTGACAACGGACAGCGGCGGACAGGAGTGACTGACAGGGGTGATCAGACACTGACAACGGACAAAAGTGACTGACAGGGGCGATCAGACACTGTAAACGGACGGGGGTGACTAACACGGGCGATCAGACACGAACAACGGACAGGGGTCACGGACACGGGCTATTTGACAAGGGCGGCGGACAGGGGCGACGCAGAATGTGTGTTCTGTGCTTATGTGACACTTTTACACAGCACAGGTCTTGTAGTATCTCTCTCTTCTCTCCCAGATCAACTACAGGGAGAGAAGGGAGAGACACAGCACAGGACCTGTGCTGTGTTTACTAATACAGGGCAAATGATGACTGTGATAGGTATATCACAGTCAACATTTGCTGAGGGACCAATCAGATTGGTCCCTCCCCTGTTGCTATGAGACAGGAGCTGACAGGCAGCTCTGTCACATAGCATACAGCGCATGCGTGCGCCATTTTGTTTTCTTTGGCGCCCAGAGGGGAGGGGGGCCTCCCCCCTGAAGATCGCCGGCGGCCATGACACCAGGACAGGTGAGGGGACCTGTCCCACAGCATTTTTATCGCCACTGACCGAAAATAGACGGTCAGTGGCGATAAAAATGGTGTATGGCACAGCCGCCATTCATTCTAATGCGATCGCCGTTATTCTGTGAATAACGGCGATCGCATTGCCGGGGACCGCTCACCGCGGCCCCCCGTGTCTTCTCCCAGCTCTCAGCTACCTCCGGCAGCTGAGAGCAGGGAGATTTTACCCCCCGCGGCGCCGCAGATCTATTCCGATGCGCCGCCGTTAAAAGGCGTACGCATCGGAATAGAGCCCATTAGTGACCGCCGTGAAAAGGCAGCATGGCGGTCACTAAGGGGTTAAGCCTATAAGCCTAAGCATAGGTGAAAGAATGTTTACACGGAACGATCTGCAAATTTTTTGCAAACGACCAACGATAATATGAGAATGTTGAATGTTGAAAGATCAAAATGAATGATTTCTCGCTTGTCATTTGATCGTTTGCAGAGTTTACACGTATTATTATCGTTTAAATTTGATCGTTATCGTGCAAATTCGAACGATAATCGTTCCGTGTAAAAGAACCATTAGTTAGTTCCCATAGTTGCATAGTTAGTGTGGTTGAAAAAAGACACACGTCTATCAAGTTCAACCAAGGAGGTGTGAGAAATGCATTGCATATTTATTTGACAGTGATTAGAATGCTGGAAAAGATTTCTCATCAGCAGCTCTATGTTAGTGGTGATATGTGTGTGTACTATCCTGGTTATGCATGCTCATCTGCATCTACAATATTATCTATTTTACAACCAAATGCCTCTTTTCTCTAGGGGAATAACAAAACAAGATAGCCAAGAAATGGCTGGTTTGCAAATTGCACATTAGCACTTGCTGAAGCATAAAAAATAATAATAATACAAAATACAAAATGCCAGAAAAACATGAGATAACTTGACACACATCTGGGCTAAGTTCACACAACGTATAAATTCATTAAACAATGGCCATTGTTGCAGGTTTGCAATAACGGCCGTTATTTCATGAAAGCGGACGATCGCTTTCATTACTATGGAATCCCAGCTGGAGTGTATACACACTGTATACACTTAGGCCGGGATTCCATGCAAACGCACAAAAAACTGACATGACAATTTTGTGTGACCGCTATTCATATACACTTTATATTGTCAGCTATGGTTAATTGGAACACGGGCACACCTGAACGTGCCCTCATTCCAATTCAAAAGAAGTGTAGTACCGGCCGGAATTAACTTTACAGACGGCAGACGTTCTGTTACATGGTCATGTCAAACAACGTCCGCTGTCTTACAACTAGAGATGAGGGAACTTTTCAAAAGTTCGTTCCGACCAGACTTCCGGATTTTTTTGAAAAGTTTGGTTTGACCGAATTTTGGATTTCTTCGGATTTCATAGTTTAAAGCATCTATATAATATGGGGGAAGTGTATTTGGTTGAATTTAGGGCTCTACATGTCAGTAACATCATTATCTTTTCAATATCTTAAAGTCAATTTTTTTTTAGACTTCAATATTCACCATTACAGGGTCTATGCAGGAAATTCACCATTACAGGGTCTATGCAGGAAATTCACCATTACAGGGTCTATGCAGGAAAAAGGTTTTATTCTACACACATGCACAAGGTATATTTGTGTCTTAGGATAACACCTATGTCATATACACTCTCACAAGGGTCCAACTATAGTACTTGTACATCTGTATAGCACTTTTTTTTTAGAGTTTTATTCTACACACATGCACAAGGTATATTTGTGCCTCAGGATAACACCTACGTCATGTACACTCTCGCAAGGGTGACAGTATAGTACTTATATATCTGTATAGCACATTTTTGTTTTGTGCACCCTTTGCTCTCCTATGCCTAATCTATCTATCTTTTGCCACCTCTCTATTTTTCTCTCTCAATCCCTATATGTTTCTCCTCTCCGCTTTCCTAATAATCTTTTGGTCTTTGCTTTTGTACAATATCTTCTCAGTAGTCAGTACAGCAGCGTACAGCAGCAGCAGCGTTTTGTCACTAACGAGCTCTGTGCACTGCTAACAGTCTCCTTCCTCTCTCTCTCTCTCTCTCTCTCTCATGTGACCGGTCCCGGGCATCATGGGAAAGCGCTTTTCCCGCCCGGAACACTTCCCGATTTCTAAAATGGCGGCTGCCATTTTAGAAAGCAAAAAAAAAAAAAATTCGGAGCGGACTTTCAAAAATCAAAATCCGACCGGACTCAAACTTTTGTAAAAATCTGAACCGGATCCCATACCGGCCGAACCGGTTCGCTCATCTCTACTTACAACGTGGGAGCGAGGCCTTTGCCTGTAAAAGTTTTGAGGCTGAAAATGGGTCTGCAAATACTATGGGGGAAATTTATCAAACATGGTGTAAAGGGAAACTGTCTCAGTTGCCCCTAGCAACCAATCAGATTCCACCTTTCATTTACAAAGAGTCTGTGAGGAATGAAAAGTGGAATCTGATTGGTTGCTAGGGGCAACTGAGACAGTTTCACTTTACACCATGTTTGATAAATCTTTCCCTATGTGAGCAAATATTGCAGTTGTAAGATATTATAGCATCAGGTGATAAAGATGATGGTAACTTTTTGATCAGTTATACTTCTGGTCCCTTAAAAATTACTTTGAATGTTATGCTTTCATTTAAAGTGGGGATAGGGCTCAAACTAAATGAGTTACACCTGCGCATACAGTTCTTCCAAAACTGAAGCAGAGAAAGTGGTTCCCTATCTTCTTGGCTAATGTTTCTCAATATTTGGAAACCAAGCGATTTGAATAAAACAAATACAAGTATAGGCTATGTTCACAAAACAAAAGTTCCGTGGGAATCACAGCCCTTGGTACAACAGCCATGATTCCCACAGAACTCACATTGTGCTGCCTTCTGAGGGAATCCCGGCTAGAGTGTATACACTCCGTCTGGGATTACTTGCGGCGCCGTATAAAACTGACATGTCAGTCTGTCAGTGCACACTATGGAGCGAGCGGCTCCATCAGAAAAGTGCGGTTTAAAGATCATCCGGCCGATACTGCAGTACTGGCCGAGATGATCTTTTCAGAGACCGGCCGTTCCGTAACCCGGCCGGGTCACGGAACGACCGGTCTCTTACGTTGTGTGAACATAGCCATATACTGTGCTTTAAATAGGTGCAGCACTGCATGGAGTCAATGGCGCACCCCCTACAGATATGTACCCCCTTAGCATGGTCCCAGGCTATCAATAGCTATTGTATTCCAGAAGACCCAGTTACCCCTCATTACAATGTCCCTGCTTATCAGAGACGGTGAACTACAAGCTAGCTAATGGTTAAGTTATTTACCTGACTTTGAAAGGATTTTGCACAAATAGTTACCCGGCAAAAAAAAATCCTAAATCCTCCTGTGTGGTTGAGAGGATTGACAAGCTCGCAACAGCGCTGCCCTTTAATCATATTCTGGCTCTATTATTATGCAATGGTTGATAATAAATCTCAAACCTATTTCCTCTCATTTTATGCTGATGACAAATCTAATGTGGCATCTAGAGATCAATTACAGTTCTTTGGAAGGTGGACCAGAAGGAGGAATTGCCTGAAATGAATTTATGTGCATGCACTCGGACACAGAGGTAGTGAGAGGAGGGCTATGGGATATCAGAATGGGATGATCCAGTACATAATAGGCTAGTCACAGATGAAATATTACCATGAACTCAAGCTAGTAGAATCGGAGGGATGCAGGTGTCTACTTACAAAAGTGTTACATTGCTTGACACGTACGGGACTGCTTGTAAATTGGCCTCTACGCACTCGAGCTCAGTGTCTTTGCACTCACAAATGTCTGGGAACTGGGTGAGACCTAGAAGCAATGGACAGGAATCATATTCACTATATGGTGCACGGAAATGGACAAAGAAAAAACATAAAAACTACTTTTATATCATAACATGTTAAACAAGTTATTTACTATCTTCTGTCTGTTACTTTTATTGGATTACTAGTATAATTATGCATGTTTTAATGGATCGTGTAATCTATTATTATATCCCTAAGTTGTGTACCAATGCCCATTCTTTAACCCCTTCATGTCACAGCCAATTTTCATATTTTCCTCCTTTTGTTCAAAAATTCATAGAGCAGGAATGTCCAAAGTCCGGCCCGCGGGCCATTTGCGGCCCGCGTTCCGAACTTTTACGGCCCCCCCAGGTGTCCGGCAGCAACAGATACCTTGCGCCACGCCACTCTAGTGCACAGAAAAGGAAAGCCGAAATCTCGCGATGTCCGAGATTTCGGCTTTCCTTTCCCGTGCACTAGAGCAGTGTTTTTCAACCAGTGTGCCGCGGGCGCCGTCCCTCTCACCTACTGGCCCGGACGAGCTCCTCCAATCAGGGGAGACCAGGAGCGTGGTGCGCCACGCACCACGCTCCCGGTCTCCCCTGATTGGAGGAGCACGTTCGGGCCAGTAGGTGAGGGGGACGGCGTCCGCGGCGAGCATCTCAAGGAAGGTGAGCAGGGATGGGGGAGAAACAGGAGAGAAGCAGGGGGAAGAGAAACATGGGGATGGGGGAGAAGCAGGGGGGAGAGAAACATGGGGATGGGGGAGAAGCAGGGGGGAGAGAAACATGGGGATGGGGGAGAAGCAGGGGGGAGAGAAACATAGGGATGGGGGAAAAGCAGGGGGAGAGAAACATGGGGATGGGGGAGAAGCAGGGGGGAGAGAAACATGGGGATGGGGAAGAGAAACATGAGGATGGGGGAGAAGCAGGGGGGAGAGAAACATGAGGATGGGGGAGAAACAGGGGGGAGAGAAACACGGGGGAGAAGCAGGGGGG
This sequence comes from Dendropsophus ebraccatus, assembly GCF_027789765.1. Classification (NCBI taxonomy): domain Eukaryota; kingdom Metazoa; phylum Chordata; class Amphibia; order Anura; family Hylidae; genus Dendropsophus; species Dendropsophus ebraccatus. Next base: position 38,954,921 of record NC_091458.1, on the reverse strand, counting down.
AGAGAAACATGGGGATGGGGGAGAAGCAGGGGGGAGAGAAACATGGGGATGGGGGAGAAGCAGGGGGGAGAGAAACATGGGGATGGGGGAGAAGCAGGGGGGAGAGAAACATGGGGATGGGGGAGAAGCAGGGGGGAGAGAAACATGGGGATGGGGGAAAAGCAGGGGGGAGAGAAACATGGGGATGGGGGAAAAGCAGGGGGGAGAGAAACATGGGGATGGGGGAGAGAAACCGGGATATCCCTTTTGTGTTTATCGAAACAGGCCCAGGTTTCACACTGAGTGAGTATAAATACATTTAGAATCTATATTATTAACTATATGTATAATATGTACTGTTTTAGTGTCATTTTGTGCCATTTTGGTTGGTGGTGTGCCCCGGGATTTTTTAAGTATAAAAAGTATGCCGTTTTCAATAAACTTATTAAAAAAAAGTTTATTTTCATTCATTTTAATGGTCCAAAGAATGTCAAGCAAAATGGTCGGCCCTCGCACATGTTCACTTCATCATATTTGGCACTCTTCAAAAAAAGTTTGGACATGCCTGTCATAGAGCTTTCACTTTTTCCACCTACAGACTTATATCAGGTCTTTTTTTGTGGGACGCCAATTGTACTTAGTAATGAGATTCTTTATTTTTCCATAAAACATGTCACAAAAGAAGATATTTTTTGAATTTCAGGAGGGTTTTGGGTTACACTATTCATCATGTAGTAAAACTCATATGTTATCTATGTTCCTCAAGTCAGTATGATTACAATGATACTTAATTTATATTTTTTATATATATATATATATATATATATATATATATATATATATATATAAAATTTACATTTAGGGTAGCTTCACACATACCGTATCGCTACGTTTTTATCGCTGCGTTTTTGGTGCGATTTTTACATGCGAGTTTTGATTTTCACATGAAAATCATGTAAAAATAAAAACGCGCATGTAAAAAACGCAGCAAAAACGCAACAAAAATGCAGCGCTAAAAACGTGATAAATACGGTATGTGTGAAGGCACCCTTAAGAAAAAAAAATGTGTGTTTAAAATGACTTTATTCTGACTTTTATAATGGTTTTATTTTTTGGTCTATGTGGCTTTTTAAGGGGTCATTTTTTGTTTCATAATATGTGGTTTTATTTGGTACCACACTTGTGTACAGTATATGCGATTTTGTTTATTTTTTTCTGTGATGTGATGTGACTTGAAATCAGCAATTTAGCATTTTGGCAGGTGTTAAAGCTTATGCCATTTACTGTGCAAGATCAGGAATGTAATAATTCAATAGTTCAGGCGATTCCGCATGCGATGATATCAAATATGTTTTGTTGTTTTTTTTTACATATTTTTTTTTTTTATTTGGAAAATGGGGTCATTTAAACTTTTATTATGGGATAGATTTGTTTATATTAAAATATATATTACATGCTTTTGTAGTCCCCCTGATTGCACATAGGGATCAGTACCTATTAGGGCACTAAGTGGAATTTTACAATAGATTAACAGATGATCAGAGAGATCAGTAAAGATTTTTTTACTGTTGTGTTAGGGCTTTTTTTATGTTTTGAAAACATGGATAATCCCTTTAAGGAAGCAAGCTGTAAATATTATTTTAAAAGCCGATAAACACTGAGTATTTGCAAATAATAATAACAATAATAATAATAATAATAATAATAATAATAATAATAATGATAGAGAGATCTGAATCCCTCTTTGTATTGTCTTTCCAACACTATTCCAACACTATCAAGAACTTTTAACATGGGGTCTGTCATTTTATTACTGTATTTTGGTCATGGGATAACCAGTGTGACCATCGACCATGTTGAATGTGTCAGAGGAAGTGGTCTGTCCTGGGTCAAATGATTTACAGCATGACATCACTCGCCTATAAGATTCCCTCTGGCTGCTCATAGACCTCACCCAACCCAGATCTGTATGCAGCTAATTTCTCTATGGGATCAGAATACAGTATATAGACCATGTTCACACTTTTTTGTGCTGTTTTTTCTTCTGTGATTTCTTTAAATCATAGAAAAAGGCGCTATTGTATAGCAATTGCAGAAATTGCAGTAAAAATGCATAATTTTGGCTTTTGCATAAATGCGTAAATCTGGCTTTTCGAAAAAATCACAACAAAAGCAATGCCAAAATGGAGTAAAAATGCTAAAAATCTGATAATGCAACATGGGAACATATCTTGAACCCCCTTTTTTTCACCTTATGATAAAAATAAGAAAAGCTTAAAGCGAATTTGTACCCACAATCTGCCCTCACAAACCACTTGTACCTTCGGGTAGCTGTTTTTAATCCAAGATCTGTCCTGGGGTCCGTTTGGCAGGTGATGCAGTTTGTCCTAAAAAACAACTTTTAAACTTGCAGCCCTGTGTCAAATTGGCGTGGCCTAGAGTGTCTTTGCCCTAGGGTTGCACCACCTCTCCGTCCCTCCTCCCCATCTTCTTCAATATTAGGAATGCCCCTAGGCAGGATTTCTCCTATTCATCATTTGTCTGAACACTGCACATGTGTTGGATCGTTAGGGCACCTGTGCAGTGTAAAGACAAGTGATGAATAGGAGAAATCTTGCCCAGGGGCATTCCTAATGGTGAAGAGGGCGGGGAGGAGGGACGAGGAGGTGGTGCAGTCCTATCCTAGGGCACAGACATTCTAGGCAACGCCAACTTGACACGGGGCTGTACCATCAACTAAACAGGTAAACACAAGCCACATACAAGAAGCTCTTCATTATGCTACACTAAATTAACAAAAACTATAATAAAAAAAACCTCCTGTGCTTCTTTAACATTTTCCCTATTTTTGGATATTTTGAAAATTCTTCGATGAAGTTTGTGGTAACTTTTCTAGAAGCTGCGTGGCTTGGTAGAATAATTGGTAAGAGGAAGCAAACTGATAGCTGAGCTTCCACATAAGGATATAATAAATCTACTCGGTATCACAGAGTCGTTTCCCTGGATATTCTTTTCATGCTGGGCTACATATGTTGGATCAATCGGTTATTTTTGTAAGAAATCTTCAGTAGGTTATAAACAGTGTGATAGCATGATACAGTTTTCAGTCTAGGCAATTATTTCTGAGCTTAGGAGCGAGGATCTTACTATGATTATAGCACGGTACATTGGCTCATTGCTTGCTCCAAAATAGGCATCACATCAGGGTCTCTGTGCTATTTTATATAGTATATTATCTTTTGTCATTTTTGTTACACTGATAGGACCTGCCTTAGTACTCTTTGAAACATGTTTGGGGGGCAAGTATTAGGAATAGGGTTAAAGGGATACTCCAGCAAAAAAAAAAAAAATCCATTTAAAAATCTCAAGCCTTCAAGTGACACAGTGCTCTCTGCTGCCATCTCTGTCTGTGACAGGAACTGTCCAGAGTAGTGGCAAATCCCTATAGAAAACCTCTCCTGCTCTGGACAGTTCCTGACATGGACAGAGGTGGCAGCAGAGAGCACCGTGTCAGACTGGATAGAATACACCACTTCCTGCAGGACATACAACAGCTAATAAGTACTGGAAAGCTTGAGAATTTTAAAAGTAAATTACAAATCTATATAACTTTTGGTCACTAGTTGATTCGAAAGAAAACATTTCCCGTCTAATCGGAGTAGGTTTTGCAGGATTCTTTAATGGTTTATTCACATGTGCGTAATCTGCTGTGCATTTCATGCTGAAGATTTGATGTTGCAGGTTTAATCAATCTAAATAAATAGCTGAACATGTGATTTTTTTTAAAAAAATTGCATGTCTTCCAGTACTTATCAGCTGCTGTATGTCCTGCATGAATGGTGAATTCTTTCCAGTCTGACACAGTGCTCTCTGCTGCTACCTCTGTCCATGTAAGGAACTGTCCAGAGCAGAAGAGGTTTTCTATGCGGATTTGTGACTACTCTGCATAGCTCCTGGCTTGGACAGAGGTAGCAGCAGAGAGCACCGTCCCATGCTGGAAAGAATACACCACTTCCTGCAGGACATACAGCAGCAATAAGTACTGGAAGGCTTGAGATTTTCTGGAGTTTGACATTCTTAATCAGTGATTCCTTTGTATAAAGCAAAATGGGAAAGATATCTGGAGGGCTGATGATATACGAAACGAAGAAGGTGTGTGCATGTGCTTCCTACTCTCCCTGTAATCTCTAATTTCATGAAATAAACCCTTAGTAGTTATTAAGATTTTTTTTAATTATTCTACTTTGTATAACAGCTGGAGAGTCATTCCATCCACATTGTATCCGCCGCTGTAGCCTGGTAATATTTAGTTATCTCCTTAATGACAGACATGATTGGTTCTCATAAAAAAGCAATGAAAAAACGATTGCACTAAGTTTATGGATCTTTCTATTAATTCCACATAGAGGCCAGTAGATGGCGCCAGCAAAGCAGTGACATGTAGTGTTATAATGAGCTGGAGCCAAGTGTTCTTGCTTTGCTCATGAGGACGACTTTTTATATAGAATACAAACTTTCCAGTGAGTTCTTTACTGTGGTTGTGCTCCACTGAAGTTCTTAGAGTCCATACTGTGTAAACTGGTGTAAAATGTCGCTCAGACAAATGCACTGATAAAGTTCAATGTTAGGAATCATTTTACTAGTCCTGACAATCCAAAAATAGCAGACAAAACAGAATGACATAGCCTAGGGATCCGTGGATTCAGAATAAAGTGTTTTTGTACCCTCCATAACCTACTACTCTATCTAATGGCAGCATGTACTATAACAGTTATTCTTCTGTATAGTATTGGGATTATTATGCAGTGAATCTGATGGTGAATTTAATACTGTAAAGAATTGGAATTGGTGATGGGGTCCTCAGGTGTTTACCAGTGATGAACTATATTGGCCTATTGGTTGGGTCAATGTATATTAGAGTAAGGACACATAAAGTAATCAAATGACGATATATTTAGATCAATAATAAAAACATGCACTACATAGTGTTATATATAAATCATGATGGATACAATATAGAAAATAGCGGTATTAAAAAAGGAAAAAAGAGGAAAATGTGAAAAAAATATATAAAAGACGGAAAAATACAATAAAAAATACAATAAAAAATACAATAAAAAAATCTCCTGTGGATAAAAAGAAAGTCTTAGTTCATATATGTAGTTAATCACATCCAAATGATCCCACTTATTAGTAACGATCCTTAATTGGTTGAAATGATAGACTCATTAGTATAGTGCCAGTTAGTACATGGTTATAGATATAGTAAACAACGTAGAATATTGTCGTGATTGAGCCGTAATTGCTGTATTGCTGGAATGTCTTAACAGTCTTATTCTAAAGCTCAGTTTAGGGTGCTGTTTTGCCGGATCGATTCAGTACCGTTCATACACAATTCACAGTGGTTAGTTGAACTGTTTTACTGATTGGACTCATTGGTATACGTTAATTAGATGCATAGTTATAATATATTGCATACTTTAGTTGGTATCCATAGAGTAAGGTTATTGTTAAGATATCTCAATAGGCGCTAACTGTATTCAGTAGCGATACCTCCGGTACTTTACAAGCCGCCTGATAGCTGTGACAGCATGAGTTGTGATAAACACGGCAAATGTAATAGTGTTGTGTCGTCTGACACTTCTCACCCGTCCGGCGGTAGTTGGATCTCGGTCGTTGAGAGGGGACCGTTCCGGCAGCAGTGGTTCTTGCGTCCTGGCTGTCAAGCGCTGGACGCGCTGGTGGGTGCTCAATAAATAGGTGAGCTGGCTTGCGCTTGCGCAGATGGGCTTGTTGCCCGCGGGACCTCGTGTGTTTTTTTGGCGCCAAAATTCAAGTGAGGAATGATGCCTATACTGGACACTTGTATTGGATCAGATGGATGCTGATGATATAAAAATGGATTATGTGCAAGAAAAAAAGGAGTTTAAACTCCTTTTTTTCTTGCACATAATCCATTTTTATATCATCAGCATCCATCTGATCCAATACAAGTGTCCAGTATAGGCATCATTCCTCACTTGAATTTTGGCGCCAAAAAAACACACGAGGTCCCGCGGGCAACAAGCCCATCTGCGCAAGCGCAAGCCAGCTCACCTATTTATTGAGCACCCACCAGCGCGTCCAGCGCTTGACAGCCAGGACGCAAGAACCACTGCTGCCGGAACGGTCCCCTCTCAACGACCGAGATCCAACTACCGCCGGACGGGTGAGAAGTGTCAGACGACACAACACTATTACATTTGCCGTGTTTATCACAACTCATGCTGTCACAGCTATCAGGCGGCTTGTAAAGTACCGGAGGTATCGCTACTGAATACAGTTAGCGCCTATTGAGATATCTTAACAATAACCTTACTCTATGGATACCAACTAAAGTATGCAATATATTATAACTATGCATCTAATTAACGTATACCAATGAGTCCAATCAGTAAAACAGTTCAACTAACCACTGTGAATTGTGTATGAACGGTACTGAATCGATCCGGCAAAACAGCACCCTAAACTGAGCTTTAGAATAAGACTGTTAAGACATTCCAGCAATACAGCAATTACGGCTCAATCACGACAATATTCTACGTTGTTTACTATATCTATAACCATGTACTAACTGGCACTATACTAATGAGTCTATCATTTCAACCAATTAAGGATCGTTACTAATAAGTGGGATCATTTGGATGTGATTAACTACATATATGAACTAAGACTTTCTTTTTATCCACAGGAGATTTTTTTATTGTATTTTTTATTGTATTTTTTATTGTATTTTTCCGTCTTTTATATATTTTTTTCACATTTTCCTCTTTTTTCCTTTTTTAATACCGCTATTTTCTATATTGTATCCATCATGATTTATATATAACACTATGTAGTGCATGTTTTTATTATTGATCTAAATATATCGTCATTTGATTACTTTATGTGTCCTTACTCTAATATACATTGACCCAACCAATAGGCCAATATAGTTCATCACTGGTAAACACCTGAGGACCCCATCACCAATTCCAATTCTTTGCATACTTCTTTTCCCTCTGGTATAAGGGTAGGGGGTTAACCTCGGCAAAAACCAGTTGCAGTCGATCTCGTGCTATTGCCCTATCGAATTTAATACTGTGCTAGGAACCATTGATTCCAGAATTCTTATTCATATTTCACTATATCAGATCTGATACAGAAGCTAGAATGGGGTATAATAATACACTTTCCTTATTGCTGTACTGCATATATTCTTACATTTCCCTGGCAGTTATACAATGCTGATTACTTCAAAAATACTAAAGGCAAACAATTGATTTGCTCCGTTGGATGATCTGGTGACACGGGGTTCCCGCATTGACAGTCATCAGCAGTCAGCAGAGGTTAGCCTGACGTGACCTCCTAGAGAACGGCAATCCATCACTATTATGTGCAGCTTTATATGGTTTAAAAATCAAGAATCAAGAGAGTCTGTTGGCGGTTCTGAGCCAAGTCAATCGGTTCTGAGCCAAGTCAATCGGTTCTGAGCCAAGTCAATCGGTTCTGAGCCAAGTCTGCCGATAGCCCTAACCAGAGGTTGGGTAGAGGAGAGTAACAATAGCAGGATGCTGTAATGGGAACTGGCCAGCTCTTCTTGTAAGGTGCCCCTCACTCTCAGTATTGAGAGCTTTGCTGCTCCTCATCTTGGCTATGATTGACGGGTTCAGTGGTCTTCTCCCCAATATAAGAGAGCTCTGTACATCTAACAAGGGCGTTGCTTCGAGTCACTTTGAAGGCAAAGTATGATGCTGGTAAAGCAACAGGTATTACTACATTTTCCTTCCCATTCTTTGTATATAGGGTTTGATTGCTCAAAACTGTTGAAAAGCATCTTTTAACCCCTAGACGTCCCTGGATGTACACTTATGCCCTGGCCGCCTGTCACCAGACGACCCATGGATGTAACTGTACATCCTGGGTGTTTATCCCACTATGAAGCGCTCTCCGGTGTGGAGCGTGCTTCATAGCAGGTGGGGCCCGTCTGCATTCAGCAATTGCGGCGTTTAAGTGTAAGTGACAAGAGCATCTCCTGGTCAGGTCCCTCACCTTCCTCTGTGCGGTCCGATCGGCTATCTGCTCATTGAGTCTGCCACAGGAAGGCTCAATCAGCAGAGCGCCTATTACACCAATCAATGCATACCATTGTACAGTGTATGCAATCTGATAATTGCATGTAAAAGTCCCCCCGTGAAAATGTTTTTAAAAATACCCCAAAGCCCCTCCCAAAATAAAAAGTTAAAATCACCCCCCTATCCCATTTTATAAATAATAAATCATATAAAGATAAATAAACATATAATATACAGTAGCATGCGTAATTGTCCGATCTATTAAAACATAATAATTGTCATCGCGTACGGTGAACTGCGTAAACGAAAAGAGGGAAAAAAGCACCAGGATTGCTGATTTTTGTTTGTTACATTATATAAAAAAAATTAGCAAATGATCAAAACGTCCGAGCTACACAAATATGGTATTAATAAAAACTAGAGATCATGGCGCAAAAAATGACACCCCATACAGCCCCGTAGGTGAAAAACTAAAACTGTTATAGGAGTCACAATAGGCCCATTTTATTAATAATTAATTGCAAAAAAAAAAAATAGAATTTCATAAAAAAAAAAAATATATAACATTAGAGAATCTGTGTAACCTGCATATGGTTGTGTTCGGGCTGACCTATAGAATAATGGTATCATGTCGCTTTTACTGTACAGTTCATTACGTAGACACAGGAACCCCCCTACAGTTTTTTATGATTTCACCAATTTATATTTTCATAAATAATATTTTTGGGGTTCCATCATACATGTTATGGTAGAATGAAAGGCGCCATTACAAAGTACACCTAGTCCTGAAAAAAAACAAGCCCTTACATGGCCCTGTAGATAGAAAAATGAAAGCGCTAGAGCTCTTAGAAGGGGAGGAGGGAAAAATGAAAACACAAAAATTAAAATTTGTGCGGTCCACTGGGTCATTTTAAGCTTGGTCCGCAAAGGGTTAAAGAGGTTATTTACTCTGTAAAATACATGGTCAACATCTGCTAGGATTTCTAGACAGTCCCTGCTCTGCATAACAAAAAGCTCAGATTCAGACTCCTGATGTGTCCGAAAGCTGATTCCATTCATATCATGGCATCCTTTGTGGGGCAATCAGTGTATTCTTATGGAGGAGGCTGAGTGATGCTGTGGTCACATGTCCCTGCACAGGATGCCATTATATAATAGGAACACCAGGAGTAAAAAGCATACATTATTTTTTACTGTATGGGTAAATCAGGCGGAAATCCACAGCAGGACTTTCCGCCTGTCTTTGTGTGCCATAGTCTGTCTATGGGAGGGTGCGCGCTTCTCCACAGCCGCCGCTCTCCACTCAAAGAAGTGTCAGGCTATGGGACACTGAGACAGGCAAGATTCCCCGTCGCCTGATTTACTCAGTGTGAACATACCCTAAAAATGTGGCAGAAGTATATGGTTGTGAAGGCAAAATGTTAGATAATATCTTTGTAAAGGAAAAAAAAACCCACACAGGAATATGATGGATGCCGGCATGCATGGCTTGAACACTTGAAGATTTTACACTCAATTAAAAAAAGAACAAATTTCAAATGAATGCAAGGACTTTCATGGACCATGTCCTTCCAATCGTATTGGTCTAGAGGACTGTAAATCAAGGCTGTTACTGATGCCTAAAATCCTCAGAACTTAGCAAATGTGCAGTTTCCTGGGTTAGTATTACTGTACTAAGCAGCTCTCTTACAACAGGAAAAAAAGGGAGATCAATATGTAATCCATTGTCAGAATAGCATCCTTATACAAGCAGATAAATGATTATTTATAGAGACAAAAAAAAAAAAGTTAAAGTAGCAGTCTGTTTTTTATTGCCCCCAACACTAAAACTATTGACTTGTACTCTTGCAGATAAAAACTTCCTGCTTGCATGGCTGCAGCGCGGTGCCGTGCTTCGGGCCACCACCACACTGGTTCCCCTGGCTCTTCTGAAAATGCGGATGCCGGAGCCCACATGTTAGGACCCGAAGCTGCCTTCCCTTTCAAGAGACTCTGTACCCAGAATCTGCCCCCCAAACCACTTGTACCTTCGGATAGCTGCTTTTAATCCAAGATCTGTCCTGGGGTCCATTCGGCAGGTGATGCAGTTATTGTCCTAAAGAACAACTTTTAAACTGTGTCAAGTATCTGTGCCCTAACTTTGCACCACCCCTCCGTCCCTCCTCCCCACCTTCTTCATCATTATGAATGCCTCTAGAACATTTTCTCCTGTCTGAACACTGCACAGGTGCCTTAATGATCCAGCCCATGTGCCGTCCTTACAAAGGTGGGAAATAGGGGACGATCTGCCTGGAGCATTCCTAATGATGAGGAGGGCGGGGAGGAGGGACAGAGAGGGTGTGCCAGCCTAATGCATAGACGTTCTATGCCCCGGCCGTTGGACACAGGGCTGCCAGTTTTAAAGTTATTTTTTAAGAAAATAATTGCATCACCTGCCAAACGGACCCCAGGACAGATCTTGGATTAAAAGCAGCTATCCGGAGGTACAAGGTTTTTGGATTTGTCAGATTGTGGGTACAGAGTCACTTTCAGCCTTGCAGGGCAACCCCCTGCTCCATGCTACTGCTCGCTTGCTCTCTGTGTTGCACGCATCCCTGGCTCCTAGGGCATTTGAAATTTAATACCATGAAACAGCTGTCTGTGGGTGGATGCCTGGCTTTGGTAATACCTTGTCATGTTGCAATACTCGCAAGTGAGATATGGTGCATTTACACAGGCAGATTTATCTGACAGATTTTTTTAAGCCAAAGCCAGGAACAGACCATAAACAGGGAACAGATCATAAGGAAAGACTGAGATTTCTCCTCTTTTCAAATCCGTTCCTGGCTTTGGCTTCCAAAAAAAAAGTTAGATAAATCTGCCTGTGTAAACGCACCATCAGTCTTTGCCCACCCTGATATTTCCATATTTGTGTCCCAATACTCGCAACCAAATGAGACTTACATACATGTTATGGTGATCTCCTCTCTGAGAGGCACTCCTTGGCAACAGTTTTCCTTCCCTGGAGGGATATCTGGCTATCCCTGTGTTTTTGAGACATGCAATCGAGGTTCCACAGACCCCTTTCTTGCATATTTTGGAATGGTACTGTTCGTACTGTAAAATGCCCCTTGACTTGACAAATACCGGATGGATGGTAAATAAGCATATCAGGTCCCACCAGATTTACGAAGAGGTATGCACCTCGTAATAAATTCCACGGGGCAGGGTTTGATTTAAGGTCTATGTGGGTCTTAATAAATGTCTCCTGCTGTATTTTCTATTGCATTTCATTTATTTTTAACTTCTCATTCTACCTATTAACAGTAAATTGTGTAATCTGCTAGTGTTTCTATATTCATTTTCAGAATTGAATTATGGGTAAAAGTAATTTGAATTGAAATAGTTCTGCCTGACATAATCTGGAACTTTTTTTTTTTCAGTAAGAAGGGACATTCTGTACAGCAAAAGGTTGTGGCTCTTCCTGAAATCTACATAAGTTATTTGTCATGACACATTTTATGCCTATGAGAAAAAATCTGTGTGACGGCTTGCTTGAGTAATGGCAAATCTGGGATGTTTCTTACTGGTTCTTATATTTAAATGGTGTAATAATTCCCTTAATAGAGGAAAAAGATTAGAAAAAGTTCCAGCTTTGGTTACTTACAGCAGTCTTGGGGAATCACCACCTCATTTGGTTTCCAATGTTTTTCAACAAACATATTTGCCCATCCATTGTTGTCTCCTAGAATAATGAAGATTTATCATAGGGTGAGTTGTATACCACAAGATATTACAGATGCAAATGAAACTATGAAGAACACAAGACATAAAAAAGTTCTGCTCACTGCACAGGTATATGCTGGGTATGTAAATAATCTAGAACTTTGGTGATAAATTATTATTCTACATTTATTAAAGCTTAGGTTTCGTATTACAGGAGACAGTCTGATATATTTCAATGTTAACCCTGCTTTATTAGTTATAGAGCATTTTAGGCATGTGTTAGCACTCAGGTCACAGAGAGATGCAGGAGAGACACGGATAGTATACCCTAAGCTCAGCCCCACCCACTGTCCCTGCCTACTTGACGCAAACTGCCCTAAAGTGGCCGCGGACAACTGGGCGGCGGTCCCTGGCCTGGATACGTGAAACAAAAAGACAAGACAAACAAACACAATAAGAATTGTCAACAATCCAGGTCACAACGGTCTGGCAGCAAAAGTACAAAATCAGGATCCAATAGGCGTAGTCAAAAAAGAGGCAATACGGTCAGGGGCAGGCAGCAAGCAGGGATGGTCAGAAATTACAAAGCAGAAGGGTCAGAACAAGCACAGAATAGCAGAGTCAGAAGCAAGCTCAATAACCAGCAAGGAGATCACAGACTGGGGGCGTTTTATAGGAGGCCAGGGGTCTGATCCGGGATACAACTGGACCACTCCCCCGGATCTCCAAGTACAGGCCCCTGACAATAAAACACATCCACTGGCATGAAGGCCTGCCCATCACAGAAAGAACCAAAACAAAGATTAACCATGACATGGCCAGACAGAACTCAGCAGGGGAGGTCGGGTTATGTCTATGAAATCAAGTGAGCGGACAAAATAAACCAGTGTTCAGATGCAATGCAAAACAAAACACAGAAACAGAACAAATACAAGAAAATCAGCATGAGCTGAGGGATGCATCAAGCTCCGCAAAGATACAGTCCGGACAGCGTGCCAGAGGTATATGCTGGGGGTATGGGGACCTAGAAACATATTGGAGAATACAATGGGAATACTCTCAATGTATACCTTTATTGTGTCATAAACTAAACGGGAATACTTACCAGTAATAGCAATTAAAAGTAGCAGGAAAGAAGTATTAGTAGGGACATAACTACTAACTTAAGGGGGTATTCTAATCTCAACCAATATAGTTATACGTGTAGGGTTCATCAGGTTAAAGTGTCACTGTTGTGAATTTTTTTTTTTTTTACAGATATCAATAGTCCAGGCGATTTTAAGAAACTTTGTAATTAGGTTTATGAGCCGAAAAATGCATTTTTATCATGAAAAAGCAGTTTGAAGCTCTGCCCCCTGTCTTCATTGTTCTCCTATGGAGAGAGCTAAATAAAACAACAAAACAGGACAACAAAAAGTTAATCTACAAATACCTCACCCTTTATCTCCTCTGACAGTCACCACTGACCTCTCTTTAACCCCTTAAGGACGGAGCCAATTTTCATTTTTGCGTTTTCGTTTTTTCCTCCTTGTGTTTAAAAGGCCATAGCACTTGCATTTTTTCACCTAGAAACCCACATGAGCCCTTATTTTTTTGCCCCACTAGTTGTACTTTGCAATGACAGGCTGAATTATTGCATAAAATATGCAGCGGAACCAGCAAAAAATTATATGCGCAGTAAAATTGAGTTTTTTTCGTTTTTACACCGTTTGTCCTATGGAAGAACTGATATGTTATATATGTTCCTTAAGACGGTACGATTAAAATGATATGCAACTTGCATAACTTTTATATCATTTGATGGCTTTTAAAAAAATTAAACTTTCTACAGCAAAAAAATGTTCCCTAAAATCGCTCTATTCCCATGCGTATAGGGCTTTTATCCTTTGGTCTATGGGGCTGATTGAGGTATCATTTTTTGCGCCATGATGTGTTCTTTCTATCGGTACCTTGATTGCGTATATGCGACTTTTTGATCACTTTTCATTACAATGTTTTTCGATTTGATGCGACCAAAAATGCGCAATTTTTGCACTTTGGCGGGTATTTCAGCTTACGCCGTTTACCGTGCGAGTTCAGAAATGTGATAAATTAAGAGTTTGCGCGATTACGCACGTGGAGATACCAAACATGTTTAATTATTTATTTATTTTATTTAGAAAATGGGAAAAGGGGGGTGATTCAGACTTTTATTAGGGGAGGGGGCTTTTTATTTATATGAACACTTTTTTAACTTTCACATTAATTTGAAGTCCCCCTGGGGGACTTCTAATACAGCTATTAGAGATCAGTGTAGCTGTATTGGTCTGCAGCACGGGACCGTGGCTATGAGCGGGAAAGGTCCGATCACTGCTCCCGCTAATTAACACCACTAATCAAACATGACAGCTGCATCTAACAGTGTTAAATGCAGCCCATCCCTGGTGTCTAGTGGCGGGATTCCCCCCCCCCGCGATGCGATCTTACCGAGCCGGGCCTCAGCGACGTAATGCCGCTGATCCCGTCTGGGTATTCTATTGCAATGGTCTGCTGCAATGGTCTGGGGGCGGGGGGAATCCCGCCACTAGACACCAGGGATGGGCTGCATTTAACACTGTTAGATGCAGCTGTCATGTTCGACAGCTGCATCTAGTGGTGTTAATTAGCGGGAGCAGTGATCGGACCGTTCCCGGTCATAGCCACGGTCCTTTTCCGGACATATGACGTACGGGTACATCATATGTCCCTAAGAGGTTAAATATATTAGCAGTGATTTTGCATGCTTGCCTCCTTTTCCTGATATGCTGCTGTATCCCTCCCATTGTTGACAGATTGTGGTCTAGATTACCGACCACCAACTGTAAAGATCATTGTAAGGACTTTTCAATTGAGCGACGATCACATGGAACGCCACTCGTCATCTGGAGCTCGTTGTCCCATGTAAAAGGGCATTGAAGCCTAAATTAGAGTTTTGTTGGGATTATGTTTTGGAGCCTCTGCTCTGTTGCTGCTTCTTATCTTGCTGTGTACCACATTGGGAGGTAAGTGCAACTATGGTCAACGAGTAAGGTCCTAATTATGGGTAGTTATGATGTTTCTTCTCTGACCACTGAAGTTGGTGACAGCAGCAGATAACAAGTTCTGTATTCCTGGGGGTTGCTTGAATAGAAGATACTGCAGAAGATTAAGCACAATTAAAATAAAAGGGAACATTTTTGTTGGAAGAGTTAAAATTCACTGCTGAAATGAGGAAAGGAGAAATAACTGTATCCCAATGCTCATCAATTAAACATTGTACATTCTACATGACGAGCCAGTTGAATTGTCTGCACAGCTGATATGATCAGAAGCTTTGAGAAACAGCTTATAAGGCACACAGTAAAAAAAAAAAAAGGAAGTTTCACACAAAGTATAAATTCATTAAACAACCGCCTTAGTTGCAGTTTTGCAACCACGGCTGTTATTTATTGAATTTGCTGATTGCTTTATTTGCTATGGAATCCCGGCCGGAGTGTATACACTCTTGCTGGGATACCATGCAGCCGCACAAAATACTTATATGTCAGATTTGTGCAATGGTTATTCATTAAATAGCGGCCGCACAAAACTACAGTGCAGACAATGTAAAGTGCATCTCCGGCCGCATTTTACATTGTCTGCTATGGGTAATTGGAATGCGGGCACACCCGTATGCGCCCGCATTCCAATTAGTACCGGCCGGGATGAACTCCACAAGTGGCGGCCGTTCTGTGACATGGCCGTGTCACAGACGGCCTCTGTCATACAGCTTGTGAATCTGACCTCAGTCCATATACTAAGCCACAGGGATGACTTGCAGTTCCCTACAACTTTCTTATGGCACCGAGCTGTACCTTTACATGACTCCATATGGATTCATACAGACATTTTAGTATGCTCCATCAGATACCATGTGCAGAAAGAAAGGTGTTTAAGAACTATAAACTTAATTACTTTCATGGTATAAACCCCTTAGTGACCCCCAATATAACATTTTTCAGTAGTCACTACTGAACTACACCACTAAAATCTGCCTTCAAGAGACTGCACCTGGATACAAGTAAGTATAGCTGTGTTTTACAGCATGATAACAAAAAAAATAAAACGTAATGCAAATTGCCAACCTGCTTTAGATCACATCTCTTGTTGATTTAGGTTTTGAAAATTATACTGACAGTAATGCCTAATGAAGGTCCCTGGTGTAGTAGGGATGCTAGTAGGGTGTCTGTCACTTTTGTCACACTGTTACCTATGTTCTCAAACACAATCTGCTCTGAAAGGATGTTCCAAAACCAAGAGGTTCAAGAATCAAGCCGCGATTTCCTATAGGGAATATTGTAAATCTGTTTAATAATTTTTTACCCTCCATGGGTCAGGTGCAGAGCGCCTGTTCCACAAAGTGGTGATTCCCCCGTAACCTCCTTAGAGCAGCAGCACACCCATAAGGTAAAAAAATCAGATGTCAAAATCAGTGGGGAGATGGCACTTACTCCTGGCTACTGTTTGTCTTCATATGTACTGCAGCCTCTAATGATAGTCACATGACCATCACTAGAGGCTGCAGTACAGATGGAGATACAGCTAGAAGCATTGAGTTACAAAAAAAATATTAGAAACTCACAAAACAATGACAGAATATAGTGACTCTTTTACATTGTGTACCGCTAAATGATGCTATTTTACTATATATACTTTTTAGTACAACTCATGACAAGGAAACGTAATCTTTCAAATAAGTTGATGTCAGAAAGTTATATAGATCTGTAATTTACTTCTCAAGTCTTCTAGTTCTTATCAGCTGCTCTATGTCACGCAGGAAATGATGTATTCTTTCCAGTCTGACACAGTCCACTCTGCTGCCACCTCTGCCCATGACAGGAACTGTCCAGAGCAGTAGAAAATCCCCATAAAAAACCTTTCCTCCTCTTGACAGTTCCTGTCATGGACAGAGGCGGGAGCAGAGAGCACTGTGTCATACTGGAAAGAATGTACCACTTCCTGCAGGACATACAGCAGCTGATAAGTACTGTAAGACTGGAGATGATTAAATAGAGATAAATTACAACAATCTATATAAATTTTTTACGCTAGTTGATCTGAAGAAAATACATTTTACCAGAGTACCCCTTTAAGCCTTAGCTAGCCTTGGCTAGAGTTCTGTATGATGGAATGGTGAAATATAGACTGAAGAGCCCAGGCTCAGCAGCAATGTGTCCTTGAAACATGCTTATAAATATTGGCAGCTTCTTCACACTGGAATCTATTGTCTTCTCAGGTTGAACATGACTTAGACTTTGGACATTAATGAATATGAAAATTGTGTTATTTGAAATATTAAATACAAATGATGGCTAATTACAATGTAAATGTAAAAAATTGATTTACTTTCGACAAAGCGGCTTAGATGAGAATACTGATTTAACATCAGTATTCTCTACTGTTTCTTGAGTGTGATTTGAATAAAGACCTGTTAAAATCAATCAGCGCTAAAAGACACTGTAACAATAGGTCAAAGTATTCTACATAATAAAATTCGCACAAACAAAAAGAAGTTTGTGGTTAGTAAAATTTTACCAACAGATTGTGACACAACATGAAAAAAGGCACCATGAAGTACAGTTATTTTTAAAAAAGTTACTAGAGTGTAAATGATAAGGACAAGGATAAAAAAAGTATAAACTTATGTTGGGAAATAGTACAGTAAGATCCAGTAGCTTCAGATTTTAAAGGGGTTGGCCACTTTATAGTAAAATTGCTCAGTGTACAGTATTAGTCACTGTACTCACTGTATATACTGACAGCAGCTCCCTGTGTGCCTCATAGAGCTAAAAAATCAGACTCCTCTCCTCCAGGCTGTGCTGCCCTGCTCTGTGGTAAGTCTGTTCATAAGATGCCCGACATGGAGGAGCATGTGACCCTACCCCACCTCCGTGTCCACCACTGAGCCTGTATATACTCATGGAGGACGGCCATCTTATGAACAGACTTACCACAGCGCAGCCTGGAGGAGGGGAATCTGATTTTAGCTCTATGATGTACACAGGGAGCTGCTGTCAGTAAGTAATGTGAATACACTTACTGATACTGTACACTGAACAAATTTACTATAAAGTGGCCAACCCTTTAAAATGGTCACTATCATTTCAACCAACTTCCCATAATTTCATAATCTATTTAATCTGTAATATTGGTAAATCACTTCATATTCCAAAAAGTATTCCCTAACCCCCCCCCCCCCAAAAAAAACCCAAAAAAAAACTTTATCCATCTCTAGTGACAAAGAAACCAGGACAGAACACAGTTTTTAGCTACTGCTACAGTATGTTCAGGAAAGAGAGAAAGTGAGGTAGAGAGATAGAGATGGGATGTGCAATCTTAGGCAATGTTCACATGCTCTAAGACATCGGGCGTGTCACAGAACAACTGCGGTCTGTAAAGTTCACCCCGGCTTATACTGCAGTACCGGCCGGATGAACATTATTTCTTTTGAATTGGAATACGGGCACATTCGGGTATGCCTATGTTCCAGTTAACCATAGTAGACAATGTAAAGTACGTCCCGAGCTGTACTTTACATTGTCTGCACAGTCAATTTCGTGCAGCCGCTATTCAACAAATAGCAGTTGCACAAAATGTCATTTTTTTGTGCGGCCGCATGGAATCCCGGCCAGAGTGTATACAGTGTGCATACACCCAGGCCGGGGTTTCATAGAGTTTAATTTGATCAGCTGCTGTCACTAAAGACGTCCGTTGTTAAATGAAAGTATACTGTGTGTAAATGAGGCCTTAAAGTGTACCCGTCATCATAAAAAAACTTTTGACCTGTCATAGAGACGTCAAAAGTTTTAATTGGTCCGGGTCAGAGTGTTCAGACTCGTACTGATCATGAGAACGAGCCAGGAGAATAGAGAAGGTTGGGCTCCTAATGTGAATCTATCGAGTCTGACTCTTTTCACTGACACAGATTATTCTCACTATCAGTACCAGTGTGAACACTCAGACCCGAACTGATCAAAACTTACTATATCTCGTTCGGTATTTGATAAGCTGGGGCTGCTAAACTTGGATAAAGCTCTAAGGTTGTCTGGAAAACATGGATATAGCCAATGACTATATCCATGTTTTCCACATAGCCTTAGGGCTTTATCCAAGTTCAGCAGCCACCGCTAATCAAATGCCAAAAGTTCGGGTTCGGATCGACTCGAGCATGCTCCAGGTTCGCTCATCTCTAATCTCTATACATGTCATTTTTTTTATGATGACTGGTACACTTCAAGGCCCGTCTCCATCCCCTATCATTTAGAGATATGATTTACAGCAAACCCCATGGACAGTAGACTGGAGCTGACCCTTTTGGCTTCTATGGGATGGTTTTCTAGGCATGTTCTGTAATCTGTCCAAATGCCAGTGTACATTGTACCTTTTATTGTAATCCTGCCTTTGATGGCTAATGCTGAAAAGCAATCCTTATGGTATAGGAAATCTCAACCTATTGTTAGGCTCAGTCGCCAGACTAAAAACTACAGGTTCAGTATTCTCCATCCAGCAAAATTTAGCAATTTACTTTATAGGAAGCCCTATGCACAGAGGAAAATACACTGGATTTGACTCTATTGAGTTCTGTGGGTCATGCTCTTTGACCTGTTCAAAGGTCATTATACAGAGAGGGGCAGGAGGTGGGCTGTTACCATCACCTAATGTAAATAACCTGTTCCTATTTAACCTATATACTGGTGTCATCTTTCATTGTAATCCTGCCTCCTTATAGAAAGGAAGTGTCTACCTATTGTTAGGCTCAGTGGCCAGACTGAAACCCGCAATATGCAGCATTCTCCATCCCCCAGCATTTAAACATATGCTTTACAGCAAGCTACATGAACATGTGAAAATACACTGTAGCTGAATCTATTGACTTCTATGAGATAGTTTTCTAAGCATGCTCTGTGATCTATCCAAAGGCCATTGTACATGGAGGGGCAGAAGGTGGGATGTGGCCATCACCTAGTGTTCAATACCATTCTACCTATATACTGTTTCCCCTTTCACTCTAATCTTGCCTTTGATGTTAAACTGAAAAGTGATCCTTATAGAACAGGACGTGTCAGTCTATTGTTAAGCTCAGTGGCCAGAATGAAAACTGCAAAATTTCAGGAATAATTTAAAAATTCACTTAATAAAATTTAATAAAATTCTCAAAAATATATTTAACTTAAATCTTAATTTAAGAAACTGTTCCCTCAGTAACATCAATTCCACAAGTAACTAGTAATGCATGTTGTAACTGCGCTGCTATTTACTCACACAATGATCATGTGCAATAATCGTGCTCTCATGAGAACCCTATGAAGCTCCATTACTAGGCAGCCTGGCTATTATCTGCTGTATCATGTGGAAATTATTATACAGCAATGTCCAAAACACATCAGCACCGTGCCCGGAGGGAGAAGGCTGATAATGATTTATGTATTGATACTAGGCGCTCTATAGTACACAGTGCTGCTTCTGTGTATTTTCTGTTAATTGTGTGGTAATGAAGTAAGCCAATAATTGAGTTTAGTATTGGCAATGATCCTCAGACATTCCTCAGAGCGATAGAGAGTCTTAGATTTGATCTTCCATGGCCCATGGCCAGACCAGGAATAGTGGAGCCTAGATGTCCCTGGGCTAAAAATGTGGTAGCTGGTACTTCATAGTAGCTGTGTCATTAATATTCGATAATTGTCTACAGATCCCAATGCTAACAAGATCCAACGATATCTCCTATTCACATAGCAGTGTAGAGAGATAGAGAGATGGAGTAATGAAGTCAGAAGACAAAGTAAAGCACAGTAACTATGACCCTTTGCTATAAAAGCAGCATAATAAATGTTGTTCCTAAATATTAAAACATTTCTATTGATTGGGATGGGATGGATTTATAGCCCAGTGGAATAAAGAAAATACATAGCTTACTTACTATGTATATTATATAGTAAATGCTGAGCTTGTCTATGTGTGGTCACTCAGGCCTTCATGTCCGGATACTGGGATGAACTGGTCTAATGAAAAAATTAGAATCCTGGCTGGAAACATCTGTATTGTAGATCATGTCTAGAGATGAGTGAATCTGCAGTAGGAACGAAACAAAGTGCTTTGTTCCTATCTGTATTCTGCTCCTCTCCAAGTGCTGGGAAAAGCTGGATCCAGTCCTGGGAAACTTCTCCCAGTTTCCCAGGACTGGATCCAGCTTTTCTCAGCACCCAGGAAGAAGCGGCAGAGAGCGGAGCAGACTTCAAAGCCTGCAGCCTGATGAGCAGAATACAGATAGGAACAATGGGGGAGATTTATCAAACATGGTGTGAAGTGAAACTGGCTCAGTTGCCCCTAGCAACCAATCAGATTGCACCTTTCATTTTCCTAAGCGTCTGTGAGGAATGAAAGGTGGAATCTGATTGGTTGCTAGGGGCAACTGAGCCAGTTTCACTTTACACCATGTTTGATAAATCTCCCCCATTGTGCTTCACTTCGTTCCTACTGTAAATTCGCTCATCTCTAATCATGTCCATTTTCTATCAATTTCTTCATCCAACCAATTCATAAGTACTAGTGCTTCTAGTGTATATAGCCTCGGGATTACATCTGATCCCTACTACCTGGTCTGTGCTCCCTCCTCTGCTGTGCATGTGGTTCTGTCTCTAGTCTGCCTATAAGGTGTGCACACAATCTATTCCGGATTCTTAAAGGACCAATGCACACATCCAAATTTCCCCCCTTCTAAGTATCTGCTATCACCTGCTATATCAGGCAGACACACCTGATCCACCATGGACAAGCACTAGCTTCTTAAGGCCCTATTCCACGGGTCGTTTAGAGGAGCAATATCGTTCGTATTCGGCCGATAATGGCCGCAACGAACGATATTCGTCCCGTGGAATAGAGTGCAACGATCAGCCGACATCGTTCATGTCGGCTGATCGTTGCAGTCGCTTGTTTTTCAACATGTTGAAAAACAAGCGACTGACATAGCAGCGATCTGCTGCCGTCGCTCCGTTGAATAGGACCGTCGGCAGCAGATGCTGCTATATCCTATGGGCTGCCCGGATGATCAGCGATCCCCCGGGCAGCCCCCCCGCAGCTCCCCGCCGCCCCCTCCCGCACTCACCCGCTCGCTGACACCGCGTTGAATAGCGGCGGCAGCGAGCGGGGAACGAGGAGCAAACGAGCGCTAATAGCGCTCGTTTGCTCCTACAAACGACTCGTGGAATAGGGGCATTAGTTTGCTAGGGCTCTCGGTGAAGGCGCTCTTGTTGAGTTTTATATGCAGTGTACCGTACTACCTCTCCATTGTAAGGGCCCTATGAAACGGAAAGATTATTGTGCAAAAAATTGTTAAATCTTTCGAATTTAAGCGACAATCTTTCCGTGTGTATGCAGGCAACCATCAAAGCGACTAACGAAAATTTGTTTGTATGTCGTTGATCCCATTTTCTGAGCTGACCATAAAATCATCATTAATCTTTCGCTAGTTGTTCGCAAAGCTTTCAGTGAAAGCAATTATGAACATATGTAGACTAGAGTGTATGGATAATCGTAATTGCAATTGCAACTAAAAACTATTGTTCTGTTTATTATGGTGAATGATTTCAGGTCATTCCCATGTCCTCTCGTTTGCAATCGTTTATCTTAAATCGGTACGATCTAATAGGATCCTAAGATTCAGACTATTTGCTATGAACCTGGCTGCCCACCGTGACTTCATTTACTGTTCCTTACTACAGTCTAACAAATTTGCCTAGACTGGAACTTTCTTTTACCTAATCTCTCGGTGCCTCTGGTTGCCCACTCCAGGATGAGGTATACCATATTGAAAGACACAGATCAGCCAATGATCGGCTTCTTGACTTGGAAGTCCTGCCAAAAGACTGCTATGGGGCACCACAGAGATAGATGATGCTACCAAGAGTGATCAACCATCCATGGTTGGACCATCCATCAAAAAACTATTTTTCTATGGGCTGATATTGTCTATCGACATCTGTATCACACATTTAGGATTGGAAGCCAACTAAAGCTCTAAATGCTAAAAGATCCTGTCAAGTAAAATGTATGAATTGTCTATGAATAAAAATGCTTTTGAAGTAAAGAAGAAAGAATAATAGACAAATTATCTGTTCTGCAATAGCAATTGATAGTATAACACATGCGCTGAGTGTTACCAGCACACTGACATCCTTCTCTTCTGTATCATTTTCTCCACTCAAGTTGAGCCTGAAAAGTTAAAAGTTTATCATTTTCCACATTTTTTTTCATTTGTGGCAGGTGCCAAAAACCTTGAACTGTCTAAGTTACTTACAAAGATCAATAGGGAAATGTTGGCGATGCTTGACCATGGATGCTCATAGTTCTACACAGAACTGAGTGTGTTTCACAGTGAACACAGCACAACTGTGTGTTCCTATTCATATAAGGCATATGGATGTCATCAGGTTCAGTTCAGCCAGTCTTATGAACTTCAGCAAAAAAGTTCAGCTTGGACCAAACTATTGGTAATGGTCCAAGGACCTGTATATAACACTTTCTAAGAGCCCTAAAATCCCCATAAAACCCTGTTGGATAACCTGGTAGAATATACAATATAAGCACCTTTGAGCAGTTTTTATGGCTAAGTTAAAGGGGTAGTCTGGCTAGGACCCCCTTTGTTTAGAGTGCCTAGGGCTTGCCTCTTGCCTCTTAGGCTTCCATGCTGCTGCCCGCATTTGCTGCCTCGGTCCTTTATGAGTGGCTGCTTCCTCGTATAAAGAGGGGACTTAACACATGACGTGGCCGGCCCACTCAGCCATTCAGTGGCACAGGTGGGACCACTCTGAGGTCATGTAATTCTTGCTGCGATGAGGCTGACTCTATTTTAGAAGGTTCAGCAAAAGCAAACTGCTCAAGGTTTGAGTTTGCAGCAAACTGAATTTATAGCACGTTAGCCTGAATGGTGGATTTAAAGGGAATCTGCCAGCACCCAGGCCCTACCTGAGGTCCTGACAGTGTGCTGTAGCTGGCAGTGCACTAGTGTTATCATTTTACCTTTTGGTAATTTGTCTGTGCAGTGGGTTATGCACAATATCAGGTCTCCTACTGTAGTGAAGAGTCAAAGAGGAGTTTTGGCTCTGTGTTTGTGCCACACTCTAGCACACCTCCCCACTGCTTCCTCCTCCCTCTTCTTCATGAATAATCAATGCTGCCCAGCCTTCTGCTCGCTCAGCTGTCAGCCAGTGTCTCTGATTGCAGATCAGAGACACTGGCTGACAGCTGAGCAAGTGTCTCTGATTGCAGATCAGTCCTCTGTAGACAGTTTGAAAGAAACACTTAGCTGTAGTTAAATCTCTGAGCCCAAATGTGTAGAAGCTGTAGTCTAGGGGTAAATCACCTGTTTAGAGACTTGCCAGCAGTTCTTTGTTTGGTTTGAATCCCCTGATAGAAATGATCTATAATTGTTTAATTTCTTCATTATTGTATCAGTTTTTAAAGTGCAAAGAATTCCCAATCAGGTCCAAATTAGTTTAATTTTTTTAAATACAATGATGGAAAAAAATTAAAAATATATAGTTATTTTTTTCCCTTCATCACTGTATTAAAAGAACTAAACTAATTTGGACCTGATTGGGTATTTTTAATAAAATGATACAATATTATTATTATTTTTAATTATTATATTTCATTTCCAAGAGATTTGAGCCCAAGAAATACCTGCTGGTGGTCTCTAGGCAGGGGGTTTACCCATAGACCTCAGCTCCAACATTGGTTAGGAACTGCAACTATATCTGATTGCAAATCAGTCCTCTGTTGGCAGATACTGACTCAAAGCTGAGCGAGCAGGAGGCTGGGCAGCATTGATTGTTCATGAAGGAGAGGGAGAAGGGAGGAGGAATGAAGTTTGCCAGAGCGCGGCACGCACAACTCCTGTTTGACTCTTTATTACAGTAGAAGACCTGAGATTGTGCATAATCCACTGCATGGACAGATTACCAAAAGGTAACATGATCACTAGGGGACTGCTAGCTACAGCACACTGTAAGCACCTCAGGTAGGGCCCGGGAGCTGACAGACTCCCTTTAAGCTGATCAGAGCCTACTCAAATCTTAGGATGGAAAGTTGCAGGTTCTTGCTGGAAAGTTTAAAAAGGGGAGAACAAAGGGAGGGGGGCTTATAGGACTTTGGATTGTTAGGGCCAGTTCACACTGAGCAAAAACGGCATGCTCAGTGTCCTGCAGTGTCTGAATGGGAGAGTGCGCGCACCTCCGCTCCTGCCGCTCTCCACTCAAAGAGTTGACATGTCAATTCTTTGAGCGGAGAGGGGAGCAAGCGAAGGCGTGCGTGCCCTCCCATTCAGACACTGCAGGACACTGAGCACGGCAGGATTCCGTGGCGGAGAGCGCCGCCGTTTTTGCTCAGTGTGAACTGGCCCTTAGTGAAGAACATGATTGCTCGATTTCAGCACTACTCTAGGATCAGGTGTGCATTAAATATCCATACAGCAGATGCCTTCCCCCAGAAAGCTGTATTCTTAAATTATAGCTAATTATACCATGTTCTTGCTTATTTATCTTTATTACTTTTTGCTTTGTCTCCATATTTAGCTTCCTAATTCTCTTTTTGCTTTGTCTTTATCACTTAAGTAAACTATTAGTCCATTTACTTACTTTATGTGTATTTATTTGTACAGTCTTAGTATCCCATAAGACAACATGGTTTGTTCTGGGTTAAAGACCTTTTTTTTTCAGCTACATAACTCCTTTTTCTCAAGGATTACAGCATTCTGGTTACCTCAACCTCTGGCAATCAGTTGTTATCATGAGGAGAAGCATATGAGTGTGGCGGGAGAAATGATCATGGCTTCACAGTCATGCCGGGCATGGTTCATTCATCAAAGATTTTCTATTTTAAAAAGCATCGCCTTGTCAGACCTGGTATTGTTTTAGGACAGATTGATCCACAAGCTTGCATCCGGGTGATTCATTTAGTCTGCGCTGTAGTGATGAAGTCTGGCCCACAGCTTGTTTTGATACCCCAGTAGTAATCACATTTTTTATTGTTCCATTGTTTTATGCTCTGGATCAAACAATATTAAGTTAAAAATGTTAAATAAATTAGATTTCGCTCTAGTAGAGTCAATTATAATGGGGTTTTCAGATTTTAGGTTTATAACTAGTGTTAAGCAAGCATGCTTGGTCAACCATAGCATCGGGGAGCATTATTAACAATGTCCGTGCAGCCCTTGCTTTATAAAGTAAATAATTAAAATATGTACTTACCTGTGCATGCTCCAATAATTAACATATATATTTACCTGTCCACGCTGGTGTCCTCCTGCCTGTTTTCCACCAACCAGAGCTGCTACACCCATCAGGTAACAGACAGCTCAGCCAATCACTAACCAACATGGGACAGCACCGCAGCCAGTGATTGTCTGAGCAACCTGTCACTTCAGAAATTGCTAAAGGTTTAGCGGCGGCTCCAATTAGCTGGGTAGAGGCAGAGGGACACCAGGCAGCATGGACAGGGAAGTATACTGTAAGGGGGACATTTACAAAGCTTACGGCCGGTGTGTGGGCCAGAGAGAAGGTGTTAATTTGCTCCTTCTCCATTGTGTATGTTTGACGTATGCCCCGCTCGCCCGATGGGCGGGCAGGAAAGCCCGAGGGGGGAGGGGGGAGACGCGGCAAGGTAGGGAGGTTTTGAATTAGTTACTGAATACGAAGCCAGGAACAAATCATATATGAAGAACACATATAAAGAAGAGACTGAGAACTGAACGTGTGAACACAGCTTCAAGTCATCATACTGTACATAAAAATGATTGTATACAGCTACACATAGCATTCTTAGTTTGGTAGGGACCCTGAGAATCTTCCAACTTTACCTCTGGATGTATCATCAGACATAATATTAAGTGAAAACTTAATAATAAGAGCTCACCGCAATAGTCCTCATCCGCCCCATTTTCACAGTCCTTTACACCATCGCAATGAAAAGCCCGAGGAAGGCATATTGTGAGGTTTCCACACGGGAAGTAGCCCATTCTGCACACAGAATCAGACAAGGAATCTGTAATTACAGAAATAAAAGAATAGTTACTGACAAATGATCTTCAAATGATTACTGTCTTATGCAATAGTACAAAAGAAACTATGTCACATATCTTATCATAGGAAAGTGCACCCCTCCCCCACCCTAAAACTTTGATTTGTTAGGAAAAAAACTACCTCAATGAGAGATCATGTTAGATGCTGCTCATATAAATCTATGGAGAGGGGAGGGTGAAGAAGAAGCTTCAATGGTAGTAAGTTCAGTAAGTAGAGGCAGAGAAAGGGACAGAGAGAGACTGCAATGAATTGTAAGTAATAAATCTCATCCCAGTGCTTGTCAGCTTATACTGGCCACTAGTGCTCTATAATGCCCTTCATCCTGCTGCTACTTTTCAGGGTGAACTATAAAGACCATAAATGGTGCAGAACCTCAGATACAAACACAACAGATTATCGCAAAAATTAACCTAGTATGACAGGCACACTTAAAGGTAGATGACATAGGAGTAGTGAGGAGTGAACTTGCCAAATGCTCGGGTTTGTCTGAACCCAAACTCTCAACATTTGACTTCCGCTGCCTGGAGAAGTTGGATACAGCCCTAGGGAGTCCTGAATTTTTTTTTTTTTTGGGGGAGCACAATAGGGACATATCAGCAGCTTAGATTCTTCAGGTTTCCCTTTAATCCTAATAGTCTTTGTTTTTTTTTATTCTGTTATAGCAACAGGATCAGGAGAGTTAAAGGGGTTGTCCAGCGAAAATCTTTTTCTTTCAAATCAACTAGTTTAAGAAAATTATATAGATTTGTGATTTACTTCTATTTAAAAATCTCCTGTCTTCCTGTACTTATCAGCTGCTGTATGTCCTGCAGTAAGTGGTGTTTTCTTTTCTGACACAGTGCTCTCTGATGACATCTCTGTGTCAGGGTAGCTTCACACGGGCGGGCTCGCAGCGAGATTCTCGCTGCGAGCCCGGCAGGTCCTGTCAGTTTCCATAAACTACATACTTGCTGCGGACCGCAGCGAGTATGTAATTGTACCGCGCTTAACCCCTTCTACTCCCGCCGGCTCCCCCGCTGTAAGCAGCATACATTACCTCTCCTTGCTGCTCGGGTCCGGCGTCCTGCTCTCCCGTCCGGCCAATTAGTGTGTTGCCCAGCCGCAGCCACTGATTGGCCGGGCGGGAGAGCAGGACGCCGGACCCGTGCAGCGAGGACAGGTAATGTATGCTGCTTACAGCGGGGGAGCCGGCGGGAGTAGAAGGGGTTAAGCGCGGTACAATTACATACTCGCTGCGGTCCGCAGCAAGTATGTAGTTTATGGAAACTGACAGGACCTGCCGGGCTCGCAGCGAGAATCTCGCTGCGAGCCCGCCCGTGTGAAGCTACCCTCAGACTGAAAAGAAAATATTTCCTGCAGGACATACAGCAACTGATAAGTATGGGAAGCCATGAGGTTTTTAAATAGAAGTAAATTCAAATCTACAGTATACAACTTTTTTAAACCAGTTGATTTGGAAAAAAAAAGATTTTCACTGGATAACCCCTTTAAGTTAGGTGAATAATATTATGTTACTATGGATATAGACGAAAGGTAGCACACTGTTCATGTTTGGGCTAAGGGAAAGGTCAGCATCTATTTTTGGCATTCATATGTAAGCTAAAAAGCCAAATATGATGTGCAATGTCAAAATGATCAAAACAACTTCAAAGTACCATCCACAATTACTAACAGAACACCTTATGGCGGAATCATTTGTCATCTGTGTCTTACATCAGGACTCACCGCAGAATTGGTAAAGGATATTTATTCCATGTGTACATTTAATATTTTGATTACTTTGTCTTTAAAATCTAAATTGTGGTTCTGGATTTGAATATTTTTGGTCTGTTGCTTGAAGGATATATTTGTATCAAAGGGGAAGTAGAAGTTAAAGGGATTGTCTAGCTAAAATCTTTTTCTTTCAAATCAACTGGTTTCAGAAAATGATATAGAGTTGTAATCACTTCTATTTAAAAATCTTCCCATACTTATCAGCTGCTGTATGTCCTGCAGGAAATGTTCTTTTCAGGTTGACACAGTACTCTCTGCTGCCACCTCTGTCCGAGACAGGAACTGTCCAGAGCAGTAGCAAATTCCCATAGAAAACCTTCCCTTCTCTGGACAGTTCCTGTCTCGGACAGAGGTGTCAGCAGAGAGCACTGTGTCAGACTGAAAAGAAAACATTTCCTGCAGGGCATACATCAGCTGATAAGTTTAGAAAGACTGGAGATTTTTAAATAGAAGTAAATTACAAATCTATATAGCTTTCTGAAACCCAGTTAATTTGATAGAAAAGGATTTTTGCGGGTTAACCCCTTAAAGGACCCTCATTTTCAATATTTAAAGGGGATCTACCAGCAGGTTAGCCACCCTTAACCTTTTGATATCTCTTTATAGAACTCCTTACCCTACATCCAAAGGCATTGGGCTACACTGGGAGGTGGGGAGTCTTGCCCACCCCCTCCATCTCCAATGTATCCAAGAAGCTAATTAGCATATTACATTTTTAGTAGATTTCTCAGCAATGGCTCGACATAGAAACATAGAAGATTGTCGGCAGAAAAAGACCACTGGGTCCATCTAGTCTGCCCTTTTAGTATTTTCTTTCTTATTATCTTATGATAGATATATGTCTATCCCAGGCGTGTTTAAATTCTGTTATTGTAGATTTACCAACCACCTCTGCTGGAAGTTTGTTCCAGGTATCTACTACTCTTTCAGTAAAATAATATTTTCTGACGTTGCTTCTGATCTTTCCCCCAACTAACCTCTCACTGTGTCCTCTTGTTCTTGAGCTCAGTTTTTTTTCTAAAAACACTTCCCTTCTTAACCTTATTTAGTCCTTTAACATACTAAAGGTTTCGATCATGTCCTCCCTTTCCCTTCTTTCCTCCAGACTATACAGATTCAAATCCTTAAGTCTTTCCTGATATGGTTTATGCCTCACACCCTCCACCATTTTTGTAGCCCGTCTTTGGACCCGTTCTATTTTATCAATGTCCTTTTTTAGGTGAGGTCTCCAGAACTGGACACAGTATTCCAGATGTGGCCTCACCAGAGCTCTATACAGCGGGATCACAATCTCTCTCTTCCTACTGGTTATACCTCTAGCTATACACCCCAGCATAGGATTTGCTTTCCCTACCGCCTGGTTGCACTGGTGACTCATTTTAAGGCTGTCTGATATCACTACCCCTAAATCCTTCTCTTCTGAAGTCTTTTTCAACACAGTACTGCCAATGTGAAACACTGTTGGATTCAGAGTGAAGAGCTTTACAATGGGATACAAACAGGTTAATGGTGATCTGCTGATTAATCATCTTTGGGGAAAAAAATGACATTGTTGGCAAACAATAAAATGCAAGCCTCCCCCCAATTAGCTTTTTTTGTCAGAGGTATGAGTCTGGATGTGCACTATGAACACAACTGGAAGCCTTGGCTCCTCTCATTGTGTAGCTACCATGCAGGGTTATTGCAGGAGGTCGTCCATCTTGAATAGGATAATCCGAAATATCAGGTAAAGCTGCTATTTATTAAGGGGGTTGGCCACTTTATAATAAAATTGCTCAGTGTACAGTATTAGTAAATGTACTCACTGTATATACTGACAACAGCTCCCTGTGTACCTCATAGAGCTAAAATCAGACTCCCCAGGCTGGGCTGCCCTGCTCTGTGGGGAGTCTGTTCATAAGATGGCCGACATGAAGGAGCACGTGACCATGCCCCGCCCACAGTGTTCTCCATAGGAATATACAGTTGTGGACACTGGGGGGTGGGGCATGGTCTCACAGCATCTTCATGGCTATTGTAACTCTCTAAAGGGCTGCCAAATGTCTCTGAATGATGGACTGAGATCACAAATGTATATACTTTAATATCAACTTACAGGAACAGAAATGCTATGGCTGTTAATAAGGTTGGACTTGTAGAGACAAGGTATATAAGTTCCTGGCATTGTTTCCTGGATGTGTACTGTAATATCCTGATGAATAAACAGGCTTGTGCCAGTGCAGGAATATATTTACAGGGTTTCTTACATTGCGGAGACATTTCCATTAAACTCTCTACCTAATGCGCTTCCTGCAGATTTTATTAATGAAACAGAAATAAAGGAAAATGGAAGATAGTAAATCATCAGATCCTTCTCTTGAAAGAGACCTCTTCAGCAAAATTGACAAACACCATAAATTATTGACAGCTAGAAGTATGATTTGGCAGTGAGCTCACATCTTAAATGGGATAAGTTTCCTCCGCAAATGAAATATATTGTAAATGTGTAAATATTAAGATATTTATTGTTGTCCCGGCTACAGATCTACATGCAAATCTTAGTTTTATTAACGCCTATGAGACATAGGATTGCAAACGGTAATTTAGATAATATAGAACGTTCAAAGATATATAGAATTTTCTGTTTGTTTTGCTCTTCAGATTTATGTATAATCAATCCATATATTGTATATATTTACTATGCATAATCACATGTCCTAGAAGAAATAAACAATTCAGATCACTTAAAGGAGACCTGTCACCCCCCGTGTCGGGGTGACAGGCTCCCGACTCCCCATTAGAGCCCCCTATACTCACGTGATCCCGCCGGGTCCCGCTTCCTGAGCCGGTTGGGCCACGGAGATATCAGCGCCCGAAGCCCGGCGCGCGCGCTGACAGGAGAGTCCGACGCTCATAGAGAATGAATGGGGAGTCCAATGCTCCGTCATTCTCTATGGGCATCGGACTCTCCTGTCAGCGCGCGTGCCGGGCTTCGGGCGCTGATATCTCCGTGGCCCGACCGGCTCAGGAAGCGGGACCCGGCGGGATCACGTGAGTATAGGGGGCTCTAACGGGGGGTCGGAAGCCTGTTACCCTGGCACGGGGGGTGACAGGTCCTCTTTAAGCTGATCTTGGGGCCCTTCTTTTTGATGAACGGGAATACAACATTGACGAATGGCATGTGGGCCCATAGTTTCTAGCTGTTATGTGCTTTCCTTCTATTAAACTATCATGGATCACCTCCACACAGTTCCTACAGTCCTGTAAGCCAAGAATGAAACTCAATAATATAGACCCTTCTATACAATCTAATGTAGGGGGCTATATTATTATTCCTTTAACCCCTTAAGGATCGGGCCAATTGTCACTTTTGCGTTTTCGTTTTTTCCTCCTCACCTTCTAAGACCCATAACTCTTTTATTTTTTCATTTACACAGCGCCATGTGATGGCTTATTATTTTCAGGAACAGGTGAAATTTGTAATGGCATCTTTCAATCTGCTATAAAATGAATGACGGAACCCCCAAAATATCATTTATGGGGTGAACTTGGGTCAAAAAATGCGATTCCGCAATTTTTTTTTAGTCCATGTTTACGAGGTGCACTTTATGGTAGAACTAAAAAAAATTTTTTTTAACCTATAGGGTCGTATGGGGCATAATTTTTTGTGCCATGATCTCTAGTTTTCAATAGTAACATTTTTTTCTAGATCAGACATATTGATCACTTTTTATAAATTTTTTAATACATAAAATGTAATAAAAAAAAGAAATCTCTGTTTTTTTTAACCACTTTTTGTTCATGCCGTTCACTTTGCGGGAACGATTACGCACGCTACGGTATATTATATGTTAATTAATTATTATTTTTATGTGTTTTATGTATAAAATGGGTGATTTTCACTTTTATTGGGGTTGGGGCTATGGGGCATTTTTAAAAACTTATCGATATATTTTTTACTTTTATATTATTACATTAGGTTTTATACACTGATCACTGCTATGCCATAGCATCGCAAGGATCAGTGTAATCTGCGATCATTTGATAGAGCCTGCCTGTGGCCTGTGGAACATTAGACTGCAAGGAGGTAAGCAGTATACCTCCGGCAGTCAGGCCATGCGATCAGGACCCACGCAGACACGCTTTGGGAATCCCGATTGGTAAGTGACTGGAGATGCTCCTGTCGCTTACACTTAAACGCCGCAACCGTGAATGCGGTGGTGTTTAAGGGGTTAATGGTGGGTGATCGCGGAAGCCCATAGTTAACGGTAGGGGTGGCTGCTGATTGCAGCCGATCCCAACTGCACAGGAGCCGAGCTCGCTTCATAGCACGCCCCCCCCACCCTAAGGGGGGGGGGGGGGTAAGGGGTCGTTAAGGGGTTAAAGGCAATCTATCATTTGTAATTTATGTCCCACTCTAATTCACTGCTCATACTGTTGGATAGTCAGGGAGACACATGGTAACTTTTATCAGGGCCGGCATCAGCTCAGGGCTTACCCAGGCAAGTGCCAGGTCCCACAGCACCTCTAGGGGTCCATAGAGGGAGATGGGCCCAATGTTTTAATGTCCAGCCTGCTCACTGTAGTGCAGGGTGAGGGCCTGACCATCAGAAGACACAGTAGATGGAGCAGGACCTGCACAGAGAGAGAAAAGGGATAAGGACCTGATCACATGACCCGAAGGTCCTCAACCTTACAGTGTAGAGAACAGCCTGACAGAGAGGAAGAGGGAGAAGACTGAGCTATAACTGCTGTTTGTCAGTGTCAGTCAGTCAGTTTGTTTGTCAGTCTGTCAGTGTCAGTCATTCAGTCAGTGCATGTCAGAGTATGTGTCAGTCAGTCTGTCAGAGTCAGTCAGTGTGTCAATAATGTGTGTTTGTGTATGTTAGTGGTGTCTTAAGTGATTGTGCATAGTGTGTGGATGATGGGGGCATAATGGATGAATAAGCTAGCTGAGGCTCTGTCGCCCGAGGGCCCGCAAATCCCTGGAGCCGGCCCTGATTTTCATATATCTATCTATGCTTCCAGGAGAAAAGCTTTTATTTTCTGGTAGAAGAAGTCAAAGAGGCTTTCTTAAGCTCCTGAATAGCTGCAAACTTGATTGACACCTGGAAGCTGAGTCCAAAGCAGGGCCAGGTAGGGGAGGGGGAGTGAGGAGGTGTTACAGCTTTCTGCACTCCAGGAGCTCAGGAAAGCCTTTTTTGACTCTTTTTACATGTTTGTGGAATCACAGACAGATACAGTATATGAAAGGTACCAGGTTGTTCTCTGACCTAACAGACATCTACCAGTGTCAGCAGTTTACAATGTGAATTGCAGCTGACAGATTCCCTTTAAATCTAAATGACCCATGATGTTTATTTTAGGGGGCAAGGAGAGGGCTTGGGACCCACTCCATACCTAGTGACTCCTTACTTCTATCAGCAGCTGTGGCCGCCACTAATCGCGATCACGTTGTGGCAGCTATTTAAGCATTTAGAGGCTACTGTCAAAATTGATGGTGCAGTAGTTCAGAAAAGATCCTTGTGACGCGATCGCATGGAGTTGATCTGTTGTCAGGGTAGTTCAAGGACTTTTATATAGTGCTGATGTTATATAAAAATAATAAATCATCTATTCTTACCTCTCCATGTTCCCCTGATGTCCTCCTGTCTCTGGGTCCCCTGCTGACCACAGCCGAGACAAAATCTAAGGCTGAGTAAGCTGTCACTGCCAAGACGAATTTGTCTCGGAAGTGGTGGTGGGATCATTCAGCGGGGGACCCAGAGACATCACAGGAGGGCATCCTTTTCTGTTTCTATTGTAATAACACAGTAACCATAGTCTTTCATGGTGTGCATTGCACAGCAATGTGATTTTTACTTTCATTTGGGAAAAAAATTCAGCTGGGACGACAAAAACATATTGGAGATGTCAATATCGATTGTAGGTGATGCCGATGTAAACAGGCTAGGTGATTAATGATGCAATTTACTGCAATGTTTTAGGGGACAAGCTTACGAAAACAATAGAAACAGAAAACAAAAGAAACCTTGCATGACCTCCAACTAAATCAGCGAGGCTAATAAACATTGTGATGATACAGGATGTGGATTTCGGCATAATTTATAAGTTAAAGACTATAGTAAGACAGAGTTAGAAGAAAAGAAAAGATAAGTGGTTAGATTGAACTACATTGATTTGAACTGCCTTTTACACCGGCAGATTATAGTGCAATAAATCGTTAAATTGTTTGCTTACTTGTAAGTTCTATTACACCTATGTAAAGTATCTGTCAGGTATTGCACAAAGGGGATGAAGGAGATGGCAATATGTATTTTCCCCACTAGGGGTCACTGTCTACAGTATTATGTGTTATGTAATAAGCACAGCTGAAGGTGGAATGGGTCTTATGTCACATTTTCTAATTTACCATGTCACAGGTGCAGGTTCTTTCCCTCTCTTTGTCTATCTATCCTACTTCTTCACTCACCTTTTTCCACAGCCCACCAATTAACACACAGCTTATTTTGTCCTTATAAAAGGGAGGTTAATTGTCAGTAGAGGTGGAGATAGACTGAGATATCATCCTGGTTAAGCTACTGGACTCTGTCCTATTTTTGTCATACCTTTACACTTGGGTTATTGTTCTACCTCAAGTGCAGTGCCGTTTGTGTGGGGGTGGGTTCCAACACCACTCCTGGCCACCGTGACAAGTGCCCAAGTGACCCAACACCCACCTAGCTGCCACAACACTGCATAGCTACCCCGGCATATGGCACATGCCTCCTCCCTCCCCCATTCTTTGCTTTGACTGACATTGCCTCCTTGACACCTGAGCTCTGAGCATGACATACTGTGGAACTGACAGATTCACTGACAGAGCCCCCATATACAGTATACTGACAGGCAAACCTGTTGCGAGTAAGCCCCTACTACATGAGGCGAAGGAGAGGAGCAAACTAGCGCTGTCAGCGCTCGCTTGCTTCTCGTTCCCCGCTGGCTGCTGGTGCTATTACACGCATCAGCAGCAAGCAGGTGAGTACGGGGGGGGGGGGGGACAGGCAGCTGCACTGGGGGGCTGCCTGGATGCTACCGACGTTCCTTTTCCATGGAACGAAGGCAGCAGATAACTACTATATTAGTCATTTGTCTTTCAATATGTTGAAAAACAAACAACAGCAACGATACAATGACGGCTGATTGTTGCCTTCTATTACATAAGACTATAATCGGCTGCAACATCCGATATCGTCGGAATACGGCCTATAATCGTTTTGTGTGATAGGGCCTTAACAAAAGTATAAAATGTGTAGTCTGTAAAGATAAGAGGAGGCTGCTGTAAAGTGATCTGTACAGCAATACAGGGACAGGTCCTGTCAATTATTGTCTATGGGGATTGCTTTAAAGCATGTCACTAAATGCTGTTAAAAATAGCCCAGACAAGATGGCAGCCCCCATAACAATGGACAAAAAAATTTAATTTAAAAGATTTGAATAAGAAAACAGAAACAGACCATGTTTCAGTACGTGTCTTTAATCAGGAAAAAAAATTCTAGGTGATACATTCCCTTAAGTAACAAAATGATGCTGATAATTACTTATTACTAAGAACAACAACAATAACAATTGTTATCACTTTAATGGTTCAAATAATGTTAGAACAAGCTCCAATTCCAGGTCCTCTTTAAATGATGTCTGTATTATACGGCTAGAGGGGCACATGAAACTCTACAAGATTAAAAGGTGCATTTGTTTTGACTCAAAACTTGATTTTCTTTAAAAAAAAAAAAAATCCTTTCATCATTTTCTTGCTTCTCCTTTTATAAGTAAATCAAATCCAGTATAATCATGCAGCACCATTACAGGTTCCACCCGGTGCAGCATTGAGGACAGAGTAGTTTAATATGCTTTACAGTACATGAAGGTAAAATTACCTCCTCAATAACACAAAGGAGGAAGTACAAGGTTTTCTTGTTTTTGAATTTAACCGGTATAATCAGTTGGGATTTTGTTTGAACTGCATTGAATATTAATAATAGTGACAGATGCTGTTTTACTCAAGATTTGTTCAAAATGTCTTATGTTTTGATCGATGTGTATTCTGTGTTAAAGCTGTTTCATAACTTATTTCCATATGTTAAATGGGTACAAACATAATGGGCTTTTTTGCAAAGAATTGTCTCCAAGTCAATTAATGAAACAAACAATAGCTAATAACTAACAAATGTGTTGTTCTTCTGTGAGCTCAGAAATACTCTCCTTACCCTAGGCGAAAAAAAACTCTAATGTCTTGGTTAAAAGGTTTAATCTTTTCTACAGTCTACCGCTCACTGCCTGTTGCTAGGGGAATTCTGTCACTAGTAACAGAGATCAACACAGAACAAAGGATGTGGGGATAGGGCTTAGTTTGTGTTGTGTTCAGGAGAGAGAACTAGAGCATCCTGGGCCGTGTCCATGCTGAAGCTTGCATTATCCTCCAGAGGATCTGCACTGTCTCTGAAAGCTAAATCAAGTCTTCCCACTTATATAAGCAGAAGCAGTTCAGTGGTTAGTGTAACCCCTTCCTTGCTATGCTGCTGCTCTATGTACATAATGCTTCCTTTTGGAGTTAATTTTCCCATTTTCTGTCTATTTAGTCTGCAGGCTTGTCTTTGGTAGAAGTTTAGTGCATAGTATAATCCGTTCTTTGCTGAACTGCTCCTGTTTCATTCATTTCTACTCACAGAACACCTTACTAACCCTCTCCATCAGTAGTCCCTTCTCCCCTCACATACTATCTATAGTAGTAGACCAAATTATCCCCAGTACAATACCAGCGCAGTCAGTGCATTTTCACCAGAACTGTATGTTGTGCTGTGATTGACCAGGCAAGAAAAAGGAAGTCCATGTGTAATGGCCCAGAAAGGTATTTATTGTCAGGCGTCTGGAGATGTATTGTTGTTATTGGCAACCTTAGACAGTCTGTATTAGGGCCTATGTATTTGCTGCTCTTCCTTAGCTCTCTTGTAGTGGTATTGTTTTCTGCTATGTATTTATTTAATATGTTGTTATGTATTAATCGCTAATAATACAAGTGTTGAGCTTGATCAGTGCTCCTCCCCTGCAACCTATCACACTCTAGTGATTGGCCAGGGGAAAGCCAGCTCCGCCCACCTTTTACCCAGAAGGGCTGTGCGGTCTTGTCAGTGACAGTTGGTAGTCTGGCATTGCCAGAGTCACATCTAACCTCCCTACGTCACCTCAGTAATCCTGTCAGACTCCATCTTCAACCCCCTAACCTGTTTCCAGTTAGCTATAAGGACTAATACGTGTCTTCAAAGTCTCAGCAGGACATCCTCTGTATTTATTAGTGCCTGCTGTCGGATTGGTGAAGTGATAGAGGGTCTCCCATTCACCGTCCACATCTTCCTGGCTTCCAAGTCAGTGTGTCCATGTGTCTTCCTCCTACATGATAGTGAGCGTTGACAGCGTCAAGTCTCTTCAGTAACTTCAAGTACCTATTCACACGTACCTTATGAAGGCGGAAAGCTATAAAGTCTCTGGAACAGGTCTGTCTCTTTGAAATCCTATTTATCCACCAAGTCTAAGCTATAGTAACCAAAGTAACCCTCCCCCTGAAGCAAAGGACTCTGATCAAGCCAACAGTTTGCCATCATCAGATGCCCCTGTATTGGATTGTATATAGTTATCCTTCAAGTAAAGTCTTAATATACTTTCACCGCTATTGTGTGAAGACTTTTATTAAAAATTATATGTCCCTGCGTGTATGCTGAAGAAGACAAGGGCCCCAGCACCCTTGGACCCCACCGTGACAGGAAGGTTTCAGAAGGTGAGCCCTAAGGTTGCACTACACCCCCCAGCAACACAATACCCTCAGCATATTACAATAATACCACCAAAGGGACATTATAATTTTTCTTGGCATCACGTATAGGACATGATACATGTATGTGTACTAATGGCAAACCACCTACTTCTAGTCTTGCTCTAACTAATCTCCTTTCAGGCAGCCACAAAGGCTCTTTAATGTAGCTACCTTGATGGAGTTTGCTGCAAACAGGATAATAAAATCCCATACCACTTGCTTCTCCCAGCTCCTTTTGATAAGTGTTTTTTTAATGCAAAAGCACGCAGTTTGACCTTAGGGAGATCAAGTAAAACACTGCAGAGACACCATCGCATGTCTCAACATCAGTTTATTCTAGGACATTGCCCCCTGAGAAATCAAATATGCAAAAAACACTGCAGAGACACCATCAAGTGTCCTGACGTCAGTGAGCTAGCCAGACCTTCCTCCAGGAAGGAAGAACCGAGCCAAGCAATGTCTCCAGTCAAGTAAACCACCCAAGCAAGGTATCCATCCAAAGGCAGCTGTTTCGGGGTGTTTGCCTCTCATCAGTGTGGAGTAGGATTCTGGCTAGTGGGAGAAATGCCTAGTAAGTGCATGCAAAAAGGAGGCTAGTTGACCTCAGGGTGATCAACTAAACCCTTGCAGAGACACCATCACATGTCTTGACGTCAGTGTATTCTAGGACATTGCCCCCTGGGAAATCAAATATGCAAAAAACACTGACGTCGAGACATGTGATGGTGTCTCGACGTCCTTTTGCATGCACTTACTAGG
This sequence comes from Dendropsophus ebraccatus, assembly GCF_027789765.1. Classification (NCBI taxonomy): domain Eukaryota; kingdom Metazoa; phylum Chordata; class Amphibia; order Anura; family Hylidae; genus Dendropsophus; species Dendropsophus ebraccatus. The sequence goes on along the minus strand of NC_091458.1, from coordinate 38,915,676 downwards.
CATTGCTCCTACTAGGCAGAATCCTAGCTCACTGACGTCAAGACAAGTGATGGTGTCTCTGCAGTGTTTTTTGCATAAGTTTTTTTATTTATGACAGGCATACTTTTAACAGAAAGTGCGCCGATAATTTATGATTTTTTTCATAGATACATAAATTGATTTAGAAATAAATTATGTGTTTGGAAAGTCCCTTTAAATAATGTCTATAGTGCAGTTAAAACTTCTAGAATTATATTCATTAACACAATTCATCTGCAGGGAAGGAAATAACTTTATTATCCTTTGGGAGTATTTGTAATTCTCCCATCGCTTAATTTGATTTGCAACCACATGTAGATTGATTGTATTCACAGTAATAGGACACTGCTAGATCACTTCTAAATCTAAATAAATCATTTACACATAGGCCAAGCCTCTATAGATTTAATGGAGCCTGTACAGAACTGATAACAATGCAAAGTTGAGTGTGCACAGAATATTACTGCTGCCAAAGGACTAGACACAGCTGTCTATGAAGAAATCTTTACACAGTACTGAGGTAATGAGCTAAGATGGTAAATGAATATAAAAGAGATGTCAATAGCAAGCATCAACATTTTTCTGACATTGAAAAAGGAGAGCTGGATAGTGTTGAGCGAGCATGCAAAACAGTGCAAACAGTGGTTAAACAAGTGGTTAAACAAGTATCAAGTCCAAATAGTCAGAGGTATTCTGCAACTAGAATGCAGTATATTAAGGCACCTGCTCTGGTTAAGCATCTTTTAAAAAAAGAAGACCTTACACTGCGAGTGCCTCGATTTGTTTGATGTCCAGGAACACTGGCAGTATGACCAACTCTCTTAACAGTACAAATAGTAACCCTCGCAACCCAGTGATATTGACTCCACCGGCCGCTGCACAGAACAGAGAGGGATCCTGGTCAAGTGAGTATAATTAAAACTTCACTTATTACTACCTTTTATTTTAAGAGCCTATTCAAAATTGGTGCAGTTAGGTATGAATTGTGTCTAAGAGAGAAGAGCGAACTTCAAGCATGATCGAGTTTTTCAGGACTCCCTAGGTCTGCATACACAGTAGCTACTGGTAAAAAGAAGACGAGTTTAAATTCAGAATAACCTGAATGTACTTGAAGTTCGCTTATCTCTAGTGTCTAAGATAGAGAGGATCAGCTAAAAAGTAGTAAGGCCTTGGTGCTAGAGGAGGCAAATAGGAAGACCAGTGTTAGGGTATGTTTACACAAAATTTGTCAAATTGATGGCCATCCAAAAATATGGGCAGAAAAATAAAAATATGTGAACATACCTGTCAGGAACCCCGCCCACTGTCCCTACCTGCTTGCCGCAATCCGCCCTAAGATGGCGGCGGGCAACTTGGCGGCGGTCCCTGTACTGGCTTGGTGAGACACAAAGACAAAACAAGACAGACAAAACACAATAAAGAATGGTCGACAGTCCGGGTCACAACAATCGGGCAGCGCAGTACAAAACACAATCCAACAAGCTAGGTCAATAAACAGGCAATAAGGTCAGGGGCAGGCAGCAAGCAGGGATAGTCAGAATACAAGGCAAAAATAGTCAGAATAAACACAGAGCTAAACAGAAGCAGAAGCAGGCTGAGACAAGCTCAATATCCGGCAGTAAGAGGCAGGCTGGCACACACTATATAGGAGACCAGAGGTCCAGTGCAGGAGCTGATTGGACCAGACCCCTAATCTCCTCAGAATACCTGGGGCAAGAGCCTCTCTGTAGATTTAGCATAGAGGCCTAAAAGCTATAAAAAACAAAACTTTATACATGCCATAGAAACATCAAAAATGTTCTGTTCAGAGTGTTCAGACCCTGACAGATGGCTAAAATGAGCCAGGAGAAGAGCATGTTTATCTGTATTACGTGAGAGAGATGGACTTATAATGCAAATTTATGGTCTTGCTCCCATAGATAGAGTGTGGGGGAGATGCATGTGGCCCTATCATTTTAGTAATTGGTTGGGTCTAAACACTCAGACCTAAACAATAAAAGCTTTTAACATCTCCCTAGGACATGTCAAAAGTTTTTTTTTTTGACAGGTACACTTTAAGACTTTTAGGACAAGCAATACGTTTATTCTATCCTTTTTCTGGCACAGAATTCTGATGTATTTCACTTTTTGACTGTAACTCATTAAACATGAGGACAATTTCTTCAAATTACCTCCTAGGATTATAATTGCTACTTCATTGTTCTCTATGCTTTTAAAAAGTAGAAGTTTAATTAACCGGCTTTCAAGCTGAAGTAGCGCTACACCTTAAAGTGGATATCCAGTGATTAGATGAAAATATCAATTATTACTCTTAAATGCTTCTCCATTGTAGGCTTAACTTAAAAATGACCCTATTGTTTGCTTTTAGCCTTACATTTTTCAACATTCAGTGATCCTTGTATAGATCCTCTTAGAATTCTACTTTTTATAGTCCAAATATAAACCATTGACGATTTATGTTTGGATATAGTCTTCAGTAAAATGTATGTTCGATTGCAGAGCGAAAGAAGTGGTGTTGTGGTGGAGACTCCGCTTTAAGCACAGGACAAATGGGTTGAGCAGATGGAGTAAGAGCTGGTAGGGCTTGTGGGATATGAAGCAAGTGAGATGCCACCACAAAAGAGAAGTTTTGACAGAAGTTCTAGATACCACAAGAGGGCAATGATATGTGGTGGATGCGGTAAAGGCAATACTGGTGCCAGTATTCTCTGCTCCTCTAATCTTTTTGTGATGAGAGAGTCCAAGTGCCTGAGACTTTATAGAGCTCTTTTGGCCAGTTTCATGAGAGACAAGCAATAACTAGCTGTAGTGTTCAAGTGTTTTTCCCCGCTGGGGATGTGAGACAGGACTGCATATTGTTCGTATAAGACCGTTCTTCTGAGGTAAACAAAACTTCCTGTTGCTGCATCCTGGAACTAAAACATACTAACTGGTGTTCTGAAAGGGTGTAGTGCCCCACTTCCAACCCGTACCCCAGACAACTCTTCCCATAGCAAAATGACCAGGACAGATTATCAGTCTCTGGACCTAAACAACAAAGGTTCCTATTAAGGTTTTGATAGTACACTATGAGCAATTGATACAGAAAGTATATAAAAAAAATTGACTCAATAAAGGTGAGCAAATCTCAAGCAAGCTCAGTCCCGTCCGAACTCGAGCATCTGGTATTCAATTACTGGTGGCTGAAGAAGTTGGACATAGCCCTAAAGGCTCCTTGGAAAAATATCGAAATTACCTATGCCCTATGTCTGCATCAATGTTGTCAAGGACTCCTTAGGGCTGCATCCAACTTCTCCAGCCACTGGAAGTCAAATGCTAGATGCCAACATCAGGTTTGGCCAAACCCGAGCATGCTCAAGTTGCGCTTATCTCTAATGTTCACTAAATGATGAATATAATTTTTTTTTTTTTGCTAAAACCAAAAGAAGCTTTTTTTTCTTTTTCACTTCAGCAACTGATCTTCTCTCTGTTAACCTATCTAACCATTCAATACACCTTTTAGATGAGTTTAAGATTATGCCTGCATTAGAAGTATGCAAGCAAATATCAAAGATCAAATAGCAGAAATGAAGTCAATTAGAAGTGATACAAGTCAATTGGACATACGCCTATTCCTGTTCCCTTGGGTGCACAGTTTGTCCTTATGTCGGGCCCAATCTATTTAAAATTCTGTATGAATATAAAGAAGGATGACCTACTGACTGCATCGACAGCTAAGCAAGCATCAGAAATGCTATGTCCAGTCGTCGGAAATTATTTGCTTGTAGGAAAATCAAAACTTAATTCCTTTAAAATGGTATAAGTAAAAAAAAAAAAGAAATAAAAAAAATGGCCAGAAATAGTCACTATGGGGTTAACTAGAAGCCTTCCGAATAGAGCATGTGCAAAATATAGCTAATGTATGGCATAAATTTGTCAAAAAAACTAATAATCTAATTTTCTCAGACTAACATTATCAAATGTGACACAAAGACATTCAATAAAAAATTGTGTATCCTCCTGCTGGGAAAAACTAGATTAGGTTTAGCTGACCTGGGACATTCTAAGCCCAATGAACAACATAATAGGTAGAAGATAAATGGCTTAGGTCACAGGAGTACTCAAGATGGGGCAGATTGGACACTGGGTGTGTTTAACACTCTTCTCCTTCTTCTTATAGTGGCCTAGTGACAAAGTGCCAACATTTACCAGGTCTCCGAAAAAAAGCTAATTTATCAAAACACTAATTTCCACTCACTTTAGTACATTAATATAATAAACTTATATAATTTAGAACTCATTAAAGTGCTTATGTCCTGGAGAGAGTAAGAAACAATATCTTAAAAAGAGAACAGAAGAGATGAAGATTATTTAGGCAATACACTCAGAAATCCTTGAATTCAACAGCTAAGCTGAGTAGTGTTATCTAATCATAGGTGTCATGTCGTCCTTACCTTCATATTATTAAGACCTGCTTTAGCTTACCAGAGGGGGTATTGGGAATAGATACAGAATGTTCACCAGTCACCGCATGTTACTTCTACTAAATAAAAATGAATGCAGGTTGGAGCCAAAGTCCATTAAAGACATACTTATAATATTGCCATGCTGCCTCCAGTATTAATCGGGAGCATAAGCTTGAAGCTATGTAAAATAAAAGCAAAATACGGATGTAAAATTAGGGGGAGAATTGTTGTTTTTCTTAATAATAAGCAAAATTAAATGTCCGTGTGCACGAATGACTTTTATTTTCCCATGGACTTAAAGGAGAAGTCCAGCGAAAATTTTTATAAAAGTATTGTATTGCCCCCCTTCCCCCAAAGTTATACAAATCAGCAATAGACACTTATTACGGGAAATGCTTATAAAGTGCTTTTTTCCTTGCACTTACTACTGCATCAAGGCTTCACTTCCTGGATAACATGGTGATGTCACTTCCTGGATAAAATGGTTATGTCACTTCATGGATAACATGGTGATGTCACTTCCTGGATAACATGGTGATGTCACGCTCCGACTCCCAGAGCTGTGCGGGCTGTGGCTGCTCCAGTGCCCTGTGTCCCTCAGTATCCCCCTGCCATCATCCTCTCCAGCAGCCACAGCCCGCACAGTTCTGGAAGTCTGGTCGTGACATCACCATGTTATCCAGGAAGTGACATCACCATGTTATCCAGGAAGTGAAGCCTTGATGCAGTACTAAGTGCTTTATAAGCATTTCCCATAATAAGTGTATATTGGTGATTTGTATAACTTTTGGGGGGCAATACAATACCTTAATAAAAATTTTCACTGGACTTCTTCTTTAAATTAAAAATAGTGTATGTCTGTATTTTAAATGTATTTAACAGCCGTATTTAAAGGGAAATTGCTGCCACGTGGGACTGTGCCGAGCACAGGTCGGAGAGCTGGGCCCAGCAGCTGTAAGGTACTGGGCCCAAGTCACACTCTTTCAGGGAGGCGATTGGTGCCCTTTAATTTACTGTGTGTGAGCCTAGCCCAGAGCTTACATAGTAACACAGATCACAAGGCTAAAAAAATATGTAAACCCATCATGCTCAGCCTATTGTCTTGCAGGGTTGTCATAGGAAGGTAAAAACCCATGGCATTAGGAAAAACGTTTGATATTTCACAGGTGAACAATATGGGGGAGGTCCACGCTTAGCGCATTCTCTCCTGACTCTGTGTTAGGTAATGTACTGTAAGTCTATGGATTCATTCCGCTTACACAGACAGAGTAGGAAGAGGAACACATGGCAGCACGGTTGTCTCCCTGCTGGTTCTCCTGATCAGACTTGGTCTGAACACTCAGATCCTGACCGAAAACTTTTCAAATGTCTCTTTGAAATAGAAAAACAAACAAAAAAATGGGCAGCACAACCAATACCACTAATAACACTATGCAGGTGCATGCTGCTTTGCAAAGATACAGACAAATAAAAAGAGTGCAAAAGTAACCTGCAATTGCTAAGACATACTTGTAATATAGATATTTAGAATTTTTTGCAAAAAAAAAAAAAATTTTTAGCAAACCATTTAATCAAATAGTATTTACTTCCCACGTTAAGGTGAACCTCAGAAAGATGGACCTACACTGACACTGGCCTCTCTTGGGATAATACTCAACCCATCCCCTGTGAGTGTTTTAAATAGAGATTAGATGGATCCTGCATGCAAAGTATGTAGGCTATATGTATATAGTATGTCTTAGGGCCCTATTACACGGGAAGTTTATCGTGTGAAAAATCGTTAAATCGTTCTGTGTAATTGCAGGCAATGATCGCTTGTATGTCGTTGATCGTTTATTTAGATCTGAACCTAAAATTATCGTTAATCATTCGCTAAAATTCCACGTTCGTTCGCTCAAGTTCCGCGTTTTTTCACTAATCGTTCAGTGTAAAAGCACATTGCCCATTGTTTTTCTGGGATCAGAAGGAATAAACGATCATAGTAACGATCGTAACTAACGATTACCGTTCTGTGTAATATGGTGAACGATTTCAGGTTAACGATAAACAATCTCGTTTGCGATCGTTTATCGTTAGTCATTAATCGTTAAAAATCGCTCAGTGTAATAGAACCCTTAGGGATAGCAGTACTAACGACAGGTACCCTTTAAAGGGGTTATTCAGTGCTACTAAAACATGGCCACTTTCCCCCTACTGTTGTCTCCAGATTGGGTGTGGTTTTGAAACTTAGTTCCATTGAAGTAAATGGAGCTTAGTTGCAAACTGCACCTGAAATGGAGACAACAGTAGGGGGAAAAGTGGCCATGTTTTTGTAGCGCTGGATAACCCCTTTAACCCCTAGACGACCCTGGACGTAGGGTTACGTCATGGAAGTCTGTCCCCAGACGACCCTGGACGTAACCCTACGTCCTGGGTGTTTCTCCGGCTATGAAGCGCGCTCCGGAGCGGAGCGCGCTTCATAGGAGGTGGGGGCCGGCTGCAGTGAGCACCGGGACCTCACCGGTAATGACACGCTGCAGCGATCGTGCTGCCGTGTGCCATTAACCCCTTAAACGCCGCGGCGTTTAAGTGCAAGTGACAGGGGGAGTTGAAACGGACCGCCGGAGGTCTCTCACCTTCCTCCGTGCGGTCCGATCGGTGATCTGCTACACTGAGCCTGCACAGGCAGGCTCAATGAGCAGATCGCCGATAACACTGATCAATGCTATGCCTATGGCATAGCAATGATCAGTGTAGAAATCAAAGTAGTGTATGTAGAAGTCCCCCAAAGGGACTTCAAATGTGTAAAAAAAAAAACAGTTCAAAACACTATTACACTACCCCAAAACCCCTCCCCCAATAAAAGTTGAAATCACCCCCCTTTCCCATAATATAAATAAAACATATAAAAATAAATAAATAGATAAACATATAATATACCGTAGCCTGCATAATTGTCCGATCTATTAAAATATAACAAGCGTCATTGCAAACGGCTAACAGCGTACACGAAAAGAGGGGAAAAAGTGAGCAGATTACCGATTTTATGTTACATTATATATTAAAAAAATTCAATAAAAAGTGATCAAAATGTCCGATCTTCACAAATATGGTATCAATAAAAACTAGAGATCATGGCGGAAAAAATGACACCCCATACCGCCCCCTGGGGGTGAAAAAATAAAACCGTTATAAGTGTCACAATAGGCCCATTTTATTAATATTTAATTGCCAAAAAAAAGGATTTCATAAAAAAAATACATATATAACATTAGAGAATCTGTGTAACCTACATATGGTTGTGTTCGGACTGACCTATAGAATAATGGTATCATGTCGCTTTTACCGTATAGTGCATTACGTAGACACAGGAACCCCCCAAACGTTACCATATTGCATTCTTTTTTACGATTTCACCTATTTATATCTTCATAAATAATATATTTGGAATTCCATCATACATGTTATGGTAAAATGAAAGACGCCATTACAAAGTACAACTATTCCTGTAAAAAAACAAGCACTTACATGGCTTGTAGATAGAAAACTGAGAGTGCTAGAGCTCTTAGAAGGGGAGTAGGGAAAAACGAAAACACTAAGATCAAAATTTGCGCCGTCCACTGGGTCATTTTGGGCCTGGTCCTCAAAGGGTTAAGGAATATAAAAAAAAAGTTTGGTGGGAGCTCATGAACTAACAGCCCCTCTCTTATTACTAGGACAAATAGATATTTAGCAAGGGCTAAGGCCATTGTTTTTTTTAGCTTGGAGGTTTCTTAGTCACGAAGTGTTGACATAGTTCCGTTTATTTTAATGGAAGTACAATGCACACTTCAGGCTGATGTAATTATACATGTATTCCACTCATTAGCATTTTTGAACATGGGCTGAATTTTTAAACTTTATTTGAAAGGAAGATGAAGAAGTAGTTTGCTTAATTTGCAACATATTATTGTGGCTCCAAGCGGCCATCTAAAACAAATGTTTAAAATACTTGAATACATATTAGAAGAAGTAAGCAAGTTGATGTGGCAAGGACATGTCTGCTGCTACTGCCATCCTGTCTTTTTTTCTAACCCACAAGCTATATTCTGCATGCATCTGATGGCCTCATGGCTGATGTACTCTATGGTTGCTTGAACACCATTGGATGTAGTAATAAAGAAAAGAAAAGTTTTAAAAAGGAAATATTTGAAAGTTTTAAAAAGTTTTTTTTTTGCAAACTTAGAGAAAATTTGATTGTGCTTTAGAAAGTTAATTCATTCCTTCTTCCTTTAACTGTTCATTTTTTATTACTACATACTATTGTACCTTACTTTTAAAGCAATGGGCAGTGTCAGCATTACCCAGAAGGGTAATAACAAATCACCTCCAAGGTTTTTGCATAGAATAAAAAGCTGTATGAGTGCACATAGACTACACGCATCCAATTCTCTCTAATTGAATTTGCTTCATAGTAAGTGATGCATTCCCCCATTTTCCATTAAAGCGTGAATTGATTGCTGAAAGGTAAAGGTGCATGAAATAAGAGACATATGGCTGCCTTCAGTGGTTCAGGTCACTTAGACTTAAAGGGGGTGTACCATCTGAAAATGACCGATTTCTAAAATCAAGTTTTTGTTTTAGTAATTTTTTTATGATTTTTTTTGTGTTTTTATTTTACTATCTATAGTATGAAATATAGATGAAAATTGTTGGCCTTTTCATTCTTTCCACTAAGCGAAATAAAATCATCGTGGACAGGGGTATTACCTTAGGCTATTTTCACACTATGTAAAAACAAAGACTGTATTTCATAACAACGGACGTTGTGCAAATAACAATCATTATTTAAGGAATAACCGCTGTTGTTATGAAATACGGCCTTTGTATTTTTGCATAGTGTGAACATAGCCTTAAAAAGTATATAATAGGTGTTTCTAGGTGTTTATTTCTGATACATTTTATGTTTTCATTTCTGCTGCCTAGTCACAATTTTAGGTAATGGACAAAGCAGGAGGTTACCAGTATATATATATATGTACCAGATACCCACACTGAGATGAAAGGCCCTAGAAGGTGGGAGGGTACTACTCAGTCTCCAATCCCCAGTACAGTATATATTTGGGAATTAGGAGTTAATTGAAGGAGAGCAGAGTCAAGTGGTAACACAGTCTGGAGGCAAAACCCCACAAGGACTACAGTTTAGGCCCTTAGTACATATCAGAAAAATAAGAAATGTTATCTAAAATTCTGGACCCATAGGGTTCTATTAGGCATAGGATTCTATCAGATGTTTCCTGAAGGATGTCCATTCTGTAAAATAGGTCAGGAAATTATAAATCCTGTCCTATTTTAGACCCAAGTTCTGTCAGGGAAACTGTCCGGAATTCCGGATGAGCTGCTAGTCAGCCAGGGCCAGCATCAGCACCTGTGAAAATACAGCCAGGCGTTGCATCTGGCCCTTTAATTGTATGCAGTTCTAATCAGGAGCACATACAGTTAAATGTGGTGCTGTGTTTGACAGGGTGAAGAGCCATTGGCTGATGTCTAGTAGTCTGTGCTCTGTATGAATAGAGGTATATACTCTAGTCCTAACAAAGGGTTTTCGAGTCTTGCCTGTCTAAAATGTCTGACAATCCTGACAAAGCAGCTGCAGTACAGGTAGCTGGCCAATTTTCTTTATATATGGACGGAATATACTGTGCTGTGTCTTCTAGTTGCCCTAACAAGGGCTTTTGTGGTCTTTCCTGCCTAAAATCAGCTAAAACGTCCCTTTCTCTGCAGCAGCCTCTCTCCCTATCTAGGTCCAACATGGCACCTGAGGACGAGCAGGAAGTCCCAAGTTTTTATACTCTGGAGGTCACATGAGTAAGCCAGCCAATGAATGTAGAAGCTGTCCTCGCCATGCCAGTGTGCTCCTAGGGCCTGTCACACCTCGCCGCATAGTTATTGGTCCAATAAAGGTGCCAGGGAAGGTGGGAGGAGCATCAAATTTTTACTGCGTATTTAATCGGATGCTGTATCGAAAACGAGTATTTTTAATATTGTATTATTTGAATGTACTTGATTGAGTACTACTCGCTCATCTTTAATAACTATAGGGGAGATTTATCACACTGGTGTAAAGTAGAATTGTCTTAGTTGCCCCTAGCAACCAATCAGATCCCACCTTTCATTTTTCAAAGAATCTTTGAGGAATGTAAGGTGGAATCTGATTGGTTGCTAGGGGCAACTGAGCCAGTTCTACTTTAAAGCATGTTTGATAAATCTTTTTGATAAAATCTTTTTGATAAATGTTTTGATTTATCTTATTATTCAGATATAGCATGGGCTACATTTGGTCCCTTCTAATAAAGGAGAGAAGAGGAATAACAGAGGGAAGGTAATACAGTGGAGTGTTGTCATCAAATGAACAGCATTAACTAAAATTTCCACCTAGGCTTACACGTATATGCTATTTGGCTGGTGAGTTAAGTAAAGCCCACCCCATCCCGATACGGCCTTGGAGGACTGTTCGGAAATAACAGATAACAAGCCCAACATAATAACCTCTTTCCTGTTGGAGGAATGAGGCAGTTTCATAAACCTAAAGTATATTATAGTTGAAAATCAATTTCACAGAAGGAAATCTATTAGAAGCACTATGATATCCATGTATGTTATCTCAGTTGCCGGTATCACAGTTACTGTAATAAATATGCAATTGGTCCTTTGAAACTATGAGATACTGTACTGCACGTCTATTATTGAAATGCTCCACTACTAAAAGACGCAATTTTAGATAATCAAGTAAGGGAATTGAAATCTATGCCAGAAAAACATTAGGCTAAAAACCTGAAAACATGAACATTGATATACAATAGTAATCACTTTTAGGCTATGTTCCCATACAGTATTTTTGCTCAGTATTTTGCAACCAAAATCAGGAGTGGATTGAACACAGAAAAAAAGCTATTTTCACACACTGTTGATGGTAGTCATTAATTGGCAAATAATAGCCGTTTTTTCAACACATTGGCCATTGTTTTAAAATAACAGAAATTATTTCCCATTAAATGGTGGCCATCTACTAAGTTTCAACAGTGTGTGTGTGAACATAGTCTTTCTGTGTGTTTAATCCACTCCTGGTTTTGGTTGCAAAATACTGAGGAAAAAATACTGCATAGGAACATAGCCTAAAGCTACGTTTACACACAGTAAAATAAAAACAAAATGCGGACGTATTTTCAATGTAATGTTCTATTACCTGTATATGTATATGTTCTACTAAAGTCTTAGGGAATCAGTGCACACACAGTCAAGAAAAAGGGCATAAAAATATTGTTATGAACTGCTAAAAAAAAACCCTGTTCATACATTGTTTTATTTTCACAAAGAATTATGACCGCATTATGGTATTTTAAAGTGTGTGAACAAAGTCTTAAAGGGGTTATCCAGTTAGGTAATATACATGCTAAATCACCCCCCTCCCGAAGACTAACAATTCATTCCATACATGTCATTACCTTTTTAGTCTCCTTCTCCCAGTTCTGAGCTGCTTCCTTCTACTGAAGACATTAAAACTGTATGTGAGCTTTTCTCTCCATCTCCCCCTCCTTTTCCCTCCCTTTAGAGAAGGCTGATATAAAGTTCATGGTAGGTTTTATCTGCAACATTGTAGCTTCTTTGTAATGCTATGAGGGTTAAACTGAGGCCAAATTGCACTCATTGTGATGAATCCTCCCGACATTACAAAGTTGCTACACAGTTGCAGATAGGGACTTGTTTACATCTGCCATATTGAAAGGGAAGGGAGGGGGGGGGGGGAGCAGAAAGCAGCATGCTCAAAACTGAGGAAAGGAGACAGAAAAGGTAATAACATGTATGGAATGAATTGATAGTCTTAAGTAGGGGAGAATGATTCAACATATATTTAACCTAAGAGGATAACCTCTTTAATCTACATGGCAATTTGTCAGCTGTTATTCAATTCCCCTGCAGCACCACGATAAGATAGCTCCATGAACTCCTATTAATGTATATTTTCTAAACCAGATGATCCCCTTGGAAGGAGAGTCATGCTCCGCCCCCTCAGGCACTTCAATTCTGTGTTTATCTTTCATGAACTTTTCCTTTAAATATGTCTCTTCAAATAACAGTTCTCATGTTGCTTCCTCATAATAAGATCTTACACTTTTCCGGTCCCGGCTGGGTAAGCACTGAGGCGCAGACAGGCTCAGTGAGGGGTGGCAAGTTTGGGAAGGTGCACTCACCCCGTCGGGGCTGGGTGGTGGGTGGCTCAGAGGACGGGCAGTTAGTTTGGGTGAGCGTCAGATAAGGAGCACTCACCCTGCTGCAGCAGGGGGATGGGACAGAGGAAAGTGGGACATAACCAGCTCAGGGAGGAAAGGAGAATAGACGTCTATTCTAATTATATACTTTCACATGCGCCCCCTGCTGGACCCTACACTTGAGAAGTGATGTCACTTTTTTTTTGAGGCAGTGAGCCTGCCTGATCTAATAAATTGAGGGAAATAGCAGTATATGTGCATTTCCCATAATTAGTGTATATTAGGGATTTGTCTAACTTTCTTTATGTAATAACATTTAAAAATACATTTTGCCCAGAGTACCCCTTTAACCCCTGAAGGACAGAGCCAATTTAGATTTTTGCGTTTTCATTTTTTCCTCCTTGTGCTTAAAAGGCCATAGCACTTGCATTTTTCCACCTAGAAACCCGCATGAGCCCTTATTTTTTGCGTCACTAATTGTACTTTGCAATGACAGGCTGAATTTTTGCATAAAGTACACTGCGAAACCAGAAAAAAATTCAAAGTGTGGTGAAATAAAAAAAAAAAACACATTTTGTTTATTTGGGGGAATTGTGTTTTTATGCCATTCGTCCTGGGGTAAAACTGACTTGTTATGCATGTTCCTCAAGTCGTTACGATTAAAACGATATGTAACATGTATAACTTATATTGTATCTGATGGCCTGTAAAAAATTCAAACCATTGTCAACAAATATACGTCACTTAAAATCGTTCCATTCCCATGCTTATAGCGCTTTTATCCTTTGGTCTATGGGGCTGTGTGAGGTGTCATGTTTTGTGCCATGATGTGTTCTTTCTATCGGTACCTTGATTGCGCATATACGACTTTTTGATCGCTTTTTATTACAATTTTTCTGAATTTGATGCAACCAAAAATGCGCAATTTTGCACTTTGGGATTTTTTTGCGCTGACGCCGTTTACCGTGTGAGATCAGGAATGTGATTAATTAATAGTTCAGGCGATTACGCACGTGGCGATAGCAAACATGTTTATTTATTTATTTATTTGTTTACTTTTATTAATAACCTGGGAAAAGGGGGGTGATTCAGACTTTTATTAGGGGAGGGGGCTTTTTACTATTAACAACACTTTTTTTTTTACTTTTACACTTATACTAGAAGCCCCCCTGGGGGACTTCTAGTATATACACTGTGATCTCTCATTGAGATCTCTGCAGCATAGATATGCTGCAGAGATCCATGAGATAGGCACTCGTTTACTTCCGGCTGCTGCAGCCGGAAGTAAACGAGTGCCGAGCCAGGGACGGCGCCATCTTGGAGCGGTCCCCGGCCGGCTTCAGAAACGGAGATCGCTCCTCCGGGATAACATCCCGGAGGAGCGATCTCCCCACTAGACACCAGGGATGACGCTGCGTCCGGTAATCAAGCGGCACCCGGGACCGCCGCGGTTCAGAGCGCGGCCCCGCTCTGAACGTCCCTAACGGCATCAGGGCGTAAATATACGCCGTATGTCATTAAGGGGTTAAAGGGATTATCCAGCGCTACAAAAACATGGCCACTTTCCCCCTACTGTTGTCTCCAGATTGGGTGGGGTTTTGAAACTCAGTTCCATTGAAGTAAATGGAGCTTAATTGCAAACCGCACCTGAACTGGAGACAACAGTAGGGGAAGAAATGGCCATGTTTTTGTAGCGCTGGATAACCCCTTTAATATGTGTCTGATTATATGAGGGTGTGCTGACTGCAAATCCACGATTAGAAGTTTTTAAAACCTATGAAAGCTCAAGTATTTGCTCAAGGCAAAATACAGCGGTGTAGCTCGCCTACAGTCATAGATTGACAATGGTGGAAAATATCTATTCTTAACTCAAATGGTACAGGGAAACATTAGGTCTCAATTAAGCACATAAAGGGACCGAGTTACTGTCACTGTACTCCTTGAGGAATTCAGTGTGAGTTTTATACTCTTGTAACTTGTTTTAAAACAAAAAATATATATATTTGAAAATGAAGGGACAGAGTTACTAGTGAGTGGTGTTCTTCATGCCATGTATAGTTACAGGGGGCAACCCTGCGAGGAACGCACAAAATGCTAACATGTACTAGAAAAGCCAAAATTGTGGTTGAATTTCTAAGACTAGGGGAATAGTATGTAAACCCTATGAAGACCATCAAATTTACATATGGAGTCTAACTGTGCAAAGCTCAATGGGAAAAGAGTATGCAAAGTTAAAGGACTTGCTCTACAGTGCCACCTACTGGAGGTGGCTTTCCTTGCAATCAATTTTCATTCCTTGAATTTCTGAAATGCAACAATGGTTAGATTCCTAGGACAACCCTTTTAAACGACCTATCAATTAAACAGATTATGAAAGTATCATAAATGTGTATCAGGTAAGGGCTGTAGTTGAAATAGGTGTGGAGGTATCGATCACATCTGGGCCAAAGGGTCCATTTACACAGAAAGATTATCTGACAGATTATCTGCCAAAGATTTGAAGCCAAAGCCAGGAATGGATTTGAAAAGAGGAGAAATCTCAGGCTTTCCTTTGTGACCTGTTCTGTTTATAGTCTGTTCCTGGTTTTGGCTTCAAATCTTTGGCAGATAATCTGTCAGATAATCTTTCTGTGTAAATGGACCCTTAGGGTCCATTTACTCAGAAAGATTATCTGACAGATTATCTGCCTAAAATCTGAAGCCAAAGCCAGAAAAAGACTGTAAACAGAGATCAGATCATAAAGGAAAGCCTGAGATTTCTCCTCTTTTCAAATCCATTCCTGGCTTTGGCTTTAAATCTTTGACAGATAATCTGTCAGATAATCTTTCTGTGTAAATGGACCCTAAGTCACTATCTCTAGTAGATAGCTAGCTATAGAGGCTAGCTATGGGATATTTTGCCTGCATAATTATGCGCACACAGCTATTTCTCTATTTGTATATGCAGCTCTCAGCTTGAACCGTCTAATAGATATCATCCATGCATACATAAAGTATAGAAAATAATTGGCACTCACCCAAAGTCCCTGCATCTTCACTTTATCCTATAGAAACAGCGGTGTGATAAAACATATAAAGCCTGATTTATTTGTATTATCCCACCTTCTGTTTCTGTAGACTAAGGAGAAGAAGCAAATACTTTGGGTGAGTGCCGCTTATGTTTTATACTTTATCCATGCAGAAATCAGATGACTCTTTTGAGTCTATGAATAGATAACAGTCCTAAAAGGCACTGTCTCTAGTTTTACATGGTTATTGGATCTGACACTTTTATATTGTCATTTTAAAGTTGATAGAGAAGAATAAAATGCTGCTTAGACTGGGTTCACACTGCGTTTTTGCAATCTGTTTTTGCAATCCGTTTTTTGCAAAAAACGGATGGAAAAAAAAACGGATGCATTTGTGTCCATCCTTTTTGATCTGTTTTTCCATTGACTTCCATTGTAAAAAAAAAACGGATCAAAACGGATCAGTTTTTTTTGACGGACGCAAAAACTTTTTGATCAAAACGGATGCACACTAATGCATCTGTTTTTGCCATCTGTTTTTTGCAAAAAAAAAATGATGAAAAAAACGGATTGCAAAAACGCAGTGTGAACCCAGCCTTAGCTATCGGTCAAGGGCAAATTGTCATAAAATGTACAAGTGATTTACTGTATGTAAGACTTTCCATGCTTGGTGCAGTGGTGGATTCTGGATTTATATATTCCTATAAAGTGAAGAATAACTTAAAGAAACAGCCCTTGTCTTAGTTGGGCAGACATGAGTAAATGTCCATGCCAGGGAGTCATCACAAAATATTTGGGCCTTCCCTAATGCGTCCCACACTCTCAGGAACTCAATACATGGATCAATCATGGAGACACCATCCTTGAACACATTTGGAAAAATACCCAAAACACAATGTATTAAGGGCATGTAACTCGCTCTATACAGTGGACATTAATACACTTTATGCGTTCGCTTGAAAGTATATGATATACTGTATGCCCACAGTGCACACTACGTATGAGCTTACGGCCGGATTGTATACGCCGCCGTGAAAAATGAACAAGACCATTGTCTGAGAACGGAAATGTTGAAACTCACGGCCGTGCATTTCCATGCGGTCCCGTACGGAGTACTTATTTCAGCCAAATTGAACTTGATTGTTCGATCCAAAAGATTCTGTGTGGTTTACGGGGCTGGGCGAAGATCTCCAAGTAAATGACCTGCCTCAGATCGCTTCGAAACAAGCTAGGGAAGCATAACTGTACTACGGGCGTATGTTCGCAGTTCGTACGCATCCGGCCGCATGTCTATTTTTCCCACGCCCGTAGTTTCAGCCGCACATGTACGGCGGTGTATGAAATGCAGCCGGACTCATACGCAGTGTGAACATAGCCTAAAGTAGAGATGAGCGAACCTCGAGCATGCTCAAATCCATCCGAACCCGATCGTTCGGCATTTGATTAGCGGTGGCTGCTGAAGTTGGATAAAGCCCTAAGGCTATGTGGAAATCATGGATATAGTCATTGGCTGTATCCATGTTTTCCAGACAACCTTAGAGCTTTATCCAAGTTCAGCAGCCCCCGCTAATCAAATACCGAACGTTTAGGTTCGGATCGACTCGAACCTGAACCCGGTTCGCTCATCTCTACTGATAACCATAGATGCCGTAGACAGCAATATTCTTGGAACTCAAATGCTTGTGGCTAAAGGAGTTGGATGCTGTCCTATGGCTGCCAGGAAAACATGTATATAGCCTATGGCCTATGGCTGTATCCATGTTTTCCTCGACTCCCTAGGGCACCATCCAACATCTTCAGCCGCTGGGAGTCAAATGCAGAGCTCAACACTAATATGTTATTCCTGGACTATGAGTCCCTTCTTAGATAAGAATATTGAAAAGGGTTATTGTGGTACCTTCTGCCTTCCTCATAGTTTCGGAAGGTTACTCCTGAATTGACTGTCAAATCTGATTGGGAATCCAAAGCAAGTTTAAATTTATATAGGAATAAGGACTTTTGTGAAAAGACAGCCGAGGGGCATACACTCTATAGTTTGCTGCTCAGTTACATTGGATAAACTAGATCTAGGGCACGTGACTGCTGAGGCAACTGACTGGCTGTGGTGGTGACATGCTGGCTTTTAGTTAATGAAGCCAGGACGGAAATCCTATAGGGGAATGCTGTGGAATTTATCAGGTGAGTAAGCTTTTATTTTATTTTTGAACATTTTGCCATCTTAGACTACCTTGTGTACCATGCCGCTGTCTTTTAACAGTTAGTCCCTGCTCCTGTATGGGTTTTTCCTAAAAATTTTGAAAATTAAAAATTTTGGAGAAATTTTGAGTTAATTAGATTCTATTAGAAGTGTATTCTATTACTGTATGAACAAGTGTTAATGATTAATTTACTAATCCTTTTTATTCTGCCAGCAAATTAACCAATGACAACATGACAAACATCTGTACATCTGTAAAATATATTTTTTTTCCTGTAAAATTTCTATCAAACGTTTAGGAATAATTTGAGTAGAGATATAACAGCCCATATATTTATATGACACAGGTTGTGTGTTGATTGGGTTATATCCTTTCTGGGCTATTAGTTTCAAGTCTGGAAAATCTCTTCAATACTATTCAATAGACATGTGCCAAATAGTCAGCAAATAAAATGTTATTATCTCTTGTTAGAAACTTGATGTAAAGCAGTAGGATTTCTTGCCAACAATTAGAATAAGTAACAATTTTTGGCATCCAGGAAAAGTAGGATATCATTCATAGAACAGGAAATGTGTCTCTGCAGTACATTAGGTCTTCATATTGGATTAAGGAATAATAAAGGATCAATAATTTAAAGGAGAAGTCCAGCGAAAATGTTTTATTAAAGTATTGTATTGCCGCCTAAAAGTTATACAAATCCCCAATATACACCTATTACAGGAAATGCTTATAAAGTGCTTTTTCCCCTGCACTTACTACTGCATTAAGGCTTCACTTCCTGGATAACATGGTGATGTCACGTCCCGACTCCCAGAACTGTGCGGGCTGTCACTCCTGGAGGGGATAATGGGCGTGACGTCACCATGTTATCCAGGAAGTGAAGCCTTGATGCAGTAGTAAGTGCAGGGAAAAAAGCACTTTATAAGCATTTCCCGTAATAAGTGTATATTGGTGATTTATAAAACTTTTGGGGGTCAATACAATACTTTAATAGAAAATTTCGCTGGACTTCTCCATGAAAGGTTTATTATGGTCAATGTCAAAACTGGTCAACCATGTAATGAGGAGGAGGAGGATTGGGGTAATATGTTTGTATACTGAATACTGTTCAATGAATACAGTAGGTAGAAATCTGAATACATGGTTTGGATAGCTCCCATTCACTAACAGCAAGCAGCAATCGTTTTATATTATACAGATGCAGAATGAATATATATAAGCTTTATTCATATAAATCTAACAAAATACCTTCAATATTTTATGCTGCTGCCCATCCCTTCATGTTCACATCTGCCCATCTCTTTACATTTCCAGCTGCCCATCCCTTCATATGAATGCAGCAGCTTTTGTTATTTCATATCAACCATTGGTAAGGAGTGAATGAACTGGCCATAATAGGAACAATAGAAATACAAAGAGAACAATGAAACGAGTATCTTAAGAAGGCAGCACATATATCAGTGTGGATCTCACATTACTTACTTATAATATTCAGTAGGGGAATGTTAGATATAGTCTGTACATTTTAGAGCAGAAAGAGAATCTCAAGTATTATGCAACTCTTCGGATTGTTGTTTAAGAAATTAAACTTTCCCAACTCAGAGGGCTCTGGAGGACATTCGGATGCATCAGATTAGATGAAAATAAGACAATGAACACTCCAGATGATGGGCCCCCCATTTATTAAGAAAATAATTTTAGTACAATAAGTTGCCAATAGGTGGCACTGTAGCTATGCAAATCACACTACAAATGTTCAATATGCCCCCCTTGTTTTTCAATAATGCTCTCTATTTACAAAACATGTTTTCTGAACTCAATAAGTCTGCTTTAATTCCTACAAAATGGCAATGAATGATGTTATTCAGATCTGAAACTAACACTGTCTGTCACGGTAGACCTGGTCCTTCAGGAAACCCCATAACCAGAAGTCACAAGGGGTAAGATTGGATGAAGAAGGAGGACACACTATTGGAAAATAATGGCTGATCATGCATCCAAGTCTCAATTTATTCAAATAAAGTATCATTACTGCTACAGCGCCACCTATCAGCAACTTTATGCCGTATTTAAATGGCAAGGGCACCATCTGACATGCCACTAGTCTCATAATATTTGGAGCGGCAGAATGGCATCTGGAGTTTAATTTTGACTATACTTGACTATACAACTTTCCATACTTCTTAAACTACACTAAGCATAGATGTGGAATGGAGCGTGGAAGAGACAGCAGAGGACCCTATGGTCCCTAAAGTCTCACCCCACTTAAGTATTAGGTAGAGGTCCCAGTGGTTGGACCCCCTATCAATCTTGCATCTTAGTCATAAATGTTATTAATAGGAAGTACCCCTTTAAGAAGTTGCTTGAAAAATTCCTCACACCGACGGACTCATTCTGTCCTGCTTTTTCTCTATTATCTTCTGTCTCTTTCAGTTTCTCCCCTCCTTACTCACTCTTACCTTTCGTCCATGTCTCTGCATGCTCCTTATGCCTTTTTCTATTTTCCCATTTGTTTAGCTATTTCAGTGTCACCAGGTTGATGTGATGAATGCTATTCTAAAGACCCAGCTTTTGTTCTGCAGAGATTGCAGATTAACAATACTTTTCGCTGTATAATTGTTTCCATGCTGACTCCATACGTCTCCTCATTAATTCAAAGATAACAGTTCAACTCTTCTCGGCGGGTGACCTTCTCTTGTCATCTTCTCATCGTCACATCATCATCACCTTCAGGACTTTTCTCCCATTAAGCAAGGCTTCAGAGTTACCCCTCCCTCTCCATTTAAGCACTGGTAGTCATTTTTAAAGAACACTTTCCTGGACCAGATCTAACTCCTAAAATTATATTTTTTTAGAGGCCTTTTAATAAAAATGAATGAAGCAATGTGTTTGGTTGCGATGGGAAACTGCTCCACTGTTCCTGTCATACATATGTCATACATGTGTCAGCAACTTACCTGACCGCGCTCCAGCGTCGTCTGGCCCGGCTGGAGCGCAGCGCCGCCCTCCTCGGCCGAGCCTGGTGACGTCACGGAGACCCGACGGCGTCCCTAGTAACCAGGGGAGCCGCGGGTCTCGCGTTAGTAAGCGTCACCCGGCCGAGCAGCTGAGTGCTGTTGTACTCAGGCTGAGTGACGGATCTCTCTGCCACTCAGCCTGCAGTGCACCAGCTGCTATGTGGCTGGATTCAGGAGGCCGGACCAATCAGTCTCTGGTCCGGGCTCCTGATCCAGTATAAAGTGTTGTAAATGCCAGTTGCAAGTCGCTGGCTACTAGTTGTCCTGATCCCAGCTCCCCAGTTCCCTGCATTCTGCCCTTTCCTTGCTCTTTTGCCCTGTCTGGATTCTGACCTTTTTGCCTGTCCCCTGACTCTCCGTTTGTCTCTGATTTGGTACTGCGTTGCTCGTTTGGTTTCTGACTCGGCTAGTTTACTCCCCGCATTGTGTTTGTCTGTCTGTCTGCGTTTTATGTTGTGCACGTATATAGTATAGGGATTGTCTTCGTGGTTGTCCGCGACCGCCTAGGGTCAGCCGAGGCAAGTAGGCAGGTGACAGTGGGTGGGATCAGATTCAGGGCCCACTGTCTGGTGTCTTGTCTTCACCCGCTGTTCTTGACAACATGGATTAATAAATGTCCCCCTATGTCTTCATAACACTGAATTCAAAGCTCATTTCCCGAAGGAGAATAACTTGCTCTACACTGCCACCTACTGGATGTGACTTTCCATGAAAACAATGTTAGTGTATCTAAAATTCCACATTGAAAGCCTTTACTGATGAGAAGCAGGAACCTCAAAGCAGTTATCTACAGATGGGTAACTTCCCCTCTTGGAGGAAACTCTGGTTTAGCATATACCGTAATGCCTAATCATGTTTTAAAGGGATTGTCCCAACTCACAAAGTATCCTCAGGATAGAGCATAACTATCTGATTCAATCTGGGTTTTGATTCTTGAGGGGTGCCGAGAAGTCAGATTCCCACCCCACATGGACAGATAGATCCAGAGGATAACTTTGTGAGTTGGATCAACTCTTTAAATGTTGAACATTGATTTTAGGTGATGCAACCTCCAGTAGGTGTTACTGTAGACCAAGTTATTGTCCCTCTATAAATGAGCTAAGTTGCATACTCTTTCCCCATGGACCTCTAAGACTCCATACACCAGTTTGCTTGTCTCCTGAAGCAGACACATTAACTGAAATGGAACTGGCACAGTAGT
Source organism: Dendropsophus ebraccatus (assembly GCF_027789765.1). Classification (NCBI taxonomy): domain Eukaryota; kingdom Metazoa; phylum Chordata; class Amphibia; order Anura; family Hylidae; genus Dendropsophus; species Dendropsophus ebraccatus. Next base: position 38,893,561 of record NC_091458.1, on the reverse strand, counting down.
AGGTGTATGCATATAGACTCCCAGCTCCCTGAATGACATTGCTTTTATATACTGACAATATTGCGCACCCACCCCAAGATAAAGTTTTATTTAAAGTGGGGAAAAAAGTTATTAAATACTCTTTCCTGTACATTTACTTGTAGAGAGACCAAAAACTGAAAAAATAAATAAAAATAAACCTTTAACATCCCTTAAAACCTGTCCTTTCTCTCATCTTAGTTCCCGTCATCTCTGATAACTAGAGCTGAGCGAACCTTGAGCATGCTCCAGTTGATCCGAACCCGATCTTTCGGCATTTGATTAGCGGTGGCTGCTGAAGTTGGATAAAGCCCTAAGGCTATGTGGAAATCATGGATATAGTCATTGGCTGTATCCATGTTTTCCAGACAACCTTAGAGCTTTATCCAAGTTTAGCAGCCCCAGCTAATCAAATACCAAACGTTCGGGTTCGGATCGACTCGAACCCGAACCCGGTTCGCTCATCTCTACTGATAACCATAGATGCCGTAGACAAGGGGAAAATCAAGCGACACCCACTGGTAACTGTCATTACGTGTATGGGACATGGTGAGACCCATTCTATTTAAATTTTGAAGGATGGACTGGTAGACTCATGAAGCCAATGCACCAAGTGCAAGGGCTGCCGAAAATTGAAAGGAAAGAGGGAATCCCATACACCCTTCATTACACTTAAAGGACGGCCTCCTGCACACATTGTAAAACCTGTAAAACCCTCCTTGGTGATCCCTTGAAAAATGTTCACAAAACCCTGTTGCACTATGACCCTGGTTAGACTGTAAAAGACTGGTCCTATCGTGTACAGCAGATAATTTTTTTGTGCTTTGTTTTCCAGAAAAGTATAACACTAGTCAGGAAAAAGATATGTATTCAAGTTTTGTATACTGTATGGTATACAATTTATTTTTCTGGTATATTGTATGGAATCTGGTTTTCTTTGTAAGTCATACTGACAGACTATTAGTCCTTAAAAGGACTGTTGGGTGTTTTTGTAAGCTAATAGCCAATCTAAGCCCAACACCTACTCCAGCAGCTCTCCTTGTCAGCTATCAGACCGCAAGTGAGTCAACCATCTGGAGACCTGGGTCTATATACACCAAGATCACCTGATTGCAGCCGGCCAATCACTGCTATGACAGCAGCCAACATAGCTGCTATGTAGCAGGACCTCCCAGCCCCTTCTCCGCATGTTTATTGGCCAACAAACAGGAGGAGACTATCAATTTTATTAAGTACTTTTGAGTACCGCGATACTCAAGCCAATAATGAGCTTGAACAAGCATGTTCGCTAATCTCTAGAAATAATTTAAGGGCAGACTAGATGGACCTGGTGGTCTTTATCTGTCGACAATCTTCTATGTTTCTTTTGTTCAGCCTCCAAATCAGCACATTAAAAACTGGTAACAATTTACTATTAGAAACATTAAAATTACATTTCCACAAATCAGTTCTTCACATTTAGCTTTTCAATGACGTTTAGTTATTGGTGTATATTAACATAAAAATGCTTATTTTACTTATTACTTTACTTTCCAATAAAATAACAATGCTGGAAAACCAGTTGTACGAATCTCAGGAACTGAATGTTTTTTATCCTACATATGGACTTTTTATGCCATGATCTGTAGTTTTTATTCTTTTAAAAACTTGTTTTTACATTTTAAGTCCTCTTGGGGACCTTTCTAAAAGCAATGATTAGATTGCTTATAGTCATTCATGCAAAGTTTTGGCATTGCATCGATCAGCTAGATCCATGCTCTGCAACCTAGGCTCTAAACACCTAGACTTGGACTTTTGACATGGCAAAATGGTTATGTTGACACATCGGGGGACATTTATTAAGGAGTCTAATGTGTGCAACTATTCTAATAGGGATTGGTGTGTATTTTGTTCCAATAGCTTGTGACTGACTGACTGAATGTAGTACTGACATAGTGAACGTATCTTAGTAAAAAGTCGTAAAAATGCAAAAATTGCGCAATTATATTCACCTTGTACTGACCAGACGTAAACCTGCACCTGTTTGTGCAACTTTTTAGAAAGTCGCAAATGATAAACTGGGCGCTAATCCCGAATTATGTGAACTTTTGGGTAAATGCTCAAAACAGGCAGATTAAAAAAAAAGTTGCATCTAAAAAATATTCCACCGTTGAATACTGGTTAATAAATAGAACTTAGACCAAAAATGGACGTAAAATACAATTATTCACCTAAAAATAGGCGCAAAACCCTCAATAAATTTCCCACAATGTCCTTTTGTGGCTGTCTTTTTGGAGGGATGTTATTTTGACTGCAAAATGCAGTCGTCTTTTCATAATTATCAAAAGACGACGTGATCCAACAATCATCCCTGAAATCTAGCCCGAAAATTGCCTGAGCCTTGTGAAGGATCAGCAAGCGAGAGCCAATCACTGAACTTGCCTCCTTTTGGACCATATGAAAGGCTCTAGCACTGCAGTGTCATAATATATTTCGTTAGGACCTGTTGACATAAATCAGGGGTGTGGAACCTCCGGGCCGCGGGCCCCTGAGACCTCCCGATGCGGCCCGTGGCCCGCAGCTCCCCTGTGATGCGCGCCGCTCTGGAGGAGGAAGGAGCCGGCATACACAGCATCCTCCAGTGTCTGTGACAGCTGCCAGACACAGGAGGATGCTGTCTATGCTGGCTTCTTCCCCTGCAGAGCGGCGCGTGTCTTCAGTCTCCTGCGGGCCGCGCGCGATGACGTCATTTCATCGCGCGCCGCCTGCAGGAGAAGACCGGCACAGAGGACCTGGGACAGAAGAGGACATGGGCAGCGTGGGAGCGGAGGTAAGGTGAGTGGGATGTTTATTTTTTTATTTGGGGGTTAACTAGGGCACCAGGGACATGCCTGATGGGGGTTAACTAGGCCACCAGGGACATGCCTGATGGGGGTTAACTAGGCCACCAGGGACATGCCTGATGGGGGTTAACTAGGCCACCAGGGACATGCCTGATGGGGGTTAACTAGGCCACCAGGGACATGCCTGATGGGGGTTAACTAGGCCACCAGGGACATGACTGATGGGGGTTGACTAGGCCTACCAGAGGCATGACTTGGGGGTTAACTAGACTACAAGGGGCATCACTGGGGGGTTAACTACAATAGCAGGGGCACTAGGGGAACAATACTTTGCCTTGCCCCGGGTGCTGCAAACCCACACTACTAACTGCCGCACACGGTATGCGGCCCTCGAATGATTTTATTAATGCCCGACCGGCCCTCGACATGGAAAAGGTTCCCCACCCCTGACATAAATACTTAAAAGTTGGATCAGCTAAATCACTTTAAGAAGCTAAAAGTTATTTTAGGCAAGGTATCCAGGTATGTCATTCTTTAATGTGGATTTTTCCTGCTAAACTTTGTTCTTCATTTCCTTAGTGCATTAGTTGATCTCTTCATTAAAATTGAAATCTGAAATGTAAACTCCTACAGCAACAAAACTCATCACAAGAAACCTGAGACTAATGTGATTTTCTTCCACAGCAGAACATGTAGAGAATACTAACTGAACCTGTTTTACAAAATACATTCATTTATATTAACTACAGTCAGGGATCCGTGTGACTATATGTATTGCATGTAATGAGGCGTGTAGTGTATACATCACACAACTACTGCTTATATTTTTTTATATGCAATGAAATAAAGTTGCTAAGAATTTTCCATATAGTTTCACGTGTCAGGTAATGTTTTTGAGGCTAAAATACGGCCATATTTTGATAATTACAGCTGTAGATAATAATCATGATTAAAGATGAGAGAACTGAACATCACGAACCGAGATTCGTTGTGAACTTGATTTGTTACTGAAGCAAAGTTTTAGCAATGTTCATAACCAATTCGTAAAGATGAGGGACGCACTATTCAATACACATAAAAACAAGCAATAAGGAGCCTATACTTACCTGTCTGATCTTCTCCTACAGGTCTCTGGTCTTCCCCGCCAGCTTGTTTTGTGTATGTTTAATTATCACAGCATGTTTTTGTTCCAATGTTGTTGTTGGAAACAAAAAACAGCAACTATAGAATGAAAACATGCTGTGATAAGTAAATATACAGAAAACAAGCTGGCGGTGTAGAAAGCAATACACAGGGGTCACGTCTATTGCTTTCTACCCCCACAGCTTGTTTTGTGTATATTTACTTATCACAGTATGTTTTCGTTCCAATGTTGCTGTTTACACAAAACAAGTTAGCAAAGTAGTAAGCAAAGTTGTAAGTAAAGCTCTTTGGTGACAGCTAATCTTTAATAAAAAAGAGCTCATCTCTAATCTTTAATGGAAGTTGTGCAACTGTTAGTAAAGTTCATAGAATATTTTTTTCATTCCATTATTTTCAATTCGCTTTCTGCATTACAATAATTATAAGCTAAGTTCTTTATGAATTGAATGTTTTCCTTACTTATTTTGACAAGGAATCAGTGATATGTTTTGCATACAAGCATAACATTGTATCTCGCCAAACACAGAAGACTTCTCTGAATAGCAAATCAGTTGCAGCATAGATGTCTTTTTGTATTTAAATCTACAGAAAGGAGGAGACGTTAACTGTCAGCAGACATCACCTGCTCAGTCATATAAACAGCCGTTCTGACAACAATATTAATGCAGAATGCAAAGAGACAACTGACTCTCTGTAAAATATGAATCCAGGATTCAGGAGGAGAACATGTGCGTGGTAGATATGTTATCACAAAACAGAATGTAAATGGCAACTGAAAAAGGATTTCTTGCATCTCATCACCTACTGGGATAAAAGGTTGTACTGGTTTATGATATTGCAATGCTCACAAGGAAAACAGGAGTAGTAGTTTGGGCAGCTAGTGGTAGGAGTCTCTTTAATGGTGCGTTCACACCTACAGGATCTGCAGCTGATTTTCTGCAGCAGATTTCAGTTAAATAACTGAACACAGCATCAAATCTGCTGCAGATCTGCTGCAGATCCTGTAGGTGTGAACGCACCCTAACAAATTTTGTAAGGTCATTGGAGTTTTGTGGCTGATTAGACCCTGCATCTTCAGTGGTGTAGCTATATTGGTAGTGGCAGGGGTTGACTACCTACGCCTAGCATGCTAAAATTTAGCTCCAATACTGAGCATTACATGAAGGTCTGTGCAGCAGCACTGACAGAAGCAGAGGTGTCACAGACGTTTTAAGTCAGAGAAGTGAAGTCTTAAAACAAGAGGCTGCAGTGACAGGAGCAGAAGGATAAGAACTGATTGTTAACCCTTTCCTCTTAATTTGGTATCTGCCTCTGCTGTTTAACAAAAAACATTTTTTTAACTCTTTATTATATTGATAAGTTTTACTAATTATAGCTATGGCCAGGGCAAGATTGACATTACAGCTCCTGGACCTTTAGCTCCAGGCCTGGGTGGTTACATAAGTCTACAGGGTCCACACAGGACTCCCTACTTACTCTGCCTAAGCCTCACCTTAACAACTATATATATATATATATATATATATATATATATATATATATATATATATATATATATATGTAGACAGCATATCTATAAGACCATAGATGGGGAAGGGCTGAAGCCCTTTAGCTATGCCCTTGTGTGTGTCCCCCTGTTAAACCGTGCAAATTTTGCAATTGAGAGTCTGCACAAAAGTCTATAACCCCCTACAGCTTAGTGAGGTGTCCAGGAATGATTTACCTGTGTTGGTGTTTGCAACAGTCCAGATACTGTACATGGATAACTTCAAAACGGAATTAACTTTAAAGCACAGGGTAGTGAAGTTTCACTCTTTTAATGGGATGTTTGGCCACTGTTGCCTTTGGTTGCATTAGCAGAAGTAATACTATAAGAAGGTCAGCACTATGGTGTTGCTAATGGAAATGTACACAGTTCAAAAATAATTCCTTATATTAAGGAGTGCCTTCAAAACTTGTAAACCATGCAGCACTGACTCCAGTTGGAAGCCAACAAAGAGTCCAGTGTTGGCAGAAGAGTCTTTGCACAGCTATTGCCTCTTCTGTCTAGACGGTTCTTCCTATTAGAGTAGGAACAGGACTGTAGAGATGTAAACTATTTTAATGTGGTATGGAGACATGTCTTAGGCAAAATGTTCTGGAGCACAAAATGATGCTGTGATAACCATAAAGAGTTAGCAACTTAGGGACTTTTAGATTACTTTTTCGATTACTTTTTCCAGATCAATTGAATAGCATTAAGCTGTTTGATCAGTGTCCTGCTAGTACAGCCTGTCTGAGACAGATCGTATTAGCAGATCTCTCCATGGCAGGCATAGATGCATTTGGCGACTATCATTTCCAATTGGCACCTTACAATTAAATGACAGGGATGCTAATCCCCTATATCAATTTGGAGGATATGCTTTAAAGCAGTGCCTCACAGTTCCTTGGGTCTGTGCTGTTTGTTAGTGCAGTAAACAACTGTGAAAAAAACTATAAATTTAATTCTGCCCTTTCTGTGCATGTAATGTCCTCCCTTCTGCTAAGAATGATTAGTGCACTATAAACCATTAATATTCAGCTGGACAAACGTTTACATCACTGTTCTACATTAAATGATGAATTTTATTTATGACCCCATTGCAACGGCAGCATTTGAATCCAACTTGGGAATATATTTTTATGTATCAGAAAATATGTTGCTCTGTGAGGGTTACAGTGAAGCTCTCAGCAGAAATAACAGCTAACTATTCTTCAAGGTGTGAAAACATATAAAAACTAGTAACCGTGTGAAATGTCATGTGTTCCCAGCAATATGTTAATAAGTATATTAACATATACTTCAGAGCATTTGTAGAATCTTATATCACTGTATATCATAGACTGAACATGGTACTTAGTATTTTTAATTCAGTGCAATGTAAATATTTTTATTTTATTTTTTATTTTTAGTGCTGGCACCTTGCAATTGAGTATTTGACCTACATTATATAGTTATTAAAAACTAAAACTCCTACATTCCCTGTTATGGTATTATTGTATCCCTGTTCTCCCATTACAATGTTAGTTCGGTTCTTAGACCATGATATCCCCTCTTCTCTTTTTTTTTTTTTTTTTTTTTTTTTTTGCTGTGAATTAGACATAAAAAAAGAGATCTAAGCTTCTCGCTGGAGGAATAATAGTTTGATCTCAGCTTCTCACTGGAGGTGTAATAGTTTATTTACTTGAAAGGTCTCTGTGTTACTTTAGCTTGAACTTTTGGTTCAAGTTTGGTAGGCTGGCTTGAAGAAGAGAGGAGTGGACTGAGGGTTACTTCATGGTTATTGAGGGGCCCTACCTAGACCCTAAGATAATCAGCTGTGGGGGCTTTTAGAGAAAGAGTACCTCGTCCAAGGGTATGAACCTCCACCTATTGCTGTCTATGAGCATGGAGGGACATAGAAACAGGAACGTAGGACCCACCTTGTGGGTAGAGCTAGCTGTCAAGGGGATCCCTAAGGAAAACTAGCAATAGCAGTGGAGTCAGTTGGCTTACACACTTGGTTTGCCTAGTCACTGACTTGAGATCATGTCTTATTTATCAGGATAAATAGAGAGTAGCGGCCCAGCGTAGTTAGGTTGTCCCTTTTTAGCCCTCTTCACTTCAGTAGAAATACAGGTAGAAATAGAAAATGTAGGGAAAGTGCAGATACCCTTCACCCAGAGGGTCCTATACAAAGGTACCTTTTTACATGTGGGCAAGAAACACAGCAGGGGCCACACCAAATCTGGCAAACTGAATACGATTATTTTTCATGCAAAAGGCTAAAAAATAGCTAAAATGAAAAGCACAGTTTTTTGTTAAGGCTGGAAGTGCTTTTTTGACCATTAATACATGCAAAAATTATCATACACTAAATTTTACAGCTGTAGGCTGGGTTCACACTATGTATATTTCAGTCAGTATTGTGGTCCTCATATGGAAAAGAAGGATAGTATCAGCTCACCCTTAGTCCATGAGTTTAGGCACCAACCAACATGAAGCACGGAAAATTTGAGTCGGGCCGACTCCCGATGCATGTATCAAATACAAGTAGATGCTATCCGGCTCCAAATAATGAAATCTTTTCTTTATTGTTGCATGTTAAAAACTGTACATGACAGTATCATGAACGCCAACGCGTTTCGGAAAAGCTTCCTTAATCATGGCATACAAAGTAATAAAAAACACATCTATTTATACAAATATCCCAATAAAGGTGAGGGGGGAGGGAACAAAGAAAAGAAACAGGAAAAGGCAATGCTCTATGCCAAACACCTGTGAAAGCGTACACATGGAGTTACACACATAAAACCAGAGATGGATGAGTTGCATAAGTAGAAAAACCGCATAATACATTGAGAATCGTAAACGCAACATGTGAAAGCATTCCAATAATGAAAAAACAAAAACAAACAAAAACAGGCTATGAATGACTTGTTATATAAAGGAAAGTACATTACATGCAAAAGAAAACACATGAATGACACAAATGAAGGGACTGTCGTAAAGTTACTAGTAAATGAAAGCCAGATCGTTTTTCCTAGTAAGACCCAGTGGTGAACGACATTGTGGTCCTCATATTGCAACCAAAACCAGGAGTGGATTGAAAACACAGAAAGGCTCTGTTCACACAATGTTGAAATTGAGTGGATGGCCGCCATTTAATGGCAAATATTTGCTGTTATTTAAAAAAAAACGGCTGTTATATTGAAATAATGGCCGTTATTTACTGTTATATGGCGGCCATCCACTCAATTTCACCATTGTGTGAACAGATCCTTTCTGTGTTTTTAATCCACTCCTGGTTTTGGTTGCAATATGAGGACCACAATACTGACTGAAATATACGTAGTGTGAACCCAGCCGTAAAGTTAATTTGCGTATGTACAAACGTACATTAGAACATACATTGTGTTTTACTATTCAGCTTATTAATTTTGCCTTGTTTCTTACCGCTCCCTTGCTTTGAGTTGTTTCACATATCTCTTTTTATCTTCTGTGCCTCCACTCATCCTTAGGTTAGGCCAACGCTTGTTTGTTCACACTAGGCTCCTACTGTCTACGTCATGATTGGGCTGATGTTTATACAGCGCATGAACATAGCCTAACACTGTATTATAATATAAGACTAGCACGCTCATTTGCGGCATATTGGAAAACAGTAAGGAATCACAGCCATCTGTCTTCGGTCTAACATACTATGAATTCCAAGCACTGTATTTTTGGCACAGTAAATGGCTAAGCTGCTTTAAAGTCAATATTTAAAGCTTCACATTATGCAATAGCTCAGTGTACGCTTGGTTCGAAAGTTCCCATCTAAATTTACCAGTATAATGTGGAAGTGCTATTTCTGGAATCTCCCTAGAGACGAAATAAATATTCCCCGAATATTTTTCTTCAATTGATATTCATTCTTAATTATCTTACATTGAAATAGAAACCTCATCAATGACCCTGGTGTTACAGTTGATTCTTGTTAAGCAATGGAATAATATTCTGTTATATATTAAGTGGAAAATCAAATGGTTATAAAGTAGAAAAGAGAAAATGAAAATAATAGAATAAAATAATAATTTAAATTTTTATATATATTTTTTTTATTTGAAAATCAGGTACTTGATCTATATCCAGATGGCTCCAGATGGTTTCATAACCACTAAAGCACATCTAGATTCTTGTAAACCAAGCAAATACCCGAACCTCACCACACTATCTTGTACAATACAATGTATCTGAGACTTCATTACCTTTAGGTCTTTATTGAATGTTTGTTTCTTGACTCCTTATAGCAATGTTCCTTAACCAGGGTGTAGAGAGCCAAGAATGGATGCTGTTGGCTTGTATAGATGTACACTACTGATGCCAGATATAGCGTTAGGAAAAAGTGACACCAAGTATAAAAACATATGCAGGGAAACCTCTCCAAAACCTATCCTCCATCCAGACCAGATTTCTACTGACACATTGTTATTGATGTTACATAGTATGTAAGTAGCCACCTAGTAGATGATTCTTTTTAAAGGGGTAATCCAGAGAAAACAAATGATCAAATCAGCCGGAGAAAGAAAGTTGTACATATTTGTAAATTACTTCTATTTTTTTAAAAAATCAAGTCTTCCATTACTTATTAGCTGCTGTATGTCCTGCAGGAAAAGGTGAATTCTTTAGTCTGACACAGTGCTCTCTGCTGCCACCTCTATCCATGACAGAAACTGCCCAGAGCATTGGCAAATGCATATAGAAAACGTCTACTGCTCTGGACAGTTCTTGACATGGACAGAGGTGACAGTAGAGAGCACTGTGTCAGACTGGAAAGAATACACCACTCCCTGCAGGACATACAGCAGGTTATAAGTACCGGAAGACTGGAGATTTGTAAATAGAGATAATTTACAAATCTAATTAAAAACAGGTAATTACATTTTTTTTTTCTAAAGTACCAATTCAAATGCAATTTAGACTAATTTCTCAGGATAGTACAAGAGTGTAGTCTAAGGGGAAATCTACAGAAAGGTCCTGTCCTCCATTCTGCCTATTAATTGAAAAGGAAAAACTAAATAAAAAATATTGCTTTAGCAAACAGTAAGTATTCAGGCCCTTTCTCAGTTAAAGAACCTTAGGCAGCGATTACCGCTTCTAGTCTATGAGGATATGATGCCACAAGGTTTGCACACCTGGATTTAGGGAATTTCTACCATTTTTCTATGTGGAGCCTCTTAAAGTGGCATTGTCGTTATAACTTTCAAAATCTAAATCAACAGTAGATGTGATATAAGGCAAATTTGCTAAATATATTTGTGTTGTATGCCCCCGGTGATGATGTTATATCGAAGGATCGGCCGGTCACTTGCTAGGTGGTGAGGTGTGACTCCAAGCTGGAGGTGGTTATCCGAGATACAGGCAGACCTTGTAGTGTGAACTCGTGACGTCATTCCTGGTGGGCACACAGGTGTGAAAGCACGCCTGCTTTTATTTTTAAAGGCCGGCTGTACCCTTTTCCCCTTTGGCCAGTGTCCTGCTGAGCTGCTAGGGGTCCCTTGGGGTAGAGTGATCACGGATGGCCAGAGTGGTATAGTGACCCTCCCGGATTATAGGAACGGCCACCCACAGAAAGGGGAAGTGTCCCAAGGTTGAGGTGTGTGCTGTGTTGGTAGATTACGATAAATCACAGAGTCTCTTAGATATAGGTAAGCCGGTGTACTAATTGCAAATGTGCAGTTGGTAATACAGAGTCAACGGTATGAGGTTTCTGTGGAAAAAGCACTGGATCACACACTTGACAATAGTTCCAAATAAATACTTGACAATACAGCACCTGGATCTGAAGTAAAAGTGCAATGTAGGATATAGTCGTGTTGACTGAGTAGTGCGAAGAAACAGAGTAGCAGAGAGAAGGATGCCTTGAGATTCTCAACCCAAGTAGTACTGTGCTCTGCTGGGATGTTGGAGGATGAGGTAGAATACTTAGAAGAAGAAGAACACCTGTGTCCATGTATTGACTTTAAGTTAGTCTTCACACCACCTTATGCCCACAAGACTCGGCTGAACCTTCCTAGAGGGTGAAACAGGCCCCAGACCTTGTTGCTTTGGGTGAGTGGAATGCAGAGGGTTCCCTGCTGATACCTGCGCTGCGAAATAGAGTTCATAGGCTTACTGAAACTTTGCTCTATCTAAATCAGTTCCTGTCTCTTTAGCTCTTGTGGTTACTGTCCAGCACTGTAACTTCTCCTTGTCCACAGTGTGGGTTGAGGTTGTCTCTGGCTTGTCCTCTCCTAAGAGGGTTTAACACTGCATAGCTTTGTAGCTTTACTTGTAAAAAAAAAAATGTTGTTAGAGGTGTGCTGTCTTGCATCCTTCCCATATGGGGTACTAGCTAAGACTGCCTTAGGTAGGGGACTTGGCAGAGGGCCAGGGCCCAGGTAGGAACATTGTGAAGAGCTATCTAGCTTGCGTCCTTCTAGCACAATGCCTAAATTGAAAGACCCTTGCACCTCCTTTACCCATGTGACTTATTTCCCCAACGTAACTAATGTGTGTTGTGAGTGGGTGAAGAGTGCAATTGAAGAAACATGAGGAGAGGTAATAGGAGAGAAGAAAACACGAATCCTACTGGTCTACAGATCCAGGCGATACATAGAGAAGCAATAACCCTTTACATCCTTTAGCTGTGCAGCTTCCACATAATCATATACAATACAGTGACATCTAGTGGCGGACTTTAGTACTACTTTCATCACCACACAAGTACAATAAGTACAGACTTTTGAGAAGGGTGTATCCAACTGTAACACCCGTGGTAGGATACCACACATTCTTTTTTTAAGGAGAACAGGGCACTTCCTGTTTTCTGACTTATTTTCTCAAAAAAACAGGAAAAAAGTTAGAAAACAGGAAGTCCTGTGTATCCCAGGCCATCTGAGCGCTCACAGAGAGAAGGCAGTCATGTCATTGATGGACACATTGAGCCGTGACTCTCTGTACTGGCCGTAATTCCTGTGTTTAGTCTGGTTTTTTTTCAACCAGTAAATTCAGCTTTGTTTTACAGCGGTATAACAACAAAGAAAATAATGAATGTATATTGCAAACTTGCTTTATATCACAACTTATCACAATAGAATTGATTTAGATTTTAAAAGTTATAACAAAAGTGACACTTCAAGCTCTGTCAGGTTGAATGAGGACCATCGGTGGACAGTAGAGATGAGCGAACCGGGTTTGGGTTCGAGTCGATCCAAACCCGAACGTTCGGCATTTGATTAGCTGGGGCTGCTGAACTTGGATAAAGCTCTAAGGTTGTCTGGAAAACATGGATACAGCCAATGACTATATCCATGTTTTCCACATAGCCTTAGAGCTTTATCCAACTTCAGCAGCCACCGCTAATCAAATGCCGAAAGTTCGGGTTCGGATGGACTCGAGCGTGCTCAGGGTTCGCTCATCTCTAGTGGACAGCCATTTTCAGCTCTCTACAGGGATGTTTGAAAACCTATTGCTTCTCACAAAAAGTGATAATTTTTAACCACTTTGAAAAAAAAAAACAACACAGTTTTTTCTAATACCTCTATATGCATATAACCTCTACCACAATGGGTAATTTTTTTTTTAACCTTTTTAATTTTAAATAGCTTAAAAAATCACTAGTGAGGTGCATTTTTAAGCAAACAAATTGATAGAGATGAGCAAACCTCAAGCACACTTGGGTCTATCTGAACTCGAACTCTCGGCTATACTGCACAGCTGCAGTAATTCAAACTACCCGCTGGGCTGGCCTGGGGCACCTTGCGTTGGCGAGGACGCCATCAGGTATCCGTGATGCCACCCAGTGAGTGGCGCTGGAGTCAGGGGGGCAGAGCACAAATGTTGTGCTGCTGCCAGGGTGGACCTCTTGGAGTGCGGGCAGAAGACGATGTTGGACCAGGACTGTAAGTTTCTTACAGTTATACAGGGCTTTTACAGTTATTAGACAGTATTATCAACAGGGTTCTGCATTGTTGATGAAGTTTGCCTATAGAGGAAGTTTTCTCCATTTACCCAGGCACAAAAAGATTGGATAAGGAAGAACTATGCATTATGACATGGCTATGGCTGGTCAATAAAGGACTCATGGAGTCAAAGAGGACAGCCTGATCCCAGCCAACAACAAGGCATAAACATATGCAGAAACAACTCTCAATCAAGGCTGAAGGACTGAGCCCCAATTACAGCTAAAGCTAAAACACCACAAACAACTTAAGGGAGTTGAAGTATGAGTGAAATGTGATGGATTCGTCCAAAAAACTACAGGAATACCAATGTAGTCTGCAAAGATTTTGAATTGACTGTTATATAACAAGCTTCCTGGCCTTTAATATTCCAGAAATGGATAGAAAACAATTGACCTTCATTTTAAGAGAAACTGCTACATTTCAAAGTTGGAGACCTTTATTGTAAAGTATATACAGTACATCTGTGAATCAATATGATATTTTTGGAGTGATTGGCCTTTATATTTTTAGAGGCTTATGTTTTAAAATAATTGGTCTATATTTTGAGAAACTGTTATGCCCTTAAAGATATTCTGTCAGCAGGTTAATGTGTCCTATCTAAGGGTTGCACAAACTAGTGACAGAGAAGCTGAACAGAATGGTATATCACTTACATTGTTCTGTGCAGCTGATCCCGAGATATCCTCTTTATTAACAAGGACAATAAGTAGTCCTCTCCATTATGTGCATGAGCCCAGTAGTCCCGGATATTCATGAGAAGCAGAAAACTCTGGCCACCAGCTTCTGATTGGCAGTTATCTATCTATGTTGTGTATAGTCAGTCAACTGTCAATCAGCGGCTGGAGGGCGGGGGAAGGGGTGTGTCCTTTAAAACCTGCCACAACTGACAGATTTATTAAGTAAACCATTATTATTATTATTTTTTAACAGGTTTTCTATTCTGAAAAACGGCCACTTCTAGTGTGACGGAATTGTATTTATATTCATTTGTAAAGAATGAAATGAAAGAAACAACAAAAGGGAGATACTTAAAGGAAATCAGCTGCAATTCACATTCAAAACTGCTGACACTGTTAGATGCTGTTAGGTCAGGGAGATCCATGATACCTTTCATATATCCAGCTGTACTTTCAGAATGAATAAAAAAGTATAATATTTCTGGTACAAAGAGTCAAGGAAGTGTTCCCAAGCTCCTGGATAGCTGCAAACTGGGATGCTTCCTTTTCCTGTGTTTTTGAAAGCCCAAAAGTATCTTGCAATTTTGGCCACTATGCTTAACACTAAGCTTAGATTTCCTATTCTGTTTATGATGATAAGGAGGAGACTCCTGGAAAGGAATTTCTATAGAATTATTGTGATACTAGTACATAACAAAAACAATAAAAACTCTACCTATTTTCTAAATGACTGTTGCACAGGCTAGAGGGGTCACAGAGCATGCTTACAAATGTGACCCATACAAAGAATAAGGTAAGGAGATGTTTTTCGTGTCCATGTCCACCAGGCTTGCCATAAAGCACTAAATGCTGTAAAAAAAAAAGCTTAGGCAACATGGCATTCTTCTGGCCTGTATTCCCATAGCACACAGGTGTCAAACTCAAAACTTCAATTCCCATCCTACCTGGACAGCCAAAGCCAAAGCAGGATGGTAGTCTACAACGGTTGGAGGGCTGTGAGTTACAGACACCACTGCTACACCAAATAAGTGACCATAATGCTACGTTTACACGGAACGCTAATTTGCCTGATCGTACAATTAACGATGTCGGAGTAACGTTTTTTTTTCATAACGATCAGCGTTTAGACGGTACGATATATCGTACGGAAATTCGTTTTGCGATCGCTTAAAGCCTATCTCACACATTGGTTAAATTGCCGAACGGCTGTTCACATGGAACGATCTGCGAATTTTTTGCGAACGATCAACGACGATTTGAGAACCTGTTGAAAGATCAATCGTTGATCATTCGCTGCATTTACACGTACGATTACCGTTCGAATTCGACCGTTATTGTGCGAATTCGCACGATAATCGTTCCGTGTAAACGTGGCATAAGAATTATCAGTAAAAACACACTTAGATATTATCAGTTATTGTATTGATTTAACCTTATAGACCCCTCTTCCATTTAGGCCACACTTAATATGTAAGTTTCCCTTGAAGGAAAAAAAAAGAAGTTGCAATATGACCTGGTATAAATATAGTTAAATGCTATAGCAGAAATCCACTATATTGCTGGTACTGGCTTTGAGTGATGCAGCTTTGCAATGACAAAATGAGAATCAATATCAAGCTTTGCCTTTTCCTTTATTTTCCATCAACTTCTCTGATCTATGCCCAAGAGACTGCTGCAAAACTTTAGAAGACTAAAACTTTACCTGGCGTGCACAGAATTAAAAATTTTGTAAAATATATTTCACCCTTTCGAAATACAGTTTTTGGTCGTTTCTCAGAGGGAGTGAGTACTGACAGTTTTCTATTAACTTTTATAACATGGGGTCTGTCTTTGCACAATACTGACAGAATGATAGCATGAATCTGGTGACAGAGTCTCTTTAAAAAGAGTCATTATTATTATAAATAACATCATTCACTGCTGAGAGATGCTCTGATCAGGGGATATAGCCGGGGAGAGAGCGCAGCAGCAGCAGCACAACTTACTCCCTCTCTGCCCACTAATTCTGACACTTAAACCTCATGGACTATAATGGGGCTAAAGTATCGGATCGATAACTTTTGAGATCAAAAACTTTTGACATGTCAAAAGTTTTTAAAGTGACAGTGCATCAGTATCTCCACCCCAAGGTGAATTGAACCTTCTCTGTTTCCTTGGGCCTGCCTTCTGTGTCAAGTCGGTCCTGTCCTGGCCTGGCTCTCACACTGCCTATGAGTCATACTGCGCAGGCTCATACACCGCTCTATGCACAGATGAACAGACTGTGGATGTCTATAAAGAAGTGCTGGGCTCATTGGGCTTGACACAGAAGGTGGGATTGGCAGGAAGGAACAGAGAAGGCTCGTGTCACCTGGAGGTGGAGATTTTGATGCACTGTTAACACCTTCATTGCACCAAAAGACCTCAGTTGCATATTTAGAAAAAGCAAAGGTCTTGGGAAACGGGCGACAGATTGAAAAAAGGACCCCACTACCAGAATCAGGCACCAACCCGACTTACAGCACTGGGGCAGGCCCGTTCCCCCCCAGTGTTACCATATCTTATGGAGCTGCGTCATGGAGGGGAGGAGATATTGTAACACTAGGGGGGCGGTGGGCCACCTCCATTGCATAGAATTGGGCCTGTGCATGGGAAAAGACCATCACCAAGTGCAGGATTCGGGTGGCTTTAAAAAAAAAAAAAAAAAAGACTGCTCCATTGGGATCCCCATGCTGATGGGCTAATGTAAAAAAAAAAGTCAATATACCTGATGGTAAATTCACTGCGCTGCTCCAGCTCTTTCCTATAGCCAAGAATCTGCATTGTGGTTTCTTGGGTAATTTTCTTCAAAACTGATTTTATTTTAACCTGATTATAAAATCAAATCAGCAGCAATTCAGAATATAGAAATGCAACCATGTGTTCCAGATTCTAGGCTTAATGTGCCCAGGGGTCAAGTGTTCTACATATGAAATTTAAAACAGACTATAGACTGCCTAATAGGCTATTAAAGATGCAGTAAACTGGATAGCGGAGAGTTCAGCCATAATTTTTTCTCTTTCTATTTTCCATACTTTATCACTTAATTCCAGATTGCCTTGATGCTAATAAGGCAGATTGAAAGCATTTACCATGCCTTTAATGAAAAGCTAGGAGATGGCTGGCAGCAATTCTGTATTTGTGCATAAAATCACTGAACACCTTCTGTATTCCGGGTTGGCACCTGTGCCGTAACCTGGGGTTGTTAGGTGTAGTTAGCCGTGTGCTAGTTGGTGTTATTAATGGTCACGGTGGTCAGGAGTGGTGATGCCCACCCCCAGGTAAACAAGCACTAGGCTTTGTAAAATGTAGTGCAGGTGCGACGGGTAGTTATCCGCCACTGAAACGAGGTAAACACTTTACTTGAATACTCTTCAATGTAATTCAGTTTAACATTTGTCAGTAAGAAGTGTGTCATATATAATCACAATACAATACAATGTCCTTTCTCTGGATAGACAACACAGAATGTCTAGCTTTGTGTGCTTTAGAGTGCAGAAAATAGTTGAAGTAGAATAGTCAAGAAGTGGAGCTGAGTTGAGTTGGTTAGAAGGCTGTCTTGGGGACCTTGCCTAAGTAGTGCAGGGTTCTGCCGAGATGGTTTGTAGTGACTTAGTGTAGAAGAAGACTCTCGTTTTCACAGTTAGAATAAAAAAGAGAAAAAGACCGCCTTATGCCAAACAAGTCCAGTGAGTGTCAGGTTTGGTAGTATGAGTCCCAGGCTTTAACAACTGGGCAAAGCTAACCTGTCAAGATTACCTGAGTAGGCCGAGCAAGGTTCAGTGGAGTACTTCAGCTTATGTTATTTGCTCCACTACAGATCAATCCTGGCTTTGCATTGTCTTTTTTACAAGTGGAAAGCAGAACTTAGTGGCACACCTATACTGGGACACTACACTTGCCTTCTCAGCTAGTCAGTGGCTGAGCCGGGATACTGCTGGTTGGCTGAACGGGCAAGTGCATGTAAGTGAGCACTGGCAAGCAGAACAGACAACTCCTTTTTGTGAAACTCCGGTAATGTTTATGGCGAGGCACCTATTCGCATTGAGTGGTTTCACTACTGATCTATTCTTTATTACCATGCCTCCATCCATACATTGCTTCCATTGGGGGAGCATGTAACAATACACCTTACTCTGTGTCCTCTACTGTACCTGCTTGCCTCCTTGCTTGAGTGCAGTGTAACACCATGGAGGAGGCAAAGTGACATGTATTTACTGACAGTGGACAACATTATTACTCAAGGAAAAAATATTTAAAATAATACCATCTGGGTAAGGATATGACTTCTGTGTCACATGAGGAACTGGATGTTAAATACTACAACATGCTCAGGTCTGTACTACTGTGTTTCCCTGAAAATAAGACACCCGCTGAAAATAAGGCATAGTGGAGTCTTTAGAGGATAGCTTAAAATAGGGCATAACCCCGAAAATCAGGCACCCCCAACTGTAACTGCCGCCACCAGGGTTATGCTGGTTTGTGATCACGGCTGTATTAACAGCTGCTGCTGCTGCCCTAGGCACTAAGCCTGAAGACGCCCCATCTTCACGCACCTATTGGCGATACCAGACCTGACCAATACCACCATACCCCCCACCCCCCTGGAAAAGACACCAGATTTACTGGCAAGTCTGAGCGGGAGGAGGGAAACTAAAAAAAATAAAGACAAAAAAATTTGTTCTTTTTTTTTGTCCCCCTGCTCCCTGGTGCTGCCCCCCTGCAAGGTGCTGCCCTAGGCACCGGACCACGGGTGCCTAATGGTAAATGTGGCCCTGTTTGTGATGACAACTACTATAAAGTGTATAATAAATGTTCATTTTTTTTTTGTTCAACAATTACTGTAAATTCTTCATGGAAGAATAACACATCCCCTGAAAATAAGACATAGTGCATCTTTGGGGGGAAAATTTTATATAAGACACTTATTTTCTTTTTTCGGGGAAACACGTTGCTATCAGTAGCTATCTGTTATCTATCAAGTAGCTTGTGCTTTAAAGCCATTACCACTGGGTTTCTACCCATGCCCCACACTCTTTCTTGGCTGCTGCCATATTGATTCCTCCTTTTATGTTGTTTCATATGCTCTCACAGCACAGCACATAGGCAGCCAGATTAGTCCAAGAAGTGCACTATCCCCAGTGCTATGTCATGACATAGCAGAGAGGAGGAGGGATAGAATTGCTGCCCCGTGATTGGCCAGAGAAGGAAGGGAGGGAAAGGAAGTCCAGATGTGAGCAGTGCTGGCAAACAGTAAAGCTCTGATCCCTCCGCTGAAATGAAGGGAATAAGTAACATCAGTATAAAAATCACTTTGACAACACTCTGAGGGTTAATGTAACCAAACTGTAGAGGCTTTTCAGATTCTTTTGCTGGTACAGGTATAACAACACCCCCTTTAAGTACACCACCCCTACATTTATGAACACTTCCCAGATATAGTCACATGTAGTATTTTTGCTGAAATATGCAAAACTAAATAATAAAATGCATAAAATGAAAGCAGAGCAATAATGATGACAATAATAATAGCTACTGCTTCTAAGCTATAGCAAAAGTGGTAAAGCTTATGGAAGTCTTAAAAAATACAAAGCATGTACTTAAATGGCAGATGTCTTAAATGGATATAAGAAAATTCTGAAAGGAAAAAATACTTAAAATATAAAAATTTCTAAATGTAACAATGAGCAGGGGCACTCATTTATTGACATAGAAATGTATAATACTCTGCAAAGCGTGATGGCAGCTTGTCTGGGAAAAAGCATGACTTTATAAATAAATAGCTACTATTGCTTCTGGTGAGTGTAATGCCATGGTAACATGCTTCACTTTCTTGTTGCATGGGGTATAATTCTGATAATAGCAGGAAACCAAAAAGATTAATAAGTGACCATTACATAAGGTTCTTATATAATATGGAAAATGACTTTATTTTGTAAAGTGTACATACAGATGTGTAAGCACTTGTTGGCACTTGCACTAGGATGGTGCAATCCAGACAAGTGTGAGCAGCAACATATACAATTCTCTCTATGCATCATTGCTATGGATGCTGAGTTGGTGCTCCTTTGATTATATATGTATATATACAAGACACCTTATGAAAGTAAGACACCTCAGCTACTCTACCCTTTAGTCTAAAGTAAGGCACCACCCCGGAAACAAGGCACCCCCTTCTCTAAATCCGCCACTGATGCGCTCTTCCGGTGAGTATTTCTGGAAGGTTATCTTATTTCTCTCCCCCCGGCCGGGGAGGAAGAAATAAGGCATCCCTCGAAAATAAGACGTATTGTCTGTTTTTTTGGGGGGGAAAAAATAAAGGCACAGTCTTATTTTCGGAGTCCCTGCACCTGAGTAGTGCTCCAAGAAGTAACTACCAGTAGGGAATAGTTAAGATCTTATATGCCTTAAAGGGTATACTCATCCATACAATATGCATAGGTTATCGACAGTCCCTTTCCTTCTGTGAGCAGTGGCCAGGCTGCTGACATTCTTGGTGGCAGGGACCTTGGGAACTGGTAAGTATACTTTTACAGCTTCTGTGTGTGGTAACCTATGGGTATTAGGTGTAGCTTGCAAGGGCAGATGTTATAGTACCGCTACAGCACTTGTCAGGGGACTCTGAGTGGTATATGCCCTCCCTGGGTTCCATCACTCACCTGTTATAAAGGTGAAGGTGTACTTATTGGTGTTGTGTTGCAGTGCAATCACAATAACAGTAATCACAAAGTCCCGAGTCCAGATGAACAGCTTTACTTGCAGGTTTTCTTAAAAAAAATACAGTATAGTGTGTTTTGTACAAGTTCACAACAAGTGGTTTTGCGCTTGAGCAAGGTTGCCAGCGTTTTGTTTTTATACTGGTGAGTGACTTGGCGGTTTTGGACTTAAGATATAAAATACTGGTATGGCAGAGTCTCTTCAATAGCTTTAGTTAAAGCGACTTTGTACCCACAATCTGCCCCCCCTCCTCCCAAACTACTTGTACCATCGGATAGTGGCTTTTAATCCAAGATCTGTCCCGCAGTCCGTTTGGCAGGTGATACAATTATTGTCTAAAAAAAAAAAGTTTAAACCTACAGCCCCGTGCCCTACGGGCGTGGCTTAGAATATGTGTGCCCTAACTTTGCAACACCCCTCCGTCCCTCCTCCCCACCCTCTTCATCATTAGGAATGCCACTGGAATATTTTCTCCATGCTAAACATTGCAGAGGTGTCTTAACGATCCAGCCCATGTGCCGGGCTGAAACAGGTGGGGAATAGGAGGCAATCTGCCTGGAGCATTCCTAATGATGAGGAGGGTGGGGAGGAGGGACAGAGAGGTTGTGCCAGCCTAATACACAATCTAGGCCACTCCCGTAGGGCACAGGGCTGCCAGTTTAAAAGTAGTTTTTTAAACAATAACTGCATCACCTGCCAAACGGGCCCCAGGACAGATCTTGTATTAAAAGCTGCTATCCGAAGGTACAAGCGGTTTGGGGGGGAGGTCAGATTGTGGGTACAGAGTCACTTTAATACAAGACTTGTTCAGTAGATAGGGGGCTACTGCGGGGGCTGTTAAGGTAGTGTGGAACTCTGTCAGGATGACTGTGTGACATGACTTGAAATAGATGAAGAAACCCATACTAACAGCTTTGAATATACTGCCCCTTGCTGGAAGAGATCACAGAATGCCAGATTCACAAACACGAGCCCTATGCTAGAACATCCAGGTGGAGCTAATCTCTCAAGTTATCCCAGGGTGATCAAGCAAAAGTCAGTGGAGCAATTCGGCAAACATAGTCCGAGGACTTTATGGTGAAAACACTTGAAAAAACATCAGTCGTAGACAGGTTTAGAGTCCCCCTTTTGTGGTAGTCTCCCCTGTGGAGGCTAAACAGGCCATAATCCTGCTGACAGGAACTTACAGAAGAAACAACTTGTAGCGTTAACTATCAAATTCTTCTAGACTAGACTCGTGGTTGTCCCCACCAGATCCTATAGAATATGACTGGGCTGTCTTTTTATTGGTGGGGAAAAGTGCTGATGGGTAGGAAGCTTTTAGAAGAAGCCTCTGAGGTTTCTTGCATGTGCAGGCTGCATTTCAGAAAATAGAACTGTGAATTTACTAGACAGGTTTCCATCACTCAAAAACAAACACAATGAGGGACATAAAACATTTCCTGGTACTTTTATTGCAAAAATATGTGCCAAAAAATATAAAACCTGAATATCTTACCTGGGGACGACCTAGAAAATTGGTGTACAAGTAAGAAACTTGAAACAGCTGGAAGCGGTTTATCAGATACCAAATCAATAATGGTGTGTGGCCACTTTCAATTATCAAGCTGCTGAGAATTCAAACAGACTTTGATTGGGACTAGGGCCCCTCTTTCCAAGGGCCCAAAGCATTCTCATGGTCTGCATCTAGAACACACATGTATATGTGTCATGTCCTTGCATTATAAGACTAATTTTTGGCCATGAGTTTTTGTTTGTTCTGTGTGTTGTTAGTTCTGTCTGAACACCATCTTCCTCCTTCTGTTCTGCTAATTGATTCATCTGACACACCCGTATTTTCCTGTTAGTTCCCTCTGGTCACTTCAGAGTTAACAGTTTTGCTTTGGTGATTCTGTGACTGGCAGGTCTCCCTGCCAGTCATACATTTCTGTGTCTGTGGTTGATCAGGGGGATGGTCCAATCACGTTCTGGACCAGACCCCTGACCTCCAATATATACATCTCTGGTGTCTTATTTAGTAGAGATCAGCGAACCGGGTTCGTGTCGATCTGAACCCGAACGTTCGGTATTTGATTAGCTAGGGCTGCTGAACTTGGATAAAGCTCTAAGGTTGTCTGGAAAACAAGGATATAGCCAATGACTATATCCATGTTTTCCACATAGCCTTAGGGCTTTATCCAACTTCAGCAGCCGCCGCTAATCAAATGCCAAAAGTTCGAGTTCTGATCAACTCGAGCATACTCGAGGTTCGCTCATCTCTATTATTTAGTCTAGATTTCCCTCAGCAAGCAAGCTCTCCCTGTGTTTTTCCTGCGTCTTCCTTTGGCTTTTCTGACCTCTGCTCCTTTGCTCTGACTATTCAGGTTTTCCGCTATCCCTTACCTTTTGGCTTGTGACCTGACCATTCTCTGAATTACGTTTTTGTATCTCTGCTGCCTACTTGTTGTGACCTCGGCCTGTTTGACTATCCCTACTTGTCTCTTCTATTGGTATTCTGTGTTGTCACTTATCTAAGTTAAGGACTGCCATAGTGGTTGTCCACAACCAGCTAGGGATGATAGGTGAAAGTAGGCAGGGACAGTGGGTGGGGACAAGTGCAGGGGACACTGTCCATGTCTCCCTGTCTCTTCCCTAAGAGTGCGGATTACGGAATCCACGCAGTGAACGTGCCAATCTTTGGGCGGACGGCGGAATCTACCCCGGCATAAAATAAAGTGTATGGCATGGGCAGACAGTCAAGCAGGAATGCGTGGGGGGTGAGCGGCGGAATCTGCAGGATGTACTCCTTGCGGATTCCATAGTTTGAACTCACCCTTACAGCGTGGTACCATTATTCCTAACAATATGCGTCTGATACCTCACATACGGATTCAAAAACCTACAAAAGCTGTAGTGATATTTATATGTATATCATTTGTAGCAACAATAAGGGAATAAACAAATGCATGTTCATATATAAACCTGCCTCATGTTTTATTACTTAACGGAAGAAAATAACACTTCGGTTGTATATTCAGCTTTCTTATCCCAGGTCTGTTCAGACCACATTTTTATCTAAAGAACACATTACTGTTTCTATTAGTACATTTTTTTTCTTGGGCTTCTATCAAGTTTTCTGTTTGGAAGAGGAAAAGAAAGCCTCTAATTATTTATTGAAACCCTTTCCAATGTTTAAAGGTCTGTGTTTCCAGAATTCCTATCACCGGAATCTATTTGAGGTGGTATTGTGCCAGACACGGCAGAATGGCAGTGTAATTTTGGCCACCAGTGAAAATAAAATAAGATTAACTTCAGGTCGATCCTTGAAGATTATTCCCTTTGAATAACTCAGCTTTGTGAGATATACTGATTAATTATTTTCCTGTTTTCTTCTTTCTTATTGTCTTCCTTTTGTACTATTGTCATCCAAGCACCTGTTACAAAGTGTGAAGGATTGGGTAGTACACCAGCTTGTTTGTAGCCTGTTGTGCTGTTTGCATATTCAATAATATACAATTGTGTTCCATAGACTTTTCAAAATCTTCAGCCATGTCAGCCATGCAATTAGAGATGAGTAGAGGAGATGTACTGGAGAAAGTGAATAGCTTGATTCCTATTTTGGCGCCAGTATAAAAAAGAGCTCCAAATAAAAGTGCAAGTTAGAGGAATGCATTTGGATTGTCTTTGTGCCTTTTATGCTTGTGAGCACCAACAATCTGTGGCCCCAAACAATACTTTAACCTGTAGACCATTAAACTAGCATACAGACAAGCAGGGCCTATGGCTGATAAACTCCAATCTATCTCCATTCTTTAAAAGGGTTAACTGGAGAGCAGAGAAGGTCCTACCTGTTCTGCTCTCTGGTGCTCCACTTCTCTCCTTTGGACGTCTCGAATGATAACATCAGAGACGGGTGGGAGCATGTTGCGAGCAATGTTTAATAGCTATAGTAGCTATTGGACACTGCATATGTGCACCTGACCCCCTCTTGTCTTGGAAGTTATCATCTCAGATGGCCAAAAGGAGAAAGTGCGGCTCTGGAGAGCAGAACAGGTAGGACCTTTTCTACTCTACTGGATAACCCCTTTAGGGTAGCTTCACACGTACCGTATCGCTGCGTTTTTAATGGTGCGTCTTTAACGCTGCGTTTTTTGTGCAATTTTTCACATGAAAATCAAAACGCGCAGCAAAAACACAGTGTTAAAAACGCACTGTTAAAAACGCACCATTAAAAACGCAGCAATACGGTACGTGTGAAGCTACCCTTAAAGAGTTTTTTCAGGAAAAGCAGATTGATGGTCTAAACACAGATAGATCATCATTTACTGATTGGGTTGACGACACCTACAACCCAGGGGCAGATTAACTTTAGCATAAACCCCAGGCTGTTCACCAGCTTGGGCCCACCCCATTGTAACTAAGGCAGCACTAGCATGGTGCTCATAAATACGGGATAGTTTTTTTTTTTTGCAAGTCATGTCACAATTGTGGCTAGGGACAATACACCACTGAAAATATAAGTCTGTTTGGGTGCCCATGGGCCCCCCAGGAGCTCAGGGCCCTGGGCTACTGCCCAAAACAGACCTATTATATTTCGCTACTACTAGAACTCCTACCCCTACCTGTTCATCTGCAACAAAACAGAGAACACGGCTGTTTGAAGGGGCTGTGGCACTAAGAAAAGCACCCCAGACTATATTGCAATGGTCTACAGGACTACAAGCATTGTAGATAATGGTATTTCTTTCTGCTGTGAATGGAACCTACTCTCCGAGGCCATGCTGGATAGTGACTCGGTGGCTAATTCTGCTGCATTGCAGCTATAGGGTACGGCATTTGAATTTGCATGGAGTTTATATGTTCTCATGTATAATATCAGTGCAGTCTGCAGGATAGGTTGACATAATATAAATTAATAAGAAAAAAATAATTAAAGGCTCAAGGGCTCAGGTAAATGGTTTAGGTGCCTTGTTATTGAAAAATGACAAGAATTATTGCTGCGGTTTGCTTTTTTGGATTGATTTGTAATTTACAAGCTGTTAGGATTCATTGAGTCTATCGATTTGCTACTGTATGTCTGAGAGTCACTTGTGTAAAATTAAACTGAATAATAGGTAAAAAGAAATTGCCCACTGTATTTATAGGACTGTGAATCGTGTAAAACAATTTACTTATCTCAGTCGGTGACGTTTATTTTGTTAGTACTAGTTGCACATTGTAGTCCCACTGACAAGTGACGATGCATTGAAGGGAATCTGTCACCAAGACAATGGCACATGGTCATGGAAGCATCAAGCACTCTATAGGACCCTACCTCTATATGCCTCCGATTTCATACAGAGGTAAAGAGTGTTTTATGTGTCACTGGATTCTATATGAATGTAACATAAACATAATCCATCGGAAGTTTAAGTTGACAAGAACCAGGTATTCTCACCTATAAGCCATAACGTGGTGCTGTACTGAGGTATCACTCAGGACCAACTAGTGTGAATAAGAATTAAAGGCTCACTCCCATCTGAGAACGTTATCCCCTATACAAAGGCAAAGAATCCCACTTATACATTCTTTATGGGGACACCAAATAGTTAAATTCTCTAAAATGTTGGAACGGAAACAACGGAGAACAAAAGGAAAACTGTGTGTGAACTACAAATAAAAAACAAATAAAAATTATTTTGACGTCAGTGGCAAAAACGTCCGTATTTCAATGCATTGTGTGCATTGTGTGCATTGGACGTCCGTCTTCCCATTGACTCCAATGCATTGCCAATGCAGTCAGTTAAATGTGTTAAGTGAACATAGTCTAAGGGTAGCTTCACACGGGCGGGCTCGCTGCGAGATTCTCGCTGCGAGCCCGGCAGGTCCTGTCAGTTTCCATAAACTACATACTTGCTGCGGACCGCAGCGAGTATGTAATTGTACCGCGCTTAACCCCTTCTACTCCCGCCGGCTCCCCCGCTGTAAGCAGCATACATTACCTGTCCTTGCTGCACGGGTCCGGCGTCCTGCTCTCCCGCCCGGCCAATCAGTGGCTGCGGCTGGGCAACACACTAATTGGCCGGACGGGAGAGCAGGACGCCGGACCCGAGCAGCAAGGACAGGTAATGTATGCTGCTTACAGCGGGGGAGCCGGCCGGGAGTAGAAGGAGTTAAGCGCGGAACAATTACATACTCGCTGCGGTCCGCAGCAAGTATGTAGTTTATGGGAACTGCCAGGACCTGCCGGGCTCGCAGCGAGAATCTCGCTGCGAGCCCGCCCGTGTGAAGCTACCCTAAGGGTTTAAATTTTTTGCGTTTTGATCTCTATTTTTTATTACTACCATATTTGTGTAGATGGGATATATTGATCACTGTATATATATATATATATATATATATATATTTTTTTTTTTTAGATAGAATGTAATTAAAAAAAATCTGCAATCTTGGCTTTTTTTTATTGCTTATGCAGGAACAGTATTGATTTAATAGATTGGACAATTACGCATGCTACGATGTATAATATGATGTATAATATGTTTATATAATTTATTTTATTATTTTTACATGTTTTATTTATAAAATAAGAAAGTCTTTTAATAGACTTAAAAGTCTATTTACATGGCAATCATTAGACTATTTACATGCTATCATTTGATTGCATACAATGGCCAATGCTATGCCATAGCATAGCATTGATCAGTGTTATCTTCTATGTTCTGGTAAAGCCTGTCTGTGGCTGCACTGAGGTAAGCAGTATACCTCCGGCAGTTAGGTCATTCAATTGGGACACCCGCAGTCACGTTGCGGAGGTCCTGATCGGATTGCCCGCTCAGCAAGTCAGTGACTGGGGTGGTTTCCTTTCCTAGTCACTGATTGCCTGAGTTGGCAATTGCTGAGCGGGTACATGATGGGTATTCTTTGTTTATTATGTTCCTGCACACCCCTGCCTTTCTGCTTTTTTATTTAATAGGACTTTCCTTTAAGTTTGGTTGAAACATTTAGGAAAGCAAGGGCACCTTTAGTACAGTGTTGATAGTAAGCGACTCAATCAAAGTAAAGTAGAAACTTTTATGTTCTTCAGTATGTAAGTGTTTTCCTCTCATTGGAGAGCCATTATACTTATGTTCCAATTAGAACATTTATTGCTTCTATACTACTTTCAGTAAATTTCTTCAGTTCACAATGTACAATTACCTGGTTATTGTTACCATAAAGGTACAGACACCCACATATGCTTAAAGGAAACCTTTCACCCCATCACCCACGGCAGAGCCTGCGCGACCCCTCTGTAGAGCCCCAGAGCAGTAATTTCGTATGGATGTTGGACTCATCTCTTGTCATTTACATATTGCACGTGCAGACCTATGGCCTATGGCTGTATCCATGTTTTCAAGAACTCCCTAGGGAGTCAAATGCTAGCCACCGGTAGTCAAATGCTGCACACTCAGGTTTGGAGAAACCCAAACATGCTTAAAGGGATTGGACACTTTATAGTAAAATTGCTCAGTGTACAGTATTAGTAAGTGTACTCACTGTATATACTGACAGCAGCCCCCTGTGTACCTCATAGAACTAAAATCAGACTCCCCTCCTACAGGCTGTGCTGTCCTGCTCTGTGGTGATTCTGTCCATAAGATGGCCGACATGGAGGAGCATGTGACCATGCCCCACCCCCAGTGTCCACCACTGAGCCTGTATATGCCTATATAGGACACTGGGGGCGGGACATGGTCACATGCTCCTCCATGTCGGCCATCTTATGGACATACTCACCACAGAGCAGGACAGCACAGCCAGGAGGAGGGGGAGTCTGATTTTAGCTCTGTTATGTACACAGGGAGCTGCTGTCTGTAAGAGCTGTGAATACACTTACTAATACTGTACAAAGAACCCTTTTACTATAATGTGGCCAACCCCTTTAAGCTTCAGCAGATGAAAGCTGTGATCTTCGTTCACTATAGCTAGTTACTCTGTTATCCTACTGTAGCTTTGTAACATTCACTTCTCTGTGTAACTACTGCTGTCAGAAACTTTTTGATTATTCATGGTTGAAAAGTGTTTTACTACATTGAAAGTAAACAGTAGGTTGAAGAATCCATTGCTAATTTCCTTCAGATCCCATATCAAACATGGACTTTGCAAAGGATTTCCCATTAAAATGTTTACAGGTGTGTTGGACAAATTTTCTGTAATAATTATATCCCTCATTACAAAGGAGATGCACATGTTTGGCAGCAATGTTTCCACTGTAAAAACTAGATTTTCTGATAATTGGAAAAGGAGTGCAAAGAAATAAGGCTGAATAATGCTCAGATGACTACAAAAATCAAAATACAATCAAAATACACAAACTTATAAAGAGATGGTTTCAATATGGTGTAGTCAATGAGGGACACAACCACAATCAAGTGATCATACAGGGGTTACCCAAGGCTTAGAAAAAGAAACAGCACTACCTTGTCCTCAGATCGGGTGCAGCTTTACAGCTCAGTTCCATTGAAGTAAATGGAGATGACATGTAATACCACACACAATGTGAGGATGCTATTTTTGCATTTTTGCATTCTTGAATGACCCCTTTACTAACAGTGGAATTAAGCCAGGAAACAATTATCTATGAGACATAGAAAAGAGTCTATGCTGTACATGTCCACCTGTCCTCCTACAGGGCTCCGGTGTACACTGCTTATTAAAGCCGCCTCTAGCCCACTCAGCCAATCACTGACTGAGACGGGACAGCCCTGCTGAGTGGGTTGTCACTCCCGCTCAGTCAATCACTGGCCACTGGCCCTCTAAGCCAATCTTTGACTGACTGAGATGGGACAGCATCATGGCCAGTGATTGGCTGTGGAAAGTTAGTCGGCTGAGATCAGAGGGGAACAACGGGGGAGTGTGGACAGGTAATTATTGCTGAACCGCACTAGAACAGTTAAACATTTGCAGTTGTTTAGCTGTTTTAGTGCGGTTCGTTTAAAATTTAGTTCTGAGAAACCTGAACCTTTCTTCAAAGTTCGGAGAACCCTCTAGTGACAATGTAAATCTGGGCATTGAATAATTAGGACAACAAAAGCAAAAGCAAATAAATCCTGCTTTTCTAACTAAACCATAGTGGACAGATTGCAATTTTCTTATTATAGGAATATTATAATATACTGAATAGGTTCTGTTTGGTATACTTTCAAATGCAATATTTCAAGGTTTTTCAAAGGGCATGTTCACCATATAATAATTTTAATGCATATTACTTGGAAGTGTGATCGTGGGGTTTTACCCGTGGTATCCATGTTGACCACCAGCTATTGGTTTATAAAAGTTCTCTTGGCCAAAGACACGGCAAAGAGCTACCATACATTCCAGTGAATAAGGCTATGCTAGAGTATTCTCCACATCGGAGGGCTGGGAACATCTGTGAAAGAGCTGCTGATATATTGGTTGACTTGAGGTATATTGATCTCAGGGACAAATTGCTTACCTGTTTGTCCCTGTATCCATTTGTTGCAGGGGGGGGGGGCCTAAGTTAAGCATAAGGCAGCATGCCGATAACATAATTCCTTAAATGATGCAATAATGATAACTTGATGGACATGTGTCTTTTTTCAACCGTGTTAACTATGTAAATATGATATATGTGTATATGTGTATATGACAAGAAGATGGTGATGTAGAATGGAAGAGTTGGTCAGAGATTCGGACTTCACTCTGGTGGTAGGGCTAGAGCTCAGAGACAACATCTGGCCAAGACCCCTGTGACACCAGAGGATAGTGTATTGTCTCAGGAGAGAGGGTTTAGCTATGTTGCTGGAGACACATTTTAAAAAAGAACTACACAACTTGTTTTCATTAGTTAATAGCGTAAAACATGCTCAAGCCAGTACAATTTGTGATAACACCATATGAGTTAAAGCTGAAACAAGTTTATTAGCTTCTTCCATTACACCTGGCACACTGCTTGGTTCTACAAAGGTAATGCCATGGTTTTGAACGTTACCCACTAGAGGGACTAAAACCTAACTTCTAGAAACCTAACAATAATCCACAAGCTCATCAGATATAAGACAATGGACGTGCCCCCTTATTATCTGAGCACCTCAAACAGTGGTGGAAACAGGACCCGAGGATGAAGACTGACAATGGTACAACACAGTTGTCAACCCTCCTAGTGATAGTAAGGCATTTAGGCAAGTTTTTCATGACACTGAAGGCACTATTTAAAGTGACCCTGTCACCCCATTTTTGCATTGTGACTTTTGTACACAGGTGTAAAAGGTAAATCTAGCAGTTTTTATACCTTATTTTATATCATATGTCATGGTGCTTGTTACAGTAAAAAGTGATCTTTTATCATCTGTGGATTGTGTTACCTGGCTGGAGATTTACGGCTGCAGTGCCACTTACCCCTGCCCACATCACCACTGTAGGCCCTGTCCCTTCATGTTGTCACTGGCGCATAGGTCCCGTCCCCTCAGGTCATTGGGCCAACCTAGAGGGGGTGGGGCCTAGACCTTTAGGCAGGCGCATTCCAGCGACCATCAAGGGGGCAGGGCCTATGTGCCGATGACATGACCGTGGGGCGGGGCCTATGGTGGCTCTGCGGCCGTGAAGCCCCACCCAGTTAACGCAATCCACAGATGATAAAAAATCACTTTTTAATGGAACAAGCACCATGACATATGATTTAAAATGAGGTATGAAAACAGCAAAATTTACCATTTATACCTATGTAAAGAAGTCATAATGCATAAAGGGGGTGACATTGTCACTTTAAGGATTGAAATTCCTTATTAAAGTGATTCATAACAATGAATAACAATGAATCACTTGGTATCCACAAGCAAAGTCAAGCAAAGTGGATACAGACGTGTCCACCCTTACCTTTCCTTTAATTAAGGAATCCAGTTTCTCATGAAACTAGTTCAGCATAATATGGTGCCTGGAAAACATGGATTTTCACAGTTTTCCCAGACTCCCTAGGGCTGCATCCAACTTTTTTAGCCACAATCAGACTCAAGCATTCTCAAATTACTCTCATCTCAATAGTTTATGGGAAAGAAACAAAGAATCCAATCTATTGAAAATAAATTATTTTAAGTGGCCGCTTTACCAAAAAGTAGCACTTTGGACAACATGAGGGTTTCTGAATACAGTTGCAGCCTGATTCATAGCACCTTTCAAACCACTATAATTTTTCCATTGGCAGTAATCCACTGGCAGAAATACTCCGATAAATCTCGGGATCATATCGCAAAGTGGCCTTTCTGTCAGTGTAGTAAGTTATTTGAAAGGATATATGTTGCTGCCTTTGTACGCTGATAGCATATGAGGTTTGCTGGTTTTCAATGGCAAAGAGACAGTTCTGCTTTATTACAGGAAATCTTTAAAGGTGAAATAAAGATAGAGACGTCTCAGGGGCAAAGAATGCCAAAATCATGATCATGAGCATTATAAAACTGTGGTTTTTATAAAAGACAATGATCTAAAGATGACTTGCTCTGTACGCACCATCATAAAATTCTTTGTGATTTTCTTTTAAAAATAGACTGTATCATGGCAGGTAGTCTGCGAACACAATAGACAGAAGTCTTGGAAAGTTGTCCTGCAGTGACATAACTATTTTCATAGGTCATCAAGTTAACGGGTTTGACACACATGAATAATTCTAAGCTTTCTTTCATCTAAAAAAAAATAAAAATATTAATAATAATAATAGTCCAAAATGGTAAAAAACTATTTTATGGAGACAGGGTGTTTGGTGTGATAGTGCTAAAAATTTGATTATACATTTTCAAAGGGGTACCCCAGAGGGGTAAAAAACTTTGTAAATGAGCCGATGGCAGAAAATAATACACATTTTTTAACTTTTAACTTGTTTTTAAATACCTCAAATTTTCAGTAACTATCAGCTGCTATATGTCCTGCAGGAAGTGGTGTATTCTTTCCAGTTTGACATGGTGCTCTCTGTGGCCACCTCTGTCTGTGCCAGAGCACAATAGGTTTTCTATGGGGATTTGCTACTGCTCTGGACAGTTTTTGACACCAACAGAAGTGGCAGCAAAGAGTACCATGTCAGGCTAAGTTCACACAACATAAATTTTCAATAAATAGTTACCATTGCAACACCAGCTACTATTTATTGAAAATTAAAATAAAGTTGTGTCCTATGGAATCCCAGACAGAGTGTATACTCTCTGTATACACTCCAGACGGGATTCCATGCGCCGCATAGAAATCTGACTGCTATGGTTATTTGGAATACGGGCACACCCGAATGTGTTCGTATTCCAAATCAAAAGAAGTGAAGTACTGGCTGTCGAGAGCTTTACAGACAGTGGCCGTGTCACAGAATGGCCGCTGTCATACACTGTCCGGCCTCTGATTGGAAAGAAAACTTCCTGCATAACATATAGTGGCTTATCAGTACTGAAAGGTTTGAGGTTGTTTTTTTTTTTTTTTTATACATATAACTGATTTCCAAATCTGTGTAACATTCTGACCCCACTTGCTTTGAATTTTTTTTTTTTAAATCTCTGGAGTACCCCTTTAAGTCTTAAATAGGACCTGTCACCTCCCGTAACAGGGTGACAGGCTCCTGACCCCCCCGCTAGAGCCCCCTATACTTACCTGATCCTGCCGGGTCCCGCTTCTTGATCCGGTCCGGTGAAGATTTCAGCGCCTGAAGCCCAGCACGCGTGCTTCTGAGATGAGTCCGACGCCCCATTCATTCTCTATGAGCGTCACACTCATCTCAGGAGCGCGTGCGAAATCTCTGTCACCGGACCGGATCAAGAAGCGGGACCCAGCGCGATTAGGTATGTATAGGGGGCTCTAGCGGGGGGTCCGGAGCCTGTCACCCCGACACGGGGGGTGACAGGTTCCCTTTGAGGCCCATATTTCAAGACATATCTGCTGCTCCTTGATCTGCCCTTGCCATAGAAAGGCAAGTCACATGAAGTTACATACTAATAGAATAAAGTCAGAGATCATTCACATGTAAATTCCTGTTTACTGATGGTCGAACAGTAAAATGTTTGAGTTCAAGTCGAACCTCGAACAGTAGTGAAGTTCGACTTGAACTCCATTAAAGTCAATGGGAGATGTTCTGGTTAATTTTTATACCTATACAGGCGAGGGGAAGCTGGAATTACCATCCAGAAGAGGAAACTGGATCCATGGAACAACTTAGTGAAGGAAATTTGGCTAAGAATGACAGAAAAAAATGAATAGGGTAAAATACTTCATTTAGTGATGAGTGAATAGAATTCGATCGAATAGTACACTATTCGCGCTAGACCGATACATATGCTTCTACTTTACGTTCATCACTAGTGTTAGATGCATCCAGGCATGCTTCCCCTGCAAACAGCACCCACCGTTAACTGTCAGTGTGTGTGTTACCCCTAGACGACCCTAGGCGTACCCGTACGTCCAGGATGGCCTACGGGGAGTTGAGAGCAGGGCCATATTGCGGCCGCACTCAAGACTGCCGCGGTCTCGGGTGAGGCATGCAGCCCGGGACCGCGGCTATTAGTGAGCCCGGACCGATCGCTGTGCCCGCTAATCAAGTTTTCAGATGCAGCTGTCAAAGTTGACAGCTGCATCTGAAAACTTACTGCAGCCTCATCACTGGTGTGTAGTGGGGTGTAGGGGCACTCCTTGCTTCCGGCACCGGCCTGGGTCTGCGTCGTAATGGCACTGATCCCGGCTTGGCACTTGATTGTTTTCGGCTGAAAGCAATCGAGCGCTTATCTCATTGATCTATGCAGTATAACTATACTGCATAAATCTCAATGAGAGATCAGTGTACCTATACTTGAAGTCCCCCAGGGGGAAAAACCCTAACCCCAGGGGGAATAACCCTAATCCCAGGGGGCTTCTAGTATAAGTGTAAAAAAAAAAAGTGTTATTATTTATTTAAAAAAAAAACCTCCCCTAATAAAAGTTTGAATCACCCACCTTTTCCCATGTTATAAATAAAAATAAATAAATAAACATGTTTGGTATTGCTGCGTGCATAATCGAACGAACTATTAATTTATCATATTCCTGATCTTGCACGGTAAACGGCGTAAGCGCCAAAAAATCCCAAAGTGCATAATTGCACATTTTTGGTTGCATCAAATCCAGAAAAATTGTAATAAAAAGCGATCAAAAAGCCGCATATGCACAATCAAGATACCGATAGAAAGAACACATCATGGCGCAAAAAATGACTAAAGGATAAAAGTGCTATAAGCCTGGGAATAGAGCAATTTTAAGGAACATATATTTGTTAACAATGGTTTGAATTTTTTACAAGCCATTACATAAAATAAAAGTTATACATGTTACATATCGTTGTAATTGTAACAACTTGAGGAACATATATAACAAGACAGTTTTACCCCAGGGCGAATGGCATAAATACAAATAAAATGCGTTTTTTTTTTAACCTAAAAATAAAAATTGATTTTGTGGCCCTTGGGAGTATTCAATTTGCAAAACACAGCAATCTCTGAGCTCAAGGAGATCAGTGAAAAAATTCCAATGAAGTACTCAAGAGTCTCCACTGAGGCCCCCAAAATTTAAATATACAAAAAAGGAGTCCGTGGAGCCTCGGGAGTGAGTCTCAAAACACTGGAATAGCCAAATATCCCTAGCCTGTTGCCACAGGGTGCCTCAAGTATTCAATTTGATTCCATTAAAAAATAAATACATTTTAAAAAATAAATGAAAGATTGAATTGAATTTGATAAGTCATTAACCACACTAGAGAATCATTATAATCAACTCTCTGACTTTCTACAGGAAATTAATGAAATGGATAGCTGTTACTATGTGTACCTGAAATACAGAAGAGAACTGCGAGAATGTGAAGATGTTCTAAAGCATCACTATGACCATGCTGCATTTTCACTGTCTGTTCTTTTGATTTGAAATCAAAGATAAAAAAAACAGCTGATAAAGTGGCCTTTACCAAGCTGCTGGCTTCTGCCTTTAAAACAGCTACAAAATGGATGGAATGCAGAGCACACCCATCAATGGGAGATGCTGTGTTAATTTTGACACCTATATGTAGGAGAAACTGTAATTTCCCTCCCCAACAGTAAACTGTAAACATGGAAGAACTCATAGCCTAAAATTTGGCTTTAAGAACATACATCTAACAGATGAAGAGATTGTTTAAAAAAAAAAGTTGTTCTGCAATGCAGACTGTCAGAATGGGCTCTGTACCCACTCAGGATAAATTCAACCACCAACTCCTCTGTAATAAACATCGATATGTCTAACAGATGAAGAGATAATTTAAAAATAAGTTGTTCTGCAATGCAGACTGTCAAAAATGGGCTCTGTTAAAACACTTGGAATGCTAGCTGTGGGGACCCTGGCTGTGCACCATCCCAGCAGTTTTGGAGACTGTCAACTGAGACACACAGGCACCAGAGGCAGTGTCAGCCACCAAAGTCACCCAGTGAGCAGTCAGGGATATGTAATGACCTTGACCATGCTTACTGGTCCATGTGTTTGTAGTCAGATGGACCTTAGTGGACACAGATGCAGCCAATGTGCTTAATATATAGTCTCTGATGTGCTGGGCCAGGGCAGGGACAACTTTTCTTGCAAAGAAATGCCTGCTAGGCATCTAATACTGGGGACATGCCAGGGCCAGAACATGGGGAACCACTACCTTGTGCACTACCTTTATTTCCCCTTCCTACACCTAATATTGGTCGCCTACCACCTCTGTTCACAAGATAGATATGAAATCTTAGATAGAAGATACAAAAAAAAAAAAATCAACAGATCTACCCACTCTCAATAAATCCACATATACAAATCAGTTGTACGATTAATTACTGGGTATAACAGATAACAAAAAATACGGAATACTTGACAACGGACAGAGGACGTTTTTCAGCTGATAGGAATACACCTGTAATCACTGAACAAATGCACATACCCAAATGAGATGTATGTTTAATTACTGTATAAGAGATGTCAAGTATTTCATATTTTTTTGGACGGACAGAGGGCGTTTTTCATCCTATAGAAATACACCTGTAATCACTAAACAAATGTACGTCTGCTATTACGTATTTTTCCTGACGGACAGAGGACGTTTTTCAACTTATAGGAATAGAGTTGTAATCACTAAACAAATGCACGAATACAAATGAGATGTACGTTAAATTACTGTATAACAGATATGAGCAGACCAAAATACACTTTTAGGCACCATGTATAAATTGGCAAATCCAATATGCAGCCTGCAATACCACAGCTAAGTATTATGTATCTATGGACAGGAAAATGCTTGTTGCAAATATGCTAGTGTAACCTTAATAAACAACCCACTAATTTCTCTAATCTCAATACCTATCTCAGTAATATCACTAATCTTACTACCTATCTGTCTAATCGAAATGGCAGCATGCAGGGAGACGATGAACGCGTCCAGAACGCAGCACAGTGAATAATCGAAATGGCAGCATGCAGGGCCAGGGAGACGATGATACACTAAGACAGCAGTCTGTACAGCACAGTGAATGAGGAGAAAATGGCGTCCAGAACGCAGCACAGTGACTTTTATGAGATGGTCACGTGATTTTAGCAGCCAATGAGACCCCTACACCTCAGCAATGACGTTTCTGACACTTCTATGTGCTCTGCACGTATTGGCTGGCAAAAAGGCGCTCGAACGCTAACTCGAATGCTAACTCGAATGAACAGTAAAATGCTCAGTTCGGCTTAAGTTCGAGATGTTGGACTCAAACCTAACTTTTCTCGAACAGTTCGATCAATGCTATTCCTGTAGCAACCAGAATTTTTTTTACTTCATATGCAATCAAGGGGGGTTATGGGAAAGTGTGTACACTGTTGCATGGCAACAGCAGGGACATAGATGAGTGATGAAACCAGGAAGTGATCAGATATCCTGATTTAAAAAAAAATTAAAGCATTCCCTTTAACAGTTCATTCTACGTCTACTGTTCTGTGTTCAGAGACTAATGTTTAAGTTGAACTGCAGACATAGTATTTTTTTTTTTACTAGATCTGACCATATAATTGTCCTCTATTAGCACTTTATATCAGATTATGCACAAAAAAAAGTGTAATAAAATAATCCAGCCATCATAAAAATATTGTTCCAAGCTCGTAAAACATGACCTGCAGATTGGAGAAATGTCAAGATAAATACCAAGCAATAGTGAAGCTACGGGGCTCTCTTACTATGCTCATTTTCAACCATGTTAAAGCAAGACTTAAAAGTAGTAAAAACGGCAGGAGCTTAAACACAGACAATCTGGGTCCTTTATGGTATAGACATAAATATGCAATTTCCTGCAGAGATTTTAGCACAGGACTTACCATACACATTGGGAGACATCTGTCAGTTTTTTAGCATATGGTAAACACTAGTGAACGCGTCTCATTTGAAGCCACAACAATCACATTTATTTTTAGCTCCCAATCAAAGTGGATAAATTTGTTCATCCTTTTACCATGGAATCATTATTAAAATAAGTGAAGACGTGATTTTCTTTCAATTAATTAAACAAAAATAAAAGCCTCTTAAAGTGTACACTACGATAGTCGGCAGCATGACAATGTAAAGACTAGACAAAATGATGATTTTTTTTTTTTAAAGCTACAAAAAGGATAAATGATGGGAGGAGGAGTGACAAATATATAAGAAAATGGAATATAAAAAAAATCCAACCAGTGGAACTGGATGAAGGAAAATCAGGCATAGGCATCCATTAACAAACAGGTCAAACTCATTATTCTCATTATTCCATTAATTATATGAAAACCAAACACAAGGTTACAAATAGAGATGGTGCAAACTTGTGGAAAAATTCAAGATCTTCTAGGATTTTATGAAAGGAACGAGGTTTAAAGCGTAACTGTCATTTCAGGGTCATTTAAAAAAAAAAAAAACATTAAATATCAAGCGATTTTAAGAAACTCTGTAATACAGTTTCCTTCTGGACTAAAAAAGCAATCTCCCAGCCTCCCCCCTCACTTCAGAAGCAGCAGGATTTCTGTCTCCATTATGTGGCTATGGAGAGGGGAGAGGGACCCTACAATCTTCTCTCAGTAAGTTCATAGATAAGCACTGACCTTTCTGACCCCAGAATCCTGCGTTTTAGGTGCCCAGAGAGTCTACAAACAGCTGACCTTCATGTCACCTCTTCCTGCTCCCTCATCTCCCTCGGCCCCTCCCCCCTCCATAAGGATAGAATGGAGAGAGCAGAACCAGTCTTCACTGGCTTCTCTGTAATGAAGACGTGTTTGCCTGATAATGCACAGATAAGAAGTCAGGGGGGGAGGCTGGGAGATTGCTTCTTGAGTACAGAAAGAGGCTTTTTTGGCTAATGAAACCTATTACAGAGTTTCTTAAAATCGCTTATACTACTGATTTCTGCAATAAAAAAAAAATATGACAGTTACGCTTTAAGCCATGTTCACACATGGCAAAAGAGCAGCCGCTCTGTAACACGGCCGCGTCACAGAACGTCTGCTGTCTGAGATACTATCTGATACTGCAGTATCGGACAGGTGCACATCACTTCTACTTAATTGGAATGTGAGCACATTTGGGTATGCCAACACTCCAATTAGCCGTAGCACACAATGTAAAGTACAGACAGGAGTGTAAACTACCTTAGGCTATGTTCACACTGCATATGAATCCGTCCGTAGTGCGAACCGCGAATATACGCACGTAGTTTTGAGGTTGATGCGTTCGCTTGAAAGTATACGATATACGCCTGCACAATGCACACTACGTATGAGCTTACGGTCGGATTGTATACGGCGCCGTGAAAATGAACAAGACCATTGTTTGAGGACGGAAATGTTGAAACTCACGGCCGTGGATTTCCATGCGGTCCCTTACGAAGTACTTATTTCAGCCAAATTGAACTTGATTTTTCGATCCAAAAGGTTCTGTGTGGTTTACGGGGCTGGGCGAAGATTTCCAAGTAAATGACCTGTTTCAGATCGCTTCGAAACAAGCTAGGGAAGCATAACTGTACTACGGGCGTATGTTCGCGGTTCGTACGCATCCGGCCACATGTCGATTTTTCGCACGCCCGTAGTTTCAGCCGCACATATACGGCAGCGTAAGACCTGCGTACGGATTCGTACGCAGTGTGAACATAGCCTTAAAGTGCATCTGCCGTTTGTAAAAATTTTTGACGTGTCATAGGACCCTATTTAACCAACAGATTATCTGTCAGATTTTTTTTTAAGCCAAAGCCAGGAATGGATTTGAAAAAGGGAGAAATCTCAGTCTTTTCTATATGACCTGTTCTCGGTTTATAGTCCATTCCTGGCTTTGGCTCAAAAAACTATCAAATAATCTGTTTGTGTAATAGGGCTCATAGACTCGTACCAGTTGGGAGAACAAGCAGGAGAGGACGGGGTGCAGCGTACCCCTCTACCACTGGTTTATAATGTAAGTCTATAGACCATGACTCTTCCTTTCTTAAAGAGGATGTATCACCCGGTACGCTCGCTTAGAATGAATGGAGCCGTGTCATACAGGGTAGGGAATTCCCTACCACTGGGGTCGGGCCGGCTGACCTCCAGTGCTTCAGAATCTGCCAGTACCTCTGGATCGAACGGCGCCGTGCACGGGAACCTGGCGGCGGTCCGAAAAACGGAACGCGGCACCGGCTTCCCCGTTCTGGCGCCGATCGATCCGTGGGTTCAGGTTAAAGAGGATGTTCCTGGTGGTACATCCTCTTTAAACAGAGTGGGAAGAGGATGTGTTGCAGTGCTTTCCTTTCCCTGCTCGTTCTCCCAATCGGTACGGGTCTGAACACCCAGACCTGGACCAATCAAAATTTTTGACATGTCTCTATAACATATAAACAATAGATTCACTTTACTCTAGAGGTATGGAGAGCCTAAACTTGATGGATGACCAAGTAGACTGTTGACTGAAAAAAGTCAAATTTCCTGCAAGAGCATAAGGTGTGCAAGATAGTGTCTTTTTCTTCCTCTGAAAGAACATTCAGATGTTTCCTTTGTTAACTCCTCTCTAATCTCAATATATTCTTAGATGCATGCATTAAAGCACTTTTGCCCCCCTGCTATTTGCCTCCATCCTCTCCTCATAGCCTGTAAGCTCTTGCGAGCAGGGTCCTGTTTGGCTTGATAATTACATGTGTAGCCCTGTAATATCTGATCTTATTTATGTACAGTGCCCCCAGAATTGTTAAGGGCTGCCGAACAGGTATAGTGCTATATGAATAAAAATGATTATTACCTGGTTAACCTGAAATTGACAGTCTGGCCCCCAGAGGGTTAAGTGAACCCCCTGAGGGTCAGACAGCGCTCTATTAGTGGGGGTGGGTGGACACCACTGCAGCTGTGGCAGA
Organism: Dendropsophus ebraccatus; assembly: GCF_027789765.1. NCBI lineage: Eukaryota > Metazoa > Chordata > Amphibia > Anura > Hylidae > Dendropsophus > Dendropsophus ebraccatus. The sequence goes on along the minus strand of NC_091458.1, from coordinate 38,852,347 downwards.
GAGGTGATATCGAAGTAAGAAGATAGAAGGGCAGAGCGGTAGGTATAATACATATCCACATTATACATATCCACAGCCTTAAAAGAGAATAAAATAAAAAGACAGACAGGGGGGTGCAGTAAATGAATAAATAATGTAAACTTAGCCATCGCCGTGCCTCATTTCTGCTGCCCCCGGGTCCTGCTGATGGCCAGCAGCTGTCATTTTCAGCTTGAATCCAGGCATGTCACATACCCGCCTCCTACAGCTGCAAAGTCATGGGCAGCTAAATGATACCTTGATGTGCGCGCTGAACTAGCAGACTGGTACTTTTCAGCCAATTGCTGATTTTTTTACACAGGCTGACTAGCATCCCATATAAAAGGTCCTTAACCCTTTAAGGACAGAACCAGTTTTCATTTTTGCGCTTTCGTTTTTTCCTCCTCATGTTTAAAAGGCCACTGCGCTTGCATATTGCCCCCTACAGACCCACATGAGCCGTTATTTTTTGAGACACCAATTATACTTTGCCAATACAGACTTAATTTTTCTATAAAATATGCTGAAAAAACAGAAAGAAATTATATGTGCAGTGAAATTGGGAAAAAGGTGCAATTTCTTTTATTTCGAGGGGTTTCGTATTAACGCGGTTTGCCCTATGGTAAAACTGATATGTTATCTATGTTCCTTTACATCAGTACGATTACAACGATATGTAACTTGTATAATTTTTATATTTGATGGCTTTTAAAAAATTAAAACCTTTAAAAAAAAAAGTGTTTAAAATTGCTCTATTCCCATCCTTATAGCGCTTTTATTGTTTGGTCTATGGGGCTGTGTGAGGTGTCATTTTTGCGCCACAATCTGTTCTTTCTTTCGGTACCTTGTTTGCATATATGCAACATTTTTTTTTATTACATTTTTTCTGGCTGGTTTTTGTGCTTATGCGGTTTACCGTGCAAGATCAGGAATGTAATCATTTAATAGATCGGGCAATTACGCACGCGGCGATACCAAATTTTTTTATTATTATTTATTTATTTTTATTTATAAAATGAGAAAAGGGGGGTGATTTAAACTTTTATTAGGGGAGGGGATTTTTTATTAATAAAATCACTTTATTTTCTTTTTACTAATAGTAATAAGAAGCCCCCCTGGGGGACTTTTATATACACAGCACTGATCTCCCATTGAGATCAATGCTGTGTATATAATAGCGCAATGATCCAACAGATCGGTGCTCTATTATAATTTTCTGCTGCAGACCACCTACATGGAATGCTGAGCCTGGATCAGCGTCATCCCAATGCTGAGCCCCGGCTGGCTCAGTATAAGGGATCTCCCCTCTGCGATTGCATCGCGGGGGGGGGGGGGGGGAGTTCCCCCACTAGACACCAGGGACAGGGGTCCCCACCACTATTCAAATGCAGCTGTCATCGGCCCGCGACGGCTAATACCCGCAGTCCCTGGCTACACATAGCAACCGGGGACTGTGGGCTGCAGAGAGGGCTCTTGCTGGGACCCCTTTCTGATCACCCTTAACGGCCGCATGACGGGTATATCCGTCATGCGTCGTTAAGGGGTTAAAGGGTACTTATAATTCTGCTTGTGTAGCAGGATACTCTTTAAAAACTCTTTAAAACTTTAAAAACTCTTTAGGTAATTCGCTCCTAATGCGATTGTTGTATGGACCTGGCAGAAGTGCCATGGAGATGCATTGTAAGTTTGTAACACAAAACAGTCTATGTTGCTTCTCGCATTTCCATGTTCGCTTTAAAGGGGTTATCCAGCGCTACAAAAACATGGCCACTTTCTTCCAGAGACAGCCCCACTCTTGTCTCCAGCTTGGGCATGGTTTTGCTGCTCAGTTCCGTTGAAGTGAATGGAGCTTAATTGCAAACTGCACCTGAGCTGGAGACAGGAGTCGTGTTGTATCTGAAAGAAAGTGGCAAAGATTTTGTAGCACTGGATAACCCCTTTAAAAGCGGACTTTGTACCTGCCAGAATTTTGTAAGGGTATATTGGGTAAGTGCATACACCTTAGAGGGTCTCTAGCAATAAGGTTTTAGTTAAAAAAAAATATAATATATATATATATATATATATATATATATATATATATATATATATATATTATAATATAATATATTATTTGATCAATGAGCAGTAACACCATAGAAAAGAAATGCCTTAAAGGGCAACTATTAGCTGGTTAGACAAATCTAACCTGCTGATAGCTCCCTAGTGGGCACAGGGAGTTGAGGGTGAAGTTATGTATTATCCTGATCCCCAGCGCCATTCCCACGCTATTATTTGCATCCATTAGGCCATAAGGAGCACTGGGAGCATGGCTACTGCCCCTCCAGGCACCATTCCCACCACCCCTGGGCCAGAAGGTACCACACTGTGCAACATCTATTACACACCCTAACAACCAGAGCATCAAGAGAGAAAGAATAGTGGATCTCCAGTTACATAGGACAAAGGGAGCAGTGAGAGGCCATACTGATGTTGCAGTACTGTTCATCTTATCAGCTTATAAATTTACCCATCACTAGTCAGAGTTTTCCATTGTTGCGGTTTGAGTGCAAAGACCACTATAACTAAAATAAAGACTGTCTCAGATGAATACTCTGTTTAGCTCGGGCACCACCAATCAAAACTTTTGTCAAGTCATTATAAGATATCCCAAATAGTGTTGAGTGAGCATGCCCAAGCACCAGAGTGTAATAGGATAAACAGGCACCCTCTACTGAGCAGGGGGCACCTGGTTAAATGATTGATCTCAATGTGGTTGTAACTTGAGTCCAGCACTCGAGCTTAAAAAAATGCTGGACTCAAGTAACAAACACTCGAGCGTTTAAGTGCTCACTCAACACTAATCCCAAGTTTTCGGAAATATCTCTTACATTTTAGGGTACAAACACACACACACACCATATATGCAGCAGATACGCAGCAAATACGCAGCAGATCTGCAGCAGATTTGATGCTGTGTTCAGTTATTTAGATCTAATCTGCTGCGTATCTGCTGCGTATTTGCTGCGTATCGCAGCAGTAAATACGCTGCGTACAGGGGCGGATTAACTTTTCCATAGGCCCCGGGCTGTTCACCAAGCCTGGGCCCCCCCACCCCACTGTAACTATGGCAGCACTAGCCTGGCGTTCATAGTACAGGACAGATAATGTCATGATGTCCTGATTTGTGCAAAATTGCCTTAAAAAAACAGATTTTTTGCAAATCAAGGCGGAAGTGTAGCCAGGAGACAGTACACCACTGAAAGTATAAGTCTTTTTGGGTGGTCATGGGCCCCGGGCTGCCACTTGAAACGCCCCTATTATAATCCACTACTGGCTGCGTATACGGTGTGTGTGTTTGTACCCTTAATGAGAACCTGGAGCGTAGTTACTAGCTTAAAATCTAGCTTAAAAAGCGATATCTTATAAGCCTTTTTATTTCTCACTTCTCATATTATTTTATATTGTCTGCATATTATACTATAAAATGATTGAATTGCTTTTTGTAGCTGAAGATGATGGTATTTACTATTAGATCAATTCCCTGGACACAAAAACAATGTGCAATGTCAGCTGCAATATTATGGGTAGACCAAGTGATGCTCAAGCTTTGCCTTTTCTGCAGTTATAGAAGAAATACATTGTTTCGCTTTTATAAAGCGCTGTCATAGTCATTCTTTATATTAATATATCACTTTAGTGTAACATAGTCTTCTAAAATGTGCGCAACATTTAACATTAAAGGGGCATTCCACTGAAGTGCTAAAAATTAAATCCTCCCAAACTTAGCTGGTTTTACTAACCAAGTCCCCCTGAGTATTTTGAGATGTATCCCATCTTTCTAGCTTCCGCAATTCATGAGCTACAAGTTTTTCTAAAAAGCCAGTCTATATCCAAGATGGCGCCGTCCAGAAAATTTCCCAGCATGCATTGTTCCTCACCTCCAACTGCCAAGTATCTGCCTCATATTGTAGTATCTGCCCATTGCAAGTTTAATCTGCTTCTGCAAACAAAATACTGTATCTATCAATTTATCTATTTATTCACAAGCCACTCTTATGATATGGCAGTGTGGGGTATGGTCAGTTTGGTGAGTTCTTCGAGATTCTGGGGGAATTGGGCGGGGGGAGGGGGACTTGAGTCAGGTCCTTTAAGTGTATCCTCTCTATAGCACACTTAATAAAGTTAAGCAGTCTCCATTGTTCTCTGTCACTGTTTCTACCTCACAAACACAGGACACTGGTTTATTTTACCTCACACCCCAACCCACTGGTTTATTTTACCCAACACCCCACCTCACTCCACACAAAATTCTTCTTTCCTTTTCCCTATACTGCTCAGGAGTCTGCCACTGTTCTGTTGTTTCCCTGCCCCTTGGCCAGGTGCTCACTGATTAGTGTGATGTCAGTGGTGGGCGGGGTTAGAGATGAGGTGTTGAAGCTTGCCTGGCAGCAGAAGAGACCAAGTTCATGTGACTTTGGTCTCAGAAGGGAGGGGGAAACAGAGGAGCCGAGACCATGTGGACGAGGAAGCAAGGATTTTTTGCAGCTTCAAAGTGAGGATGTGCTGCAGACAAACGATCCAATTCATGTACTGTAATAGAAACCTACTACAAACAAGCTTAGATTATGGGTGGGCATTCAACAGGGTTACATTTTATTAAGTGGAGTCCCCCTTTAAAGTAAACATCCTCCCCTTATA